>NC_084536.1:18642500-19242500 GCF_024500275.1 Phycodurus eques
TTTACAAATCATTTTCAACCTATATTAAGATGAATACACCATTAAAACACCATATATAATGTTAATTAATAATTATTTTTAATGATTTTTTAATTTAATTTTTTTTGTAAATATTCACTCATTTTGAATTTGATGCCTGCAACACGTTCCAAAAAATCTGGGACAGGGGCAACAAAAAACTGTGAAGGAATGTTAAAAAAAACAAACACCTGTTTGGAACATTCCACAGGTGAACAGGTTAACTAGAAACAGGTGAGTGTTATGATTAGGTATAAAAGGGGCATCCCCAAAAGGCTCAGTTTTTCACAAGCAAGGATGGGCCGAGGGTCACCACTTAGAGAACAACTGCTTCGGCAAATAATGAATCAATTTGAATATTAAATATCTTGTCTTTGTAGTGTATTCAACCGAATATAGATCGAAAAGGATTTGCAAATCAATCTGTTTATATGTACCTTTTACAAAATTGGAAGTGGGGTTTATAGGATGAAATGCGAGAGAATGTCTGTCCCTCAAGGTCAAATCTACAGTGCACTACCCTAAAGGGCAAATTATTGAACTCCAAGGTAACTAATTGTACATCTCCCAGGGACAAATTACCAAGGTGAAAATGTTGAGTGTCAAGGGTCTAAAACTGTTTGGGTACAATGGGCCAAACATCACATCAACATCCACATGAACTAAAATGTCTTATCTGGAATCATGCATGTGGCCAGGGCTTTATAGAAATACATAAAGTTGTTACCTGCAGTTAGTGACCAGTTAGTGACCTGAACAACTGATATTAGCATGGCATCACTATGTACAGATTATGCAAGTAACATTTATCTGGCACTGAAGCGATCTTCCAACAATATAACACACAAGCTAAAAGCTACTCATCATCAGAGATGATGTGAGTCAGCATGTTTGCAGAGTGCCATATGCTTTCATTTGACTTGCTTTGCTGTGCTTTTAAAAACTAAAAAAATAATGAATGAGGAGCTTACCCATCCCAGTCCCTGATCTGCGCAGTACCACCAGTGGGGCTAACATCTCCTGTAAGCATCTTGAAAGTGGTTGTTTTTCCTGCTCCGTTCACTCCCAGCAGACCGAAGCACTTTGGAAAAAGATTAATCATTCATCAAAGCTGAAACATTTGAACACCTTTCTGGACACAATGTTCAATACACCACTTTATAAACAGCATGATTTAAATAAGTAAATTAAACCATACAATACTTTTAAAATCATTCCGCCCTGGTTAGCCACAATTGGGAATTTGTGATCATTTAGTTATCCCTGTTGGCAGTGGAGTGAAGACCTTCCTCAAGGTTTAGATGGTTACCTTCATAAATACTCACCACCTGTATACACCTGCACTTGATCATTTTTGATGATCTGAGTTTAATTCCAATTACCGCTCCACATAGGGACTAGTTAGATTATTATTATTATTATATGTTAAAGCAGTCCCACCAAGGTATTACCTCTTGCCGACGGGCTTACCTCTCCTGCAGGAATTCCCACAGAAAGCCTCTTGACTGCATAGATCTTCTTGTTGAGATGCTGATAGATCTTCGTGAGCTGGTTGACTTGTACGATGTCTGCACCTGCCGCTCCAGTGGACACCCTCAAGCGCTCAGCTGCTACATCATCATCCTCGTCCTCAACCACCTGGGACACCTTTTTTCTGCCCAAAATCAGATGCCTGGAGAGAGAAAATGTTGACAAAATAATGAATCGGTGTCGGGCATGCAACAGAGTTACTGGTTATGGAAAAAAAGTGGAAGAAGTTCAAAGTGACAGAAAAGTTCAATTCAGACAACAACAATGGAATCTTTATTTTAATGGTAGTTCAATGAAAGCCTCCTAAGTAAAATGCAAATAAGTAAAATTTGGAGTTTGCATGTTCTCCCCGTGCCTGCGTGGGTTTTCTCCGGGCACTCCGGTTTCTTCCCACATCCCAAAAACATGCATGGTAGGTAAATTGAAGACTCTAATTTGCCCGTAGGTGTGAATGTGAGTGTGAATGTGAGTGCGAATGGTTGTTTGTTTATATGTGCCCTGTGATTGGCTGGCAACCAGTTCAGGGTGCCTCCTGCTCAATGATAGCTGGGATTGGCTCCAGCATGCCCGTGACCCTAGTGAGGATAAGCGGTACAGAAAATGGATGGATGAATGATACGTTTACTTTGCATAACACAACTTTAAACAGAATCCCCCTCACTAGTTCTAACACATGACAGGTGTAAGGGCTAGATGGACTGTCACGTGTGGGGAGTAGCTGAACCCAAGAGCAGGCGGAGGCAGATGTAAAATGATGAAAAGTTTATTGCGGAAAGGTTATGGAGGTGGTCCTGGATCTGTTGGCAGGCTGCGGCGTGGACAGGTGGCAGGCAGTGGACAGAACAGGCGGCTGGCTTGGTGGCAGGAATGACGTGGGTCAGGAACAGAGGGGAACGAGGAGACACAAGAGTTAACAAGGGAATGTGATGTGGAATGTGGGATGAATTTTCAGAGACTGTGGAAGCTTCAATTGGACAGAAGTGGGATTGATGATCTTGGTAATGGGGAAGGGACCAATGAAACGCAAAGTGAGTTTCCGGGACTCTGTCTGAAGCGGGAGGTCATGAGAAGAAAGCCAGACAGATTTGCCCACCTTGTATTCGGGAGTCGGGGAGCGATGACGGTCCACGAGCTGTTTGACCGGGTCAACGTCGCTCGGCCGTCTTTCCACACTGCCTGGATTCTCCGGAGATGATCCTTGACAGCGGGGACTGCCACTGCCTGCTCCTGTTCTTTGAATAATGGGGGTTGGTAACCATAGCAAGTGGAACTGGTGAGGGAGTTGTGGGCGTACTCAATCCATGGGAGGAATGAGCTCCAGGAGGAGGGGTTGCGTGTGGCAACACAACAGAGGGCAGATTCAAGGGATTGGTTTGCCCGCTCCGTCTGGCCGTTTGTCTGCAGATGATATCCTGGCGACAAGCTGGCTGCTGCGTCCACTGCTAACAGAATTCCTTCCATACCAGTGATGAGAACTGAGGACACTGTCAGAGACAATATCGATGCGAATACCGTGGAGTCTAAAGACATGCTGGACAAGGAGGTTAGCAGTATCGAAGGCGGATGGTAGTTTGGGGAGGGGTACGTAATGGACGGATTTGCAAAAGCGATCGACAATAGTGAGAATGATAGAGTTCCCTTCAGAATGAGGTAGACCGGTAAAGAGGTCCAGAGCGATATGGGACCAAAGGGGGCTAGGGATAGGCAATGGCAGCAGCCCATCTGGGGGCAGCTGACGGAGGAGGCTTGGACGAACTCCCGGGTGTCTTGACCAAGGCTGAATGGTGCGGGTGATGCCAGGATGACAGGTGAGTTTGGAGTTGTGAGCCCACTGAAGAATGTCAGAGGATGCGGAATCGGGTACAAACAGGCGGTTTGGGGGCCCGGTCTTGAGATCCAGGTGAGTCTTTTGGGCCTCCTGAACCACCCGTTGCTCCAATGAAGCACGAGGAAGGAAGGATGGGTTCCGGTTCGTCAGGGCTGGAGGGGGGTGAGTAAAGTAGAGACAGGGCATCTGGTTTGCCGTTTTTGGAGCCAGGACGGAAGGAGAGACTGAAATTAAAACTGCTCAAGAAGAGAGCCCAGCGAGCTTGTCGAGGGTTAAGGCGTTTGGCAGAACAGAGGAAAGATAGGTTTTTGTGGCCTGTCCAAATGATGAATGGTAGTTCAGTCCGCTCCAGCCAGTGCATCCACTCTGGGGCCGTGGTACATCTAGGAGAGGCTGCAATACTTAGGCGAGATTTTCCGGGCATAGGCGGGCTTATATACACCAGTAGTGATGAGGCTGATTGAAGACAGGTGCTGAAAACAGAGAGGGGAGAGGGGAGAGAAGGGGCACAAAGCGCCCTCCCGGCTCCAACAATGGAACTGCAGAGGAGTATATGACACAGATGCTATTTTTCCTTGATAGAAATAAAAAACAGTAACAACATAAACCTCCTGAGACTTTTATTTTCAGGCCAAACATTTCTTTAAGCCTAAAACCTGAAATTAATCAAAGCCAATTGTTTTTCTTGGTTCTAGTTTATATTTCTCATACCTGACTTTGCGCAAGAGGAACGTGTTGAGTAAGAGGCGCAGTGCAAAGAAGACCACGCCTTGGATGATGGAGGAGATGAACATCCAGCCAAGAACTTCTGTAGAAAATGGGTTCTTGTAGGCATCAATGCCATAGCCACTAAGGACCTGGACCTCAACGTTCATTCTGGCCAACTTCATCAGTCCATTTCCAAAGCTGAATTGGGGGAAGATGAGGAAGGCGTCGCTCAATATCCTGAAGGTATTCTGGATTCTCTCTCTCTGAGAGAGACCACAACAGGTAATTGGGATAGAAGTCAGTTATTTGAGTGCAGGACATTGCAACTTCCAAGGGTTAAAAAAATAAAAAATAAAATAAATAAATATATATATATATATATATACTAATTCAGGAAATGATGCTGACCTGTGCAGTGTTTGTTGAACTTTCACCCAGAAAGAAGATAATAGAGGTGGACATGATGGTATTTATACTGATCAAAAGGTTAATGCACACATAGGCGACGAAGGCCGTCTCTGCATCCTTGAAAACACCTGACAAGAGATACATCCACGGGAAGGTGGCAAACCTGAGGAGGTGACATGGAAAACGGACTTAATTAAGGAAAATCGCTACATCCAGTGTAAATAGTCTACAGGTTGAAATGAAACCAAATTAAAAGTACATCTTAAATGATGTTTCTTTTAGAAACAATGCTAAAATGAAACACATAAACTGTTAGGGTGACAAATGTACTGGCACGAAAAATACTGACAATATGCAGAGAAATAATCACAAAATGAGGAGGGTAAACATTCAGTCATGATGCTAAAAGAGGAAGATGGATTACTTCGTCCCTACTTACTTTAGTCCCCTAAACCATTTTCCTTTCCGCCCTACTCTTTCCTCTCACATTAACTGCTTATTTATTTGATTGGGTTCAAAACAACACAAAGAGAACTAGAGAGAGGGGAAGAAAAAGAAAATAGATTAAAAGAAGGAAAGTAGCACAAGAAAACAAATAGAGCTCGAAAGCGGCATTACATCTGGGAAACATGCCCAAAAAAAGGTGCTTGGTAGACACAGGAAGGGTGCCAAAGCATAGCGGAGAACAACAGCGTGACGGCTGCAAACCAGACCAGGTGGGTGCTGGCTGCCAGATGGAGGAATGGGATTATTCATTGCTCAGGAGGGAGACATCTGTCTGATAAATGAGTTGCACAGTGCTGACTCGCCCTCCTAAGATCTAGGGCCCATTGGCAGTTGAGCAAAACACAGGAGGGCGAACAGTAAATAGTAGAATTAAAAGATGTAAATATCGCCAAGGACAGATGTGGCTTTACATTTGTATGCAACAGAGGAATCCAATTATTGGTGTGAAAATGTGTTTGCAACCAAAACGGATAAAGGTTGACCTTCAATCTAAATGTTACTGTCGCATCCATTTTCAAACCCTGGAAATTTTGAGATGATATCTATGCTCATATTTATTGCCCCACACTTCATTCAGGTCCCTGTCCTTCTTTTTTGTATCTTTGGCTGGAAAATGACTCATATTTCAGACTTTATCTGACTTTGCAAAAAATGCTGATAATGTAGCTTATATGTGAATGGAGAATAGCAGCTCTCAGTGTTCTCTGCTAAAAATACAATTCGGTGACACACACAAACATGCTGTAAAAGATGATAAATTACAGAGCGGCATTTGATTTGATCTGTGACTGACTAAATTGAGTTCTATATGCTATCAGAATTTTTAATTCATCAACCAAGCTAGCATGAGATATGCTTCGAATTATTGAGTTTTTCCCTCACAAATGAAGCCAAAGAATCTTCCACTACGCTGATTAGGTCGGGACCCAAACATACAATATATAAAATATGCATGCCGGTTTAAAAGCACAACTCACCCAAAGAGCACCAGAAGAAGTGAAACGGCTGCTAAATTTTGTTGTTGCGTGAATGCGGAAATCTGGAATGCTGCAACCACCCCGATGGTCAAACTAACAGGAATCAGATAGATGATCTATGGGAGAAGGTCCAGGTTATAATGAATTGCTGATAAATTATTTGATGGTATCGGTTATGAAATGGATGAGGTGGTATTTTAGAGATTTATAGACAGGACAATTAGGTGTTACCATGTCATAAAGGAAGTTTATGGCCCAGTAGAAGGGCTCGCTGATGCCTGCGATGTGCTGCAGCCTCTTGGAGCCGCTGTGACGCTCGCTGACAACATAGAGGGAGAAGCTGGCTGTAGTGATCGAATAGCCTGTGAGCACACAAATGGCCACAAGGATCTGGAGCATTCCCAGAGTGCTGTGAAGAAAAAAATCGGATCATTCAGAAGTGGTAGCACAGAAACACTAACAGCAGCACCTTTCTGAATTGGTGGGCCAAGTTTGTCGACAATTAATCATGAACACTATATTGTGAGTCGCAGCTTACGTTTCGTATTTATTTTGGTGTGTCTCTACTAGCTGAAGTGTAATACACTGTACCTTGTAAGAAAACGTTCTAGCACCCACCACTCTTTTGCCAAGACCTTCTTCAAGATTTGAGAGTGTCTGTGGGAATTTAATCCAAACATCCAGAAGAATGTTTGGAAGGTCAAAGGTGACTTATGTTGGACAAATCCTGGCTAACAGTCTCCGTTGTCATCTATCCATAAGGTGTTGAATGAATTTGAGATAAGGGGTTTCATCCCAACATGTCTTTATGGGCCTAGCTTCCAGAATTTCTTTCGGCATCAATAAATTATCTACCTAATATATACCGTTTTACTCTAGGGCACAGTCCTGGTAGAACATGAGGGTATTCGTCAAACTGTTCGGACAAAATTGGAAGAATTGAGTACAATACATCAATATCGGCATGGAATGAGGAGTAAATGGCGGCTTGCCGCACAATGGCTTGCCAGGCTAGCAACTACAAAAAGCTCTCCATGGGTACAAAAATACTTGAAACTGAAGGTTTGAGGGTGAAGCTATCACGGCAGGTTCCATTGGAACACACACATTTTGAACATGTACCCAATCCAATCCTTCCTTTTATATTTCATAAATACTAGGAAAGAAGTTGTAGTCAATCAGTTACTCAGCCACCGGCAGGCAGGACATCATTATATTGGAACGCTGTTCAATAGTGCAAGCGCAGGGAAATCCATTTAAAGAATAAACATGGGCTAAAAAAAAAAAAAGTTTTTAAAAAAGCACACCATCTAATCCAGTCCTCACTCAATCAATTGTGATGCCCTGAATAAAATGTATGAAGCTTTACTTTTGTGAAGCTGGAGAACAAAAACTAATTACACTGTCAGGACTGTTTTGCTACTCCATCTCCTGATGTGTTATTGAGGAAAGGTCACAATGAGAAATGCATAATTTACATTGAGTCTTCTTCATCTGGCCGGCCAAAGTAGGGATGACTGGACACTGAAATGGCTGCAACAAAAAAAGACCAACAAATGAGCACAATTATAGGCTTATAACAAGTCTACAACCATAATAATAAAAATATTGTTAAATGAAATAAAAACAATCTGACAATGTCAGAAAAAACAGAGCAATATCATCTTTGTATAGAAAGATGTTTTGATCTTGTACTGGATCTAATTAATGAATGCCCGCGCAGTTTATAGAAAACCACGTGGCAACGGGTTATCAGTATCTCTGCTGTATGTAAATACAGCCATCTGTTTGACACAAATTGTCCATAGACAGTTGAGTAACCATATATCTCTGTGCTGGATGGATTGGATGGGCTCTCAAGTGCAGCGTTTTAGGTGAACAGGAGTGTGATGACACATCCGTGGGCAGGTTCTAACCTAGAGTGGGAAGTCTATTACATAAGGGTAAGTAGTTACATGTCCAAAGCTAAAAGATCATAACTGTCAAAAAGTAATCTCCCAGCATTCTGTATTGTGCAACAACATATGGTAACATTGAATGGATGCCTACAAGTACTGTATAATTTTGTCAACATGTCTAATGTTGTAATCTCATCTTCATGGTGATATGATGCAATATTCCTATATTGTATTTTGAAGCATTAACTAAATGCCATGCATACTGAATACTAGAGGTGCAGTGGGTACGGAAAGTTTTCTGACCCCCTTAAAATGTTCACTCTTTGTTATATAGCAGCCATTTGTTAAAATAATTTATTTATTTAATTTTTTTCCTCATTAATGTACACACAGACCCCATATTGACATAAAAAAAACAGAAGGCACAGATCTGGCCAAGGTTACAAAAAAATTCTGCTACAAGGTTCCCAAGAGCACAGTAACCTCCATAATCCTGAAATGGAAGACGTTTGGGACGACCAGAACCCTTCTTAGAGCTGGCTGTCCGGCCAAACTGAGCAATTGGGGGAGAAGAGCCTTGGTGAGAGAGGCAAAGAAGAACCCAAAGATCATTGTGGCTGAGCTCCAGAAATGCAGTCGGGAGATGGGCGAAAGTTCTAGAAAGTCAACCATCACTGCAGCCCTCCACCAGTCGAGGCTTTATGGCAGAGTGGCCCGACGGAAGCCTCTCCTCAGTGCAAGACACATGAAAGCCCGCATGGAGTTTGCTAAAAAAAAAAAAAACACCTGAAAGACTCCAAGATGGTGAAAAATAAGATTCTCAAAATAGAAAGACTCATGGCTGTATTAGCTCAAAAGGGTGCTTCGACTAAATACTGAGCAAAGGGTCTGAATACTTATGGCTGTGTGATATTTCAGTTTTTCGGTTTTAATAAATCTGGAAACATTTCAACAATTTCGTTTTTCGTCTGTCAATATGGAGTGCTGTGTGTACATTAATGTGGAAAAATGAACTTAAATTATTTTAGCAAATAGTATCAATTCAAAAAAAGAGTCAAAAATTTAAGGGGGTCTGAATACTTTCCGTATTCACTGTACATTCATCAGCTAGAATCTCCCAAGCCCCTTGCCTCTACCCCACGGCCTTATTTGCATGTGATATACAGTACTTTTATAAGTACTTCACAGCATACCATATTTCTTTGGATCCTTATCTGCTGGAAGTTTGGAGCGTAGGATGACATTGTTGAGGCTGTTTAAATATGCTGGCATTGTGTGGTAGCCCTCAGGGTTGAACCAAACCTACACTCGTCCAAATGCACGCAGGCACGCACACACACACAGACACCGGCAAAAATACAACAAAATCATGTGAGGCCAACTTCATATGTCATGTTTTATTTTCCAACATTAGAATTACTGTATAATTGATTAGATTTGCACCATAGAAGAGAAGAGATACCTTAGATAAGGTGACGTTATTAGACTTGGGTAGAAGATCCATTTTCAGGTCACGTGGGAGCCGCATTCCAAATTCAAACCCACCATACCTGAGAAACAAAGTTGTGAACTTTTTCAGGGCTTAAGCAGGAGCATTTTTTCTGTGTGATAAATGCTCTTTGCCAATGATTTCAGACTCATGCACACATGTTCACACACAGCCATTAAAATATGTGTACAGGGAGAGATGCTCTACTACAAATTGGCAAATAATAGTGACAGTTTGTGTCTTGAACCACTTACCTGTTTCTAATAAAGGTATTGGCCGTGGTCAATAAGTAATTCTCGACATTGATTCCACTTAGGTTGTAAACAATCTGAGAAGACGGGATCTGCCGACTGGCTGGGTGGAATCTTTCCCCATGACAAATCTGCATTATATTTTGAAATGAAGCACAAATCACAGAATAAAAGTGTAGCTGTGAATGTAGGCATAAAAAGAAACAAATCTGAGGGCATGAAATTCTCTCACGCGTGGTTACATTCTCACTGTCCCTCACCTGTTCCTGAAGGGTACATTTACAATCACTAAATGATGTGGTTCTGTTCCCTCCTGAATTCCAGCTGTTGGTTTGACTTGTGCAAACCCTTGAAAGAAAAAAATATTCACCGAGTGAAATGGTGGCACATTTCTGTGACAGGAGTGCAGTCACACGCCAGAACGTATCTTGACATGAGTTGTTATGATGGAATCACTGCTAAAAGCCAGTACACATCCAAAGAGATGGAAAGAAAGGGGAGAGCAAACCACTAGTATGCAGCTGCAAGCACTCAAGACTTGACAGCTATTGAACAATATTCTGAAACCTAAATTTGTGCAGCTTGATATTTATTTTACATCTTGGCATTGATGCACTTCACACTGGGTTTTTATTTGAACAAACTTGGTGGGGCACCAATTTAGCAGGGTACAAATTGTAGCAGGAATAATATAGTCTGGTTCTGGGGTCGTCACGGCAATGACAAGCTGCTCAAAGTCTTTATGACAATCCATATGTGAAAGTCTAGTTAGTTTATTCTGCTGCTGCAGGTTCTTGCATTATGCATTGCCTATCGTCACTGTTTGGCGGAAACCCCCAATGTCCAAATATGGTCAATTTGATATTGTTTTAACAAATCAATACTATTGGTCATTCCTCATCTAGGTTCTTTTATATTTTTTTTTTACAAATTATTGACTGATCTAAAGTGTTGAAAATGGCTTCCTCTCTTTGACGAGCCAATAGTAATGGCTCAGTAAACGTGTTGTGTTTTTCTTTTCCTGAAAAGTGAGAGTTTTGGAGATACAACTACTCTGGCCAGTGCCAGTCATATGTATGCTTTAGGTTATAATATCTGTAAGGTTTGTTTCACTGTAGCAAAAAGACAAGAATGAATGTAGATTTCTAGATTTGTGAAGGACTGCAGCACATTCTCTCGCTTGTAATTCGAAGGCAAAACATTCAATCTCGATTGCACTGTGCGATTATTGTTATTATATATTTTTTTACGCTTCTTCTGGGGGGCCAGGGAGTTTTAAAATGGCTCCAAGGTGTACATCATGAGTCTCAACAGTGATTCAGTGACAGTAAGGAGAAAATCTCTGCAATAAACGGGAGGTGTTTATGGAATACAAATTATGCTATTGAGCTGCAAGGCTCTGCTGCAGGCTTTCACTCACATACACATGGAGCCAAGCAACAGGAAAAATAAGAATGAAGCAAGAGACCCAGATATTTGCTGGAATTTGAAGAGAGGGAGACTAATAAACTCAAACAACATAGAGGCATGGGAAGAATGAAAATGAGATAAATAAAAAAAACTACTGTTAAATATAAAACCTGGTGTGTTGTTGTGTTTACGTACGGATCGCTGGACTGGTCACGGCAACTGTCATCCATTCCTGGGAATGACATCATCGTGTCCACCATTTGGCTGGATCTACCATTATGGTTACTGTGAAAATCCATAACAAACATAATGGAACAAATCAAATTTGAAAAGATGTCAGTTTTGATTAAGCATTATATAACCAAGAAGTTGATTTTAGAAAAATCCCATCCACACCGGTTTCACAGAAAAAAAAAAAAAAAAAAAAGAAATAGATCTATATAGTTAACTGCTAAAAAATGTTGAAACAAATCATGTACATCAACCTTCGTACTGGATAGAGAAACCACAGAAGAACATGTTCTTGGAATGGCACCTCAGCATTTTCTTCGGTACATATCCGATATCCGATATCCTTGATCAAATAGCGTCAATTCTCAGGACGAAGACAATCTCCCTCAACACTCTTAATGTTATTCACTTTGATCGTGCATTGCATCGACACACATCGCATTCTCCATCTTTATTTCCCCTTAGGGCATGTCTGCCCTTCAAAGAACCTCAACTTTGTGATACCCAAAAAGTGATTCAGGGACACGTTGGGCCAATTTAAGCAAACAAGATGCATCAGCCCTTCATTAATATTTCATCAAAACCAAATTGCTTTGTTGCGGGATGTACTTTATTGATTATTGTGCCTCCTCGAGGTACATCAATGCAAATGCAAGGTTTTCGCACAAACCATGACAGAGATGTGAGGACTTGTCCAAAGACTTTGACATCAAGTAGATGATTCTGTGAGGTAATTTAGTTTTACTTGAATCTCAGTCAGTCACAAAGAAACAAAGTTTGACGGTCTATCTGCATTCCCGTTACCCCTACCATCTATTCTGCACTCCACAAGAACTGACCTGAAGAAAGAGTAACTTGGTCTGATGTTGTAGAGTGCAGGGCTAAGCTCCAGCTCAGGATAGTGCCACAGATCATTCTTGATGGATCCCAGGCCCATAGCGAATGCCACGAACAAAACAGGAAGTAGCAACTGGGAGATCAGGCCCCTGTAGTCTCTGCAGCTGTGATGGAACCTCTTGATCAGAATGGCTTTGATTTGCTGCCAGGCAAGGGCCATGCCTTGTGCTCTGTTGGAACTAGTCGGCTCTACAGGAAATGGTGTAAAAATTCAAGTCATGTCAAAACTGAAATTTACTTTCATATTCTCTTTGGCTCGATAAATAAATCTTAAAACAGTTCACGTACAGTATTTGGGAGGGGTGGATTGAGAAAAGGATGGGAGGAGATAAAACTACAATGAAGTATTAGGGCCACACAGAAAATGAAAAATTGGACAATAGTGCAAAAAGCCATAAAGGGATGAGAATGAAGTCATAATATATTACAAGATTCATAACATAGTTTGCAAAGGTTTATGCTCGTAATATTATGACTGCGAACTTTCTTCATGAATTCATTTTCATAGTGATATTTTCTATGTTTTCCATAGCACTAACACTCTGCACAAGACAAAACAATACAGAATGTAAACCATATACTGTATATAAATTTATTAATTTTGTCAGAACTGGGAATAATCTCACTTGGATCTGCAGGGAAATTGTCAATGGAGCCAGTTTCTGATACAGTCTCTGAGATAGAAAAAGGTCTGTCCTCCTTCTGCACACTTTCTTTATTTTCCTCAGTCAACTGGAGGAACACCTACAGAGATGACCAAAAAAACAACAACAACAACTGAAAACAACATGTCAACAACCCATGAGACAGTCAATGTAATTTCCTAATGGGTGACTACCTTTTAATACCAGTAATATGAAGAATATTTATATTTTGGAGATTATCTGTTTAACATAGTCTAACATTTAGATGCATGTGAGCCTACCTCTTCTAGGGTTGTATCAGAGATACCGTAGCCTCCCAGCTGCAGGTCATCAAGATTGGCATCCAGCGCAGTCAGAAGAGAGCTGTATGAGGAGGCATTGGACGAGGTGAATGGGGGCAGAGAGTAGACCAAGTCGTCACCCTGGGTCTCTTTTAGCCGTGCTTCCGGTACATGTGCTTGGATAAAGGCCTTCATTTCAGCATCGTCAAAGCGCTCAGACTCGAGAACGTGCACCTGAAGTCATGAAATAAAATTAGTACTTTTATGTATAATGAAATTTTTTTTTTAAATTATTATTTAAACTGGAAATGGCAAAAATGCTAACATTTTCTTCTTTTATAGAGTTAAAATTGTTATCACATGCTTCACTAAGTTAAAAGCTGAGCTATCACATGCTTAAATGTTTGTTTGTTGTGGTGTGTATTAATGGCCAGTTCCCAGTTTTTACACCATAATACACACATTTTTGTCTGCCATACAAATGCATTAGTGTGAATGTAGTCACAAAATATTAAGGATTATCTCTAAGCATTCACACAATAACCTGTCACAGGGCAATATTGTATTACACTGAATCTAGACACTTGATACTTTCGTCTACATTGTTACTGTGTCGCTATAATGACCTTTTTAGTGAGAGTGAGTTTGTAACCCTGTCCCAGCTTGTCTTTCAGATAGAAAGGGGAGCCACAGCATTTTAACCCTCCTCGCTCCAGGAAGGCAATGCGGTCACTCAGTATTTCAGCCTCGTCCAGGTGGTGGCTAGACATAATGATAGTGTGCCCTGAGAAAACACACACAAAAAACACAATTATTTTTGTACACATCAAGCTAAACACCAGCAAACATCGCTCACTCTTTGCCGACTTGACTGTGTAGCTCAGCTCAGCATTAACCACGACTAACTTTGTCTACAAAAAAAAACGCATGGCCTGGGCTAAAAACAAAAACAATTTCATTATTTTTGTTTCTTGGAGACCATTGTCCTATGAGGCCTATTAAGTATGATTATGCAACACAAAATTACTATATATATATATATATCACAGGGGATCAGATCCTTTTCTGTTTTACCAGTTAGCCTAGTTTCCTCAAACAGATAACTGTGTCAATTCAAAGTCACAAGCTTATTGATTTTTGACTAACAAAACCAAAAAGGCTAACACAGTAAGTCAGCTGTTGAACGGTTTATTGTTCTTTGTCCAAGCATGACTGCCATTTGAGTACTAGTAGAGCTTGGCCAGTAGCAGTTAGCGCGGGATACCAAAAATTGTGTCGTAAAGAGCATGGACTCACGTTTTTTATTTTGGATAATAATGTCCCAGATGCTGCGCCTGGAACACGGATCAACGCCAGTGGTGGGTTCATCCAGCACCACCAAGCGTGAGCCACCAATGAACGCAATAGAGATTGACAACTTGCGCTTCATACCGCCTGACAGCGTGCCCACCCGCTTGTGTCTGTGAACGTACATGCCTGTCTCCTCCAGGATCCTGGAAGATAAATCAGTGGAAAGAAGTCAAAACAAGCTGCATGTTAACATAATGTTTATATGTATTTCAATACAGTTTTTCCTACAGGGGTTTCTTATAGAGCGTGGTTCCATGCGTTTAAAGTCAAACAGATTATTCATTGTTCTCTTGTTTTTTTTTTTTTTTTAAAAAAAAAAAAAGAACAAATTCTTTACAGTATTCTGCCCACATTGGTATTCTCTATTTTGACTTAATGGCCTTATATGTATCTCATAATCTCCCCCTACTCTTGCGATGGTAAATCGAAAACCATATTTGAAGAGCAACAGTTGGAACAATTACATTATCTTTACCACCGGAGATGCATATAAATTAAGTGTAGACATAAAATGTGCTTGACTACCACCATGTTTAACTTTTTCTTCAGAGTACCACTGGTATTCAATTCCAGCCACTGTAACAAATTCCCACATCTCAATTCTATTAGGGGGAGATACTTTCAACAGAGCAGAGACCAAGGTTTTACCATGGCCGATAAAAACTAAAGGCTGTAAAATACACTATATTACATTATTGCATCATGAACAAATCAAGACATGATCCTCAGGGGCCCAGTCCAACCTCAATATGAGATATATTATAGTAAACATTCATTACACCCTGGATGAGTCAACACTTACGTTCGAACCTGCTCATGCAATTCCCTTTGGGACCAGTGTGGGGCCTTTATTTGGCCATAGAGCAGGAGGTGCTCCTTGGTGGTCATGTGGTCGAAGAGAACGTCATATTGCATGCACACACCCAGATCTTTGCGGATGTCATCCAAATTTGTATGCATGTCTCGGCCATACACTTCGACAGTCCCAGATGACGGCGCAAAGAGACCCGTGAGGAGTGACCTAACCACACAGAAAATGTACCATTACATTGAATAACTATATTATACAGTATAATAAAAACTGATTGTGACCATCTTATAGAGTATTAAAATATATATATATATTATGTGGAGAGTGCAGATGGCCACTGGTCATTTTTATCTAGGATGTAAACTATAACTGAGGGGAATACAGGCACATTTAATCAGTAGTACGTAAACATATCAGCCTCGAAAAAAAGGAGACCCAATACACAAGCTGTAGCACTGCATCAGAGGTGTATGTTAATGTATTTCACCAAAATTCTCATGGACGAAAACACAATCAGAATGTACTTGTACTACCTGGTCGGTAACTCTGTAATGACTTTCATCCCGTCAAAATGTCATTCATTAATCAAAATTGAAGGACATAATTTTTGTTGTGATCCGAAGTACACAAAATGTGGGTTCTCTCTATGTGCTTCCTCATCCAATTAGGCTGTGTAAGTTTAACTTACTGTTTGGACTGGTGAATATATTTGCTACTTTATAGGTGGAAAAACTATATTTAAAAAATGGAAAACCCCAATACCTCTGTTAGGATTTTCCTCCACTGTTCAGGTGGAATTTGTTGTCATCAAATTGTCCTTGGTTGCTTTTGACACTGACAATTTGCCAAAATATGTACAGAATATGTAAGTGCTCCAGTTCTTGACAACCAATCATCTCTGACATTGAACTTTTGCTTAAGTCGGATAAAACAACATACACTGTGAGTAGCAGTTCTATGCTACGATAACAGGGAGGCACAAATCTAATTAAAAACACAGATGAAAGCAGGACAGTATATTAACTGAAAATATGTATTGGTATTCTTCTTGGGACAGGGGGAAAAAAAAGACGTGACAATTTACATACATGGTAGTAGTCTTTCCAGCGCCATTGTGACCGAGCAGTGATGTGACATGGCCCTCGTAGAAGGAAACGTTAAGGTTTTGAATGGCTACCCGGTCCCCATAGATCTTAGTGAGACCGTGAAGGGCAACACCCACTGGGAGATGAGAGAAGTCCTCGCCCGTCTGAGAGAAAAGCTGGCTATGGCCTGAGCGAATGGACAAATACAATCAGTAAATCGAAGAACCACTGTGCAGAACATAAATGGAGAGAGTGGGAGAAATATAGTTAGGTGTTTCAATAAGGGGGAAAATTAGTGACCGTGAAAAGAAGAGCGACAAGACAACAAAGGGAGAGAGAATCTCAGAGCATAAGAGTGGACAACCAGCCTCTGTGACTGTGTTGTCTTGGAGTGGTTACATTGTAATTGCTTTTTTTCTGTACCTTTCCCCTTGTCATTAGAGAACACAGGCAGGTTTAGATTCATGGTGTTGGTGAACAGAAGCCCTTTGCCCCCCTTCAGTGACTTTATACAGCAGCAAAGGTTAGCCCAAAAGGAGGCTGTAAACGGGAAGTACCAAGGAGCTGGGATGCCATATTTGCCTGATTGAACAGGAAAAACAAAAAAGACTTGTCATGATAATATTTAAAGCATCTACAAAGCAATTCAGAAACACAAACATTTGCTTCATCTGGGTAACACTTCTCCTGACACATGAGTACAGACTGAATTTATATTCAATAACTCTCTAATTGGAATCACAATCTCATCAATAGGTACACCACTACAGTGACTCAGACGACGCTAAGCCGTTTTGAAATTCAAGGTATAATAAAAACATGCAGAAGGACTAAAATTGTGTTGGTGCAACTTACAGATGTTGATATTTCAGACATATTTTATAGTATTTATTTAAACATACAGTAGATGGTTGTTAAACATTTCTCTTACCCAAATAACATGGGTAAACTTTGTTCCAGACAAAATATTGTTCAGTGACTAATTCAATTTCTCATACAAACATTTATTTGTCAATTTGTCCATTTATGTAGAAAACAATTTGTAAGGTTAGTCATGACTGTCAATTTCACCAAATTCAGTTGAATTTACCAGGAAAGACATTTATTATTCAATTTGTCCATTTATGTTTATGTAGGAAACAATTTGTAAGGTTAGTCATGACTCTCAATTCCACCAAATTCAGTTGAATTTACCAGGGAAGACCATGCGGATGTACGCTCCAACAGTGAAGTAGATGAGTGAGTCAATGAGCATCATCCAGCACAGCCAACCGAAAGAGGATGTGTCGCCAGCTCGGGGTGAGGAATATGAATTCTTCCACTGAATTCCTAATGAAGACAAAGTCACCTTTTTATCTAGTCACTTTTTGACAATGTCTAATACATTATTTTCTGATGCAGGTGGGAAATTCATACCTTCTCCTCGAGACTCATAGAGAGAGATATACTGAGTAGCGTAACTGAAACAGCATGGGGAAAATAAGCTCTGTGGGAAAACGAGACATTAGTTAGTAAACCACTGGTAACAGAAATGAAACAAATACATACAGCAACCAAATTTGGAAATATCTATTGAATCCTTCCTCTTGTCATTTCCCTTTATATAATAGTGACAGCGCGGGATTTTGTTGTTGTTGTTGTTAAGGGTAAACTTCGAAGAATGCAATTGTATTTTTTATTTTTTTTATGTTGAGCGTATGAATCATCAGATAACAAACATCAAAAGTAGTAAAACATTCCTCCCCAGTTGTCTAAATGAAAAATTCGATCCCTCACCAGTGCACTCTTCTGGAAAAAGTTGAGACTGGTCTCCACTGCCATGACCACAATATATGGGAAGAAGCAGATAATGTAAAGCAGGCTGCTGCTAAGACCAGCAATGTAGGTCTTGTCGAAGAAGGAGCTCATCATGTAACTGAAGGCCATTATGCTCAAACTGTAGTCGCAGAGGTACAAGAACAGGAGGAAGCCATTGCTATGCGAGAGGATGCCACCATGCTTGAGAATCAGCGTGAGGACGATGATGGTCACTATCAGATGAGCGGCACATTCCAAGAACCAAGCGAGGAAGTGGCTGAGTGGATTCACGCCCATCATCTTCATATACTGTAGGTTTAAGGGAAAAGGAGAATGACCAAAAACTGCCACTCTTTTTCCTATTTACATCATTTGTTAACTACATGAGTGGGGTGGTGCATTATTATCTTTATAAAAGCATAGCACTGGTTCCAGCGCTTCTATTACTCTCTGCCTATTCAATAGGCTGTTGAGTGTATCTACAATTAGCTATTGTCATTTGCATTGCAGTAAAATAAAATTAAATGACAACTTTGATTTAAACAGCGCCTTTCAAAGGACGCAAGGACACATAAATATGAAATGAAAAAAAAACCGAATCCTTACCTCATGCAGCCCCAGTTCTCTTTCATGAACCAATTTCTTGACAAAGTCAGCGACAAAGAGAACCCAAGCTAACATCAGCATGAGCGGGAAGACCAAGGTTATGGCCTCCATGTACCTGATGAATGCAGAAATTAATCAAAAAATCAAAAGGAGACATTAAGGAAGGGTTGAAAAGCATGTCATTCATTTATTTAATAATAGCATGATATAATGTCGCAGCGACAGTTTTATCACAGATATTGTACTCTGAGTAATAAACCAGATCAGCACAAAGACGCAGATGAGCCTATCTCAGAGTCAGGCTGAAAGCAGCCTGTCAGATATAGCGACCTGATGGTACATCAGATATGTGTTATCAGCATTGTCTTAAAAAGCCCTTCAGGGCGAGCACAAACTGTTCAGTTAACCAGAAACTATGTTGCATGTTTGCAAAATGTTAATGTCAAACCTCTGACTGTCAGATTGGTCAGACTGTACATTTCAGACATTAGCAGTGGGGGCAGTTTGAGTGGTGCATGTCTGCATGGGAAAGCATACACACTATCCTAGTGAATATTCATGCACCCTTTTCAGAGCCAATTATCATGTGAAACTTGGCAGTGACTGACTACTTACTGACAGTCCCAAGTGGCAGATGAATAATGAGAGAGTTTGCATTATTCCACATCAATGCCTGGATTTCACCCCTGAGACACTGTGCATTCTTTCACGTTTCTATATGTGTAACCACATCAGAGCACACTTAGTGTATACTATTCTGAATGTACACTAAATGGAAAAGAGTAATGTGGCTCATGGCCATTTCAGAAGATTTTCTTCAATATTTTGGAATGTGTCTATGGGCCCATGTCGTTCATCCCGGGATGATCAGTGCTCCCCAGTTCTTTCCCACCAAACTCCTCGAACCCACTGATAGACCTTGCTGTGTGCAAAAACAGGATTTTTTTTTTTCTCTACTTTTTTTGGAAGGTTTTGGATATGGTCAACAATATCCGTTTACATGGACCTGAAAAAAATACTCAAATGCTGTGATATGCATGCAAAGTCAGTAGTTCTGTTCTTGTGTAAACAACCCCTTCGGAACCTAAGGATCCGCAAGGATCTGTGATTGATCAATAAATTGATCAAGACTGCGTCTCAAGGCTTGTAATATCAAGGGAACTCACCTATCACGAAGATAGCATGGATATGGGAAGGGCTGAAGTTGCACAGCTGTCTCTGTGACTCTTCCCGTTTGCATCTCAATGACTGCCCGTTCGATGTTCTCCTGCAGGTACACAAAGGCCCGGTTGTACCGCATCGTTCGCCGCGCATACATGTGGGTGTCTTTCACAAAGTATGGGCTGCGGACACGGTCTGTCCGCATGACGTTGTCCAGATGCATTCGGATGGTGTAGCTAACTTTCGGTGGCAGGGAAGAGGAGTTCTCCTCTTTGGGGAGCTTGAAAATGACACCTTAAAGACAAATTAGTCCATCTCACTTAATTAAAAAATCTCAAAGTTTTAAACTCAAATCACAGTGTGTCTGAGAGAAATGTCCTCTCAACCTCTTATGAACTCATATAATAATAAGAAAGTGTTTGAAGAGGTATGCCCTTCACTGAGTTTGTTACTTTCATATGGATGCTGCATTAATAAATGCTTAATCTAGCAAACATGGTGTACAGTAGACATTTCATTCAGTACACCTGCACAGCGTATTGAGATCCAAAACAAATTGTTTCAAGATTCAGTGTTTAAATTGATAATTACAGTCAGAGGGGTTTTAATTGAGACAGATGTATTGAAATGGATCTACTGCTTCATCTAACCAATAAATTGCAGTAACAACTATACAGATTTTTTTGTCTGGTCCGTTCTGTTTAAATTGATGTAACGTTGACTCACTTCCATAGAGACTGCGGTCCTTGGCGAGTTCCTGAGCTTCAGCGTCAAGCTCTTCAGCAGATTTGTAACCTTGGTAGCGATCAAATTTAATACAGGATGAGATGTTGACCATTAGGGTGGACAAGGTGGTGATCTGATCCATTATGTGTTTGTTCCTCTCCAACATCATTGTCAAGTTTGCTTTCACATTGGAAAAAAAAAACAATCATTAAATTGTTGTCTCAAGAAAGTAAAGTTCTTATAGCACCATTTTATTCTGAAACAATGTACTGTAGTTGCTTTTAAAAGGCAAATAAATAAAGCTGCTGAAATTGCATTTGCAAGATATAAGAAAAATAATTAAAATCATATTTAACTGTATTATTTAGAAACATAATATTACTCTTCAATGAAAAGTAAGGATGTTCTGATTGACTTATTGTCGCCTGTGAATCAGGGATGCCCTGTGAATCAGGTTCAGTTTGTAATGATTCAAATTACTGACGGTGAAATAAAATGAAAAAAATGAACACATTTGACCAAAAGAAGCATAACTTTTAGACATATTAAAATATTTTGTTTTCAAAGTAACCATTTAGTGTCCCTGATATCCAAATTAGCCAGTAATGTTTTGAGGCCTGAGGCGTGGCTCATTGTAGTCTGAGGGTGGCTGTAAATCATTGAGCATGGAGTTTTCCTGAGACTTGTGAATGCCATAGAAATCCATTTTGAAAATATATCACACTTTAAATTTGAACTTAACTTCCATAGCAGATACTATATGTCGTCACTAAATGAGATGTGCGCGCTGGTTATTTATTTTTTAAAATAAATCCAATCAAAGTTATTTCATGAGATTACTGTGCTTATAACTGATTGCATGTTTGGAGGTCCATCATAGAAAAGCGGGTGAGCCGACCATTGTTTATCAGTGGTGCACTACAACCAGGTTGTAATATTTGTCATTTTTGTGAAAACTTTCTGTATGACATGGCAGTAGAATATTATTAAAATTATCTAAAAAAAAAAAAAAAATCATCCCTCTCTGGTCTCACTCACAGAAGTTGTTGAGTGTCTCCTTCATTTTGTCAACATTTATGTCTGTCTCCGTCTCAATGAAAGTCTTCACAAAGCCATTGGCCAAGGAATTCTTGAAACACACAGAATTAAGAAAACACCTTTTTAAAATCCTCCATGAACCAGTTGGAGCATAATCTGCTAGAGAATGGCCCAGAGATGTCATACCTTAAGCAGTGGCAAAGTGTGGCCCAGCACTTCGGCAGATTTCATGATGTAGTGTGAGGATTTGAGCCATTCGTCAGAGTGCCTTCTTAGGTTGCTGAACTCTTGCAGGGTACTATTGGCCTGATCAAGAACAGGACAACCAATTTATTTTCATAAAGTTATTGCAATATGCTTAAAAAGACTATCAGTCTCTGTATGTGACTGCCAATAATCATTCAAAATAAATCTGCAATCATTGGCATGCTGCGGAGTGCACAACAATTGTCACTTAATCTGAGAGATGTCATTCACAATTAAATGTGCATTTTAAAACAAGGAGACACCAGTTGATAGACACACCCCCTTAGAAAAGGATCATCAGGCTTAAAACTGGACGTTTAGCCACAGTAGGTCTGTCCATCAAAGAAGTTCTTTGGGCCTTTCAGGAGTCAAAAAGGTATAGGTATGTTTCCAAATGTAAAAGTCAAATGTTGTTCAACACCATTTTTTAGGGTATTACCAGAGTGATGTGCTATAATACCCCAAAAAATACAATGATGAATGTTGGTGTCTGCTGGATACCTTCGCCATAATAGCCCTGGTGATTGGTGTGTCAGGTGTGAAGAGGATGTTCCCCATCAGCAATGGTTTGAGAAAGGCCCACGCAATTGCGCCCCCTGTGGTGTTGACCATGTCTAGGTACATGTTCATACAGTAAGGGGCTACAAAAGGAAAATAAAAAAAAATGACATTGTATCCTTCTTCCTATCAAGACTGCATAAATGCATTAGCAGTGAAACATCCATCTCTTCCCAACATACTGGCATTTCGTGGAATCTTGAACCTGTCGATCATCTCCTCCCTCTCACTGCTGTGAAGGGAGGATGGATTGGAGTCTGACTTGTAGGGAAGTTTGGTGATTCCAAAGAAAGGCGTCATACCGTGACTGCACATTGCTTGAGTCATAGTGACAAATGTAGCTCGGCTCGAGAGGCGCGACCTCATCCTTCTTGAAGCCTGGATAAAAATAAAGCATCAACTGTGAATAATCCACAATCATGTTGACAACATGCTTTTAAAAAATTAATTCTACACACTAGTTTAAACTCCTCTTCGGCCATCAGGTTGAGTTCTTTGACGGAAATCATGTAACTCTGCAGCTGATCAATGGCAGGAAGGATATTTTCCATCATGTTGACGATCTTGCTAGCCATCTGAAGCATAAGTCCCAGTAGGCTCTGAACTTCATCTGACAACACCATCTGAAAACAAGGAGCAAACATTTGAGAGCCCTTCCTCAGTTTAATTTGTTACTATGCGCTATCGCTTTATAAAACAATGGAATTAAGTATACTGTATCAACTTTGCATGTTTCCATTAAATATATTTCTTTGTAAGCGCTGCTGTATCTAAAATAAATTACCTTTTAAACATTACTTATGCTATGTGGTGGGGAAATGCTTAAATTATTGGTTAAATTTTATGAAAGTGAATGAAAAAAGGCATCCATCTTTGTGACAAAACATACAAATTGTCCAAAACCTAACAAATGTTGATTTCATGTGAAGTGATTTTCCTCAGGGTCCCAGTTTTACATTATTTTTCTTTTGAAAAGCTTGATACTTTTTTCCTCTTTGTACTTTGAAATGTGTACTTGACAAGTGCTGTCAAAGATGAGAAAAGGATTGTGTGCGAACAATAAGAGCCAAATTCCAATTCAGTTCAGTGTGACACACCAAACAAATTTGAAATGTGTCACAGCCGGGTCACCTGATGGTGATCCATTAAATATAGAGTGCATATAAAATATGTAGGCACAGATGTGTAATTTAAATTTTGACTGTTAGAAATACAGTATACATGCAGGTGGGCATTACTGTATGAAAGCTGAGTATTGCGAGATTGAAAAAAAGATGATTGTTTAATGGCACATAATAGCATTATCTAATAACAAACAAACAAAACAAAAAAAAAACTCTCCTGCTGCTGTTGGGACTTGTTCTGGTTGTGGGTGGAAGTTTAAAACGATGAAATGATTCACATAAAATGCATTCATACGAATATGAAAATTGTTACTGGGTGACTCCAAGCACTCACAAGGGCTCACAAATGAATCAGAGGTTATCAGAGCTCAGTGAACCAAAAATATACGCGTTTTAATTTGAGCTAGATGTGTAATTATTCATAGGATTATCATGAATTAGCCAAATCCGATGTGACTCATGTCATTTTAGACGTGAGAAATGGTGATGTTCTAAAATGAGAGACTAGAATTAATGTTTTGTCTACCGGGACTATGACGGCACAGCAAATGAGAATTTTCGAATGAAAGATAAGCTGGTGTGCATAGTGCGGAGTGGCAAACCCATTAAAACACAGAAATGAACTTACCAATCAGCTATTAAAATGGTGACTATCTGTGGTTTGGCTCAATACGGCACAAATTCCAGACTTACATATCTCATACCATTTATCCAGTATCAAATAGAATCAGTGAATCATGTTGTTGAAAAATGGGCATGTGATTAGACGGAAAATAGCATCATTGAGACACACAAGGAACATGTTGGCCTTGGAAAAATGGCTCTTGGTCAGAAATATACATCCATCCCTTTAAAATACTGTTCATCTTGTTCAGGGTCGCGAGTGATCTGGAGCCTATTCAAGCTGATTTTGGGCGAGAGGCAGGGAACCATGGCCTGGTTGCCAGTTAATCACAGGGCAGTTATAGACAAGGAACCATTCCCACTCGCATTCCTTCCTATGTGAGAGTTAGAGCCTTCAATTAAACTAACATCTTTTTTGGAATGTGGGAGGAAGCTGGTGTACCCAGAGAAAACCCAAACAACTACATGCAAACTCCACACAGAAAGGCCCAACCTTACCGAACAAAGTTATTTACTGTAGGACAGTTTTAATTTGGGGAGATTAAATGCAAATTTTTAACTAACATATATTGGTGGAAAATGTGTAAGACTTTCTCTATGAAATGGGTGAATCACAAAATCTTTTTAATAGTATTTTTCCTCCAAGCCGCCGTAAAACAACATTGAACACAACACATTCCAGTTTACTAGCCTCTCCCACAAAATCTTCAACAACAAAAAACTATTCCTTTTTCTCTTGACATACAGCTAAGCCTGCATTCAGCCTTACTCTGAAGAGGAACTTTTCCATGTTTAGATGGCGAATCATGAGCAGAGAGAAGGTGTACCACTCTTGACCGGACAAGGAGCAGAAGGTTCGGAACACGTGGAAATCCGGCTCTATGATGCTCAGACGTTCTGGGGAATTGCAGCGTCGCAGATTCATCAACCAAGAAAGGATCTGTGTCGAACGCATGAAAGAATTAAAAACAAAGACAGTACACAAAGATATCATATGAAATGGATCACATTTTTGGAATCATCAAAACTCATTATTTTTATAGACTTGACATGACACAGCATGAAGTAAAAAAACAATGACATGATTTGGGGTTACCAAAGTGGCAAAAGACACTACGTATACTTACTATACTTATTACGAGTCATCAACATGATCTTGTACTTCCAAGGAAAACTATAATTTCTCTTCCATAGTTCACATACTCAGCAACATGACTTGGCATTTTTTATATAAAAAATTACCATACGGTATACGTTTTAGCCAGATGCACAGGTAGGAAAAATAATTTATTGGCTCAAAAGGGATGTGCTACATAAAATTAAGCTGCTGCTTAATAAAAAATTTTAATAATTCTGATGGGTCACAAAATAATGCTATTTTCACTATGATCATTTTTGTCAGTTTTAAGTTATTTCCATTTTAACTATTGTGGGTTTTTATTTAAGATAAGTGTACCAACAATTTAGCTAGCAAGAGCCCAACAGAATTACTAGAATTTCTTTGCGTGTTGCTAGTTAATTGTCACACCCACTCGGCTGTTTGAATGAAAAAAATATTCGAGAGAGAACAGAAAATCAGAAAAATCCAAGAACAAATGCACAGTACCGACAATGGACAAGTTCATTTAAAAAGCATTCATTCTGATTTGTATTAATTCATCGGGGGAAAGCACCACCTATTGGATTTAGAGGGGCACTGCGGCTACGGCACCTCATAGAATCCCCATTGCTCACCTGTAAATTGTTTTTGGGCATAATTGTGTCCATCAGCATCTGGAGAGCAACCGGATCGAAATCTATGTGCTTCTGAACATCCTGGACAAATGCACTTTCGTTCCTCAACATCTCACTGACCGTTACCTCCCCTGGACAAATAAAGCAAGATAGCATAAATGCTTGCATTTTCATGATTTCCCCCCCCTCTGATAATATTTTTGCTCAAATGTTGTCAGTGCATTCAGTTGGGTGTGAAACAAAAACAATCAACAAGATGAAGCCCATTTTACTAGTGTATCTCGACAGCTTGTAGCTGATACTGTATGTCATCAGCCCATATTGACAAAGCATAATTGCAATGTATTAAATCACAGTGGGAAACACAAATTAAAGTTTTGAGATATAATGTAGATAAACGTTTCACCTTGAGATGTGAAGTTGATGTTGAGAGAACTAAGGCTGCTGGTGTCAAAGCCCAAACTTTGACTGAACACAGACGACCTATAATCAAACGCATACACACAGGTATACGTCGATTGCTGATGTAATATACTGTAACTTCAAATAAGTCCATTTAAATGAACTCTTGCTTTAATAATATTTTGAATGTTTAATTCCTAACGCTAAGATGCATTCTGCGGTAAGAGGATGCTGTACCAATCTGTGACATCGCCATAGGTGCTGGGGTCTCCAACTAATGTCTGGAAGAGGGCATCACTCAGATCTGTGGTGTTGACCTGCGCAGCCTGCAACAATGTCTGCAGGCCTGGTAGAAGAATGTTACACAGTTGACCAGGCTCCATGGAGAAAGGGCCCAAGAGGTGACTGGCAAACTCAGTACCCTCCACTATGCACACCTGAAACACACCAGCCAACAAAACCGGAAGGAATTTCCAGGTATGTCTCACTAACAAGGTGAGGACATTATTATCTTTGTAAAAGCAAAAATGTTTTGTTCTTGTACTGGATCTTATTAGATTGTGCAGGTGTGCAAAATGCACTGGACAATGAACTCTTACAGGTGTTATATAAATATCCTCATTTAAATATTATTCTGCATTGTGAACTACTACTTTAAAAGAGACCTGGGATCTCAGTTGGTCAAGTTGTTCTGTAAAAAGCGGATCACTCAGGTTGGTCTGGAGAAGATGTGTAGCTGTCTGGATGATCTGCTGCAAGTGCATCAAGTTCTCTGCAATGAGGAAAAGCAAATTAATTGGTCATGAAAAAAATTTGAAAAAAGAATGAAAAGGAAGGGAGAAATTGGGCAATTGGGTGTAGTAGGTGTAAAAAGGAGACAATAACATTCCACTGGGGCTTTCATTACAACTCAGACTGTTGCTGGAAAGCATTGTCAGGCAACAAGCTGCAAATGTTCTGCTTACACAAAACGCCTGGAAGGATGGGAACAGATGGGGTCAGTGGGATCTCAATTATGTCATGAATTTTAATAAATCTGACTGACAACACTCTGGGCCAAAAGATACGATGACAGAATGTGTAGTTTCACTTAAATTAGACAATCTTTAGTTTCATGGTGGTCAACACAAAACACAACACGCAATTGTGTGTGTGCGTGTATGCATGCGTGCGTGCATGCGTGTGTGTGTGTATATATGTGTGTGCAAATATATGAGCGCTAACATTGTGGCTCCATCTGTAAAGTACAATTATCTCACAAGCCCAGAAGCCAATTAAAAAGGAGGTCATAGATGTGCACTTTTGCATGTGCGTTAGAGGTGAGATGTTTAGCGAGGCCAGAGAAGATAATTGTTTGAATTCTACTTTACTAATGAGATTTAAAAAGGTGCTGAGTGGTTTTCAGCTAAAGAAGCACTCTGGCCTCAGGCTCATTGTGAGCTCGAGCTAAGCGAGAATGAAATCGTACTCATCATATCTCCAGAGGGAGTTGAAATACATGCATGCTTATATTAAAAGAAGCACTGAGAAAAAACAAAACGAAACATAATTTCTGGCTTTTCAATACAGTAGTCACAAAAAATACTGATACAAAATATGTGATGGTTTTACTCGACACTTCATTAGATATAGCTGAACTAATTTAAAGAATATAAGAGCCATATCAAATATTTGCTGTTTCTAATAGATAATAATGCTCAGTTTTTTTATTTACACTGTCAGAGAGGTAGTAAATTAACAATAGATTTATTATTGAGGCTGTAGTTTGTCGCTGTATAGAACTGTAATCGGTCATATTAAGGGGTGTCACTAATATTATTTTTCCAAAATGTCATTACCCTGTTCAGTTACATGTGAGGGCAAGACACCACTGCAAACTACAAAAATAAACAACAGCTGTTGCAGCTCTTGCATTTGAACTGTGTCTCATGTTGCGTCTGGCGAGTGCAAATATTGTCACATTGAAGATCAAAACAGTCACTGACGCAAAAGAGAGGCAAAGATTTAAATGCTTAGTTATTTGCGGAGCCTTTTTTAAAGTAGGTTGGATCATTTTGATAGAGGATGTGAAAGTCAACATTACCTTGAGATTCATTGGCAAGCGCTCTGGTTATATTTTTCAGCACCGCAGAGAATGGAAAGCTATCCGGCAGCATATCAACAGCATCCCTCAAGAGAGCCAGTGATGACCTGCGAAGTTAAGGCACAACATTTCAGTACAGTACTTGCAATTAAACACAACGGTGCAAAACGTAAAAAAAAAATTAAAAATAATTTTAAAAAAGTTAGTTTGAAACTATGGACAAGGTACCAGTTCAAATTGGACTCACGTCTCAGAGGCACTGGGGAGGGTGGCAAAAGAGAGGATCCCAAGAGTAGCATCAATGAAATCTTCCCGTGAGCCATTTAAGGCCCATGGCATGTCCCTCGTTGATCCCGTCACTACGATGCGCAGATTGGGATTGGAAAAAAACATGTGAGCTGTCTCCATTATTTCCTCTGGCAAAGGGGCTGACATGGTTCTGAACATTGCTGAGTAGTCAATGTACAGCAAGTCGAGGAAGTCATACACAGGGTCCATCTCGGGCATCAGCGGGGCCTCTCGTCTGTGACGGTTGTTCAACACATGGCTACCACCAATCAGTTCATTCTGGGATACACTCGGATTGTGGTCCATGGAGGTAAAAAAGTCAATGCTTAACAACTGCCTCAGCATAGCAATGATGTTTTCAGTCAGCTCTTCAACAATTTCCGTGATCTCCGGCATCTCCACACCCATCTGAGTCAGGGTGGACAATAAAGGCCGGAGGAGTTCAGATATCTTGGGCAGACCTTGAGTCAGAAGTTCTAGTCCAGATTCATTTGTAGACGCCAACCATGCAGACATCTCAGCCAGCTTCTGCATTAGTACTTTTCTGGCATTGGAAGCCAGAAATCGTTCCAGGGCTTCAGAAATCATTGGCTCATCCCTGAATACCTTCATGTGGATTATGGCTTTAACAGCATCCCTTATCATGTCAAGGAAAGATCCTTGAGTCATCCCAGATAAGTCGCCCCCCACCATTAAGAAGATATCATCTAAGGTAATGTTTAAACAAGAGAGGAGGATCATCGCTCCCTCATTGAATACAACCTCAGACGAGTTGGTGTCTTGAATGTGGTGGTAGTTGTTCAGAATGTGGCTCAGTGCTCCCTCCATAGCATCTATGCATGGCTCGAGCATGGGTGCCACTTTAATCAACTCATCCAACAGCATTTTAATTGAGGACAAACTATGGAGGAGAAAAGGTAAATATCAATGAATCTCACGGAATTCTTCACTTCTTATATGGGACTTAGAGGAAAATCTGGGAAAAAAAGGATTGAAATCTCTGTGGGGAAGCAATTCTATGAACAACTTGGGGTTCTTTTGTAGGACAAGAGACTTCTTTCTTAATTCCAAAGATTAATAGTGTCCTTTAAGTGTTAGCCAAAGTAATATTTCATTAATATTCATACAATTGCTAATTCCCATTCCTATCCCTGATTACAAAAAATGAATATTTCCACTGTGATCCCTGGTCTATACCTCTTGTAATCTGACACTGAAGGATTTGCCGCAATATGCCAAGCATCATTCGCATCACAGTGCATTGTTCATTATTGTGACCGGCATGTAAGAGGAAATCCATTCTAAGAAGACTTGACTTGACAATACCTGAATCATAATTAACCAGCTTTCTGGATAAGGCAGCATGTTTGCAAAAAGACTGTAGTTGGGTGTAAAGTGACAAATCTCCAAACCCCTACAGTACATGATTAGTAGGGGTGGGAACAAATACGATACTGTCATTGTGGCTGTCTGATGTCCCACTACCTCAGGATTTTGACCTTTCAATATGATGTAAATCTCAATAATCTCCGCCTTGTACTGTCATCACTGGGCATCTAAATGACCAATGAAATTACATTTATTACATACTGTGTAAAACAGTTTAAACCAAAGAAATAAAATACAGAAAATTTATTAAATTTCTGTTACTGATCAAAATCTGTCACACTATAAGTGTAAGAAATTGCTGATATATTATTTTTCATTAAAATCATATCCAATAATATTTTCTATGCTTGAACTACAAGAACAGTGTTCTTCTTCAGTAGAAGAAGTAGTTTTTTTTTCCCCAATATATCATTCATCACACAATCACTGAATTATGATATTGGTACCACTGTCAAATATCCTGCAAGAGCCTGGTCATAATAATAATCATGATACTGACTTTTTTTTAATATGATCCACTTTGGAGAAAGTTGCAAGCTTTTACTTATGTACAGGAGTTGAATCTGTACTTCTACTTTTACCAAAGTATTACTTCTACTTAAGTACACAGTGTGATTTTGCCACCTCTGGCATATTGTGAGTGCAGTCACCTGTTTTGCAACTGCATGTCTTGGAGCTGCTTGTACCAGTGTTGCTGAGCACTAGGCTGGCCAAGCAACTCAAAGAACTGACTGGAGACATTTGTGATGACCTGCTCCATCACATGCGATTGGTTTCTGTTGGCTTGATAGAGAGATTTGGTTGCATTGACAATCCGGGCAGCGGCGTCACCAGCAGTGATTGGTTCCAAATCCGTGTGCTGAAAGTAAAATGTTCAGCAGAAAAGTGTTTTGTGTGTCAACATTGCCACCAAATGGTAAAAATGTGATCAGCACTGAAATTGTGCTTTACCCTATCTTTTTGCTTCCTGAAGACCTAGTGAGTTACCTCTACCTAATTCTTGTTCTTTGTCCCCAATCTGCCATCTGCCCTTGCTCCCTGTAAATCAGTGCCCACCTCTTGCGGCCCAGCGACAACACGGACTCCTACCCTGCCAGACCGGTCCTCGTTGGAACCCTGCCAATCCCAGATTTAGTTTTCGGAGTTCCTTTGTTCGTTTCCAAGCTGCAATAAACCTTTGTTCACAAACTCACCTCCCTGTCCTCTCTGCATCTGGCTCCAATTTGCAACCTGAATCCTGACAGATATGACCTGATCTGTAAATTCACGGTGCAGTATTAATTAATATGTACTGTATATGCATCTAGAGCACTGAGTTATTGAAATGTTAGCACTAAATCCCCTTAATAAATGTATGTGATGTGAAAAGTTTGGGAGAATCCTAATCTCAAAGTAAAAAAAAAATCCAACCCTATCTCCCTTTAATATTCTTACGGTAATACCTGGGACTTGATGTAGGATAATAAATTTCTGATTGCTCTACTCACACTCATGTTGTGGTGGGGGCACATATACTGGGTAGCAGCATAGGGCTCCAGAACAGGCAGCAGACTGATGTTGCACCACATTTCAATGACGCCATGGCTTAAACCGGCTGCAACCCTGATTGGCTCCCATGCGTTCACGGCTTCACTGCACTCTAATGTTCCATTTGCCTTAAAACAAAATGGAGACAAAATATTATAATGTCAATCTCCTCTCATCTTTTGTGGCATGTTGTTGCCTATCATCACATTCCTCTGTGAAAACCAGTTCAGTTAACAAGACAGACAATGGACAACACCAACAATACACAACAAAGAGTCTGGGTGAAAGGCAGAGGTACAGAGGATACCTGATCATCTCTCTTCAATCCACCTACACAACGTAAATGCCACAAGGCTCAAACAGGTGTCACCGATTCCCATCACTGGACACCCACACAGAATGAATGCAAAAGATTCTCACAATGGGTGTGTCCCTCCCAAGTTATTTAAATTATGAGAAATAGCGCCATGCTTAAAGTCCCTCGAAAGTGAATTCTGAGATTCATTTTCTAAATACATTATACATGTTTGAAGATAAGTTTTAGCCTACCCAATTGTGTAGCTATTGCCTCAAAGTTGAGGGTCCCACAAACCCTTTCGGGGCCCAGTGACGCCCCTCCCCTGCTATATAAGAATTTGAGTGCCTTAATTCACATTAGCGGTTATTTGGCATAATTATGATATGCAGTAAGCTAGTTAGTTATGTCTTCACCGCAAACATTTATCTGATATATATATATATATATATATAAAAGTAACACTAAACACTCGAACTACTCTTCAAATAAAGTTTCTTCTAACTGGTTTGTCATTCCAGGCTGGTTTCTTCTAACTGGTTTGTCATTCCAGATTTCCCATCATAAGAAACAAACACACAAAACACACAAAGATCAAGCTTTTATTCTGGTAATTCCGGTCTTGGTAGTGTGGATTTGCATATTAACTACATATTTAGTACCACCCGAAGCATTTAGATTTAACATTAAATATTTATATTTAATATTTATATTTAGATATAAATAAAATATTAAGATTCAACATTTATATTTATATTTAAATTTACATTTAAATTTAGAAGGACTACGATTTGCTGGCGACCAGTTCAGCGTGTACGAAGATAGCTGGGATAGGCTCCAGCACGCCCATGACCCCAGTGAGGATAAGCGGTACAGAAAATGGATGGATGGATGGATGGATTTAGATATATACTTAACGTTTACATTTAATATTAACATTTACATCTAATATTTATTTTTAGATATATATTTAACATTTAGATTTCATATTTATATTAAATGTACATTTGTAACATGTATAGATATAAATTTAACATTTTGTTTTAATATTTATATATACATTTACATTCAACATTTAGATTTAAGATTTAGGTGTAATTTGTAATATTTGAGGTGACCTATTGAAGTTGACAAATATTGTTTTAAATGTGCAAAAAAGTGATCCTTGAAAATTCACAGCAGTTTTTCTTAAACAATGTTTAAATGTGACAAATTGCTGCGGGGTGCCACGGTGGCCGACTGGTTAGAGCGTCTGCCTCACAGTTCTGAGGACTGGGGTTCAATCAGGCCCCGCCTGTGTGGAGTTTGCATGTTCTCCCCGTGCCTGCATGGGTTTTCTCCGGGCACTCCGGTTTCCTCCCGCATCCCAAAAAACATGCATGGTAGGTGAATTGACAACTCTAAATTGCCCGTAGGTGTGAATGTGAGTGCGAATGGTTGTTTGTTTGTATGTGCTCTGCGATTGGCTGGCAACCAGTTCAGGGTGTACCCCGCCTCCTGCCTGATGATAGCTGGGATAGGCTCCAGCACGTCCGCGACCCTAGTGAGGAGAAGCGGCTCAGAAAATGGATGGATGGATGTATGAAATTGCTGCGGTTATTTTCAGCATGAGCTGCTTTACAAACAGCACCCCATAGGCTTTCAATGGATATACAGTATTTTCGGGGCTCAAACGTAGGGATGTGTAGGCATAAGAAAGTTGCTAGACAAAGTAGCATCCATTTTTCAGTAGGGTGTAGTTTCAGGGCATTCAGCGGACAAGCCCAAAAATTTTAATCATTCATATTTGGAAGGGTTGTTAACAATACACTTCTCTGCGGTGTGTCGAATTTACAAGACATTATTTTTCAACTTACCGGGACTTTGAAAAAGACACACCCACAGCCAAATCTTGAAACATACATTTTGAAAGGCATTACAGTATTGTAAGAAACAAAAACAAAAACAGGCTTTATTATATTACAACCCCAATTCCAATGTAGTTGGGACGTTGTGTTAAACATAAATAAAAACAGAATACAATGATTTGCAAATCATCTTCAACGTATATTTAATTGAATACACTACAAAGACAAGATATTTAATGTTCAAAATGATAAACTTTATTGTTTTTAGCAAATAATCATTAACTTAGAATTTTATGGCTGCAACACGTTCCAATAAAAGCTGGGAGAGGTGGCAAAAAAGACTGAGAAAGTTGAGGAATGCTCATCAAACACCTGTTTGGAACATCCCACAGGTGAACAGGCTATTTGGGAACAGGTGGGTGCCATGATGGAGTATAAAAGGAGCCTCCCTGAATTGCTCACTCATTCACAAGCAAAGATGGGCAAGGTTCACCTTTTTGTGAACAAGTGTGTGAGAAAATAGTCAAACAGTTTAAGGACAATGTTCCTCAGCGTACAATTGCAAGTAATTTAGGGAATTCATCATCTACGGTCCATAATATCGTCAAATGTTTCAGAGAATCTGGAGAAATCACTGCATGTAAAGCGGCAAGGCCGAAAACCAACATTGAATGCCCGTGACCTTTGATCCCTCAGGCAGCACTGCATCAAAAACCGACATCAATGTGTAAAGGATATCACCACATGGGCTCAGGAACACTTCAGAAAACCTGTGTCAGTTCAGCGCTACATCCGTAAGTACAACTTCAAACTCGACTATGCAAAGCAAAAGCCATTTATCAACAACACCCAGAAATGCCGCCAGCTTCTCTGGGCCCAAGCTCATCTAAGATGGACTGATGCAAAGTGGAAAAGTGTTCTGTGGTCCGACGAGTCCACATTTCAAATTGTTTTTGGAAATTGTGGACGTCGTATCCTCCGGGCCAAAGAGGAAAAGAACCACCCGGACTGTTATGGACGCAAAGTTAAAAAGCCAGCATCTGTGATGGTATGGTGCTCTGTTAGTGCCAATGGCATGGGTAACTTACACATCTGTGAAGGCACCATTAATGCTGAAAGCTACATACAGGTTTTGGAGAAACATGCTGCCATCCAAGCGTCTTTTTCATGGACACCCCTGCTTATTTCAGCCAGACAATGCCAAAACACATTCTGCACGTGTTACAACAGTGTGGCTTTGTTTGTCGTTTGAGGCCAAAGTTTATCAGCTTGAACATTAAATATCTTGTCTTTGTAGTGTATTCAATTAAATATAGGTTGAACATGATTTCCAAATCGGCGATTGGCTGGCAACCAGTTCAGGTTGTACCCCGCCTCCTGCCCGATGACAGCTGGGATAGGCTCCAGCACGCCCGCGACCCTAGTGAGGAGAAGCGCCTCAGAAAATGGATGGATGGATGGATGATTTGCAAATCATTGTATTCTGTTTTTATTTATGTTTAACACAATGTCCCAACTTTATTGGAATTGGGCTTGTAGTTAGATGACTAAATAGATGTTAGACTAAATAGACTAAATTTCTTGTGCCTAAATAGTTAGATGAAAAATAGATGACTAAAAGTTAATGATGCATGAAGTTGTTCCGCCTCCTAAAGCCAAAGACAATGACTCAGCATAGTTCATTGCTCTCCTGTTGACAAAGGTTGTCCATACCTGCTCAGCAGCCAGGATTGTATGTTCTATGGCAGGCTGGATTCTTTCCGAGATCTCCGATAAGTTAAAATGACTGGTGTTCACAGACTGTGCAATTCCTCTCATTAGCATCATCACAGGCTTCGCAAGGTTTAGTATCATCACTGTGAAAAACACAATATAAAAGGCTTGACCAATCAAAACCTCTGAAAGCCCTTCTTATACAGAGAAAATTGTGAAACATAAGTATGTTTTGGTCATTATTCAAGCATGTGTTCCATTGTCACAAATGTTCAAAAACCTGCAAATAAATTGTTTTATTATTAAGTTATTTTTATTGTGTGGGTCTAATGTGTTGTTTGTTAATCTAGCTATATGTAACAGGACGAAATGTTTAATGCTGAGTGGTATACTCACTGTTCTCTGCTTGCTTGTCATAGACCATACATGCTATGATTTTTTCAAAATAGGGGAGAACATATGTAACATTGTCCCATGGCTGTGTGTCATTTAGTGTAGACAGTACAGCCTCCAACATTTTTTCAAGCCTGTGACAAAAGAAAAACATTATGACTAAAGTGCAGACTCAGGCACCCCTAATCATTGTTGTCCTTTGCCTAATTAAATTTACTTATGCCAGGTCTTTTGGTCAGCCTGCCCCGTCAAAATCTGTTCAAGTACTTGACCAAGATGAGATAATGCCTCCATAGATGGAGTCATAGTACCTAAGCCTGGACCATCCATAAAAATCTGCCAAATCTGTTCAAAGAATAGGAAAAACGGTGTGGATAAATTATCCAGAAATGCCCAACACAACATGGGTAGTAACAAACATGTTTGTTTTGTTTCAAGAGAGGTAGAAAAAGTTATCAATTCAATTCAATAAGAGACATTACAGAATGTTCCTATTTCATTTGCAACAAAAATGACACACAGATTGTATGTCAGTGCATTACTCCTTGCAAGTATCCTTCATGATGTAATTGTAAACCAAACATGTCTTGCATGTATGCATGCATTTTAATTCTTACCTGGCTAAAAATCCCTGTCAGAATTTCTGTTGTTTCATTTTCTAGGCTTGCGTTGCCTGAAATCACGAAAAGAAGTTGTAAAATTCACTGTCAAGCATACACACACACACACACACACACACACAGTAGAGCTGATCAAGTTTGCAGATAAGCTAAGATAAGCTAAGCAGATAACTAGCAACCCTTTATTGCTCAGTGACTGTTTTTTGTCAATGTCTTTATGTCTCAAAAGTGTTCTCTGTCAATTGACTGTTGTCATACTCGAGCGGCTCCAACTACCGGAGACAAATTCCTTGTGTGTTTTTTGGACATACTTAGCACATAAAGATGATTCTGATTCTGATTCTGATTGAAGAAACTAATAGAAACATTGTGCTACTTGAGCTACAATCTAAATCTAATCTCTGAAGAATGCAACACAACCACCATTCCGTCAGAGTTAAGTTTGAGGCTAATTTACCTTGGTTGAAGTCCAAGATGACATCAGTGATGTTGATGACAACCGAAACATAGTACTGAGCTGTGCTGTTTGGTGGCAGGAGGCTTTGAATGGTCTTCATTTGGTTCAAAATGCTTTAAAAACAAAACAGGGCAATATCCCATTGTACATTATCAGAGCATTGCAAAGAAAATTGTTGCATGTGCTATATAATTTGTATTGGTCAGAGAAACAATAGGAATACATTTTCAGATTTTTGTTCATACTAAAGTACTTCAAAACCATCAAAACTGTGGCGAGCACTCACATGAGATTCCAGTTGTCTGGTCCACTGGCGGTGGCGATCGTCTCAAAGTAATTGGTGGCTACTTTGAGGCCAGAGAGCAGATAGACGGCAAACTCCTCTGGCACCAGCTGCTGAACAACACTTTGGGTTCTACTGAGGATGTCGAGGGTGAGGTTGAGTGATGTGGAAAAACTCAAGTTTGGTTCCACAAAGAGGACTAGTGATTTGTTAACAATTTCCTCGATGTTTTGCTGTGCAGACTGTGGCAGTGGGGCTGTGTCTTGGGTGAGAATTTGCATAAAACTTTGGACTGCCTCCATTATGGCGACATATAGGTGGTCAAACTGTGGGTCTCCTTGTTGCTCTAACACCATAATGGCTTTGCTCAGAGACTGGGTGATATTGTTGATGATGGAGAGGTAATCCAGTTGTTCATCACTGAGATAGTTAACCATTGTCTGCAAAAGGAAGTGAAGATCTTTTACAGGCGTGGACACATTTATGGAGGAGTTTCCCCAGTGGAGCATACTGGTGAACACAGCTGTGACATTGGGTTGATTCATCCATGCATGTATAAGATCGAGGTAGAGTTGAATTTGTTCCTCAATTTCCTGTACCATGGTTGTGTTGAAGAGTGGCATAGAACCTAAGGTTTGAGCAGTCTCATCCTGAACTTCAATGTTGACCATTATATATTTGAGAATTTCCTGCAGAATTTCAATATTTGCTTGGCCAATTTTACTCACGCCTTCACCATTCGTTGGGTGCTGGAATTGGCCAATCTGGTTGTTAATAAACAAAGTCAAATTTGTCTGTGCTAGTTGCAATGTCACTTGTAATTGTGTGAGGCGGAAAAGGGGATGGAGGAGCTCTGACACAAAGCTGTTGCTGGTCACATTTTCCAGCCGTTGCAAATACCATTGCAGGACTTGCAAATATGTTTTTGTAACTTCTTCGGAGTACGGTACTGACATGGCATTGAGGATGTGGTTCAAGGGTACAGGGTTAGCGGCTACTTTCAACAGACCTTCTATGACTCTGATTTCTTTCATGACCTCTGGAGTGCTCAGATTGCTCATCTGGAGGTTCATCTTGATATTGTTCAGGGTGTTGCTAAGAACATGTATGACAGGCATTTGTGCATTGGTGCTAAAATTGACTTGGATGAGATCAGTTGTGTTTTTATAGACAATTAACGGGATAAGGGAGATTATGGTTGTATGATTTTGTAAAGCAGGTATGTTTGTCAGGAAAGTGCTGGCCTTGTCTATTAATCCCATAACACATTGGGCACTCACTGATGCATTATACTGCAATTCAAAACACTTTGGAACATTGGCTATATCCATGATGTTCACCAACAGTTCACTAACATTGGTAGCTCCTGCAAGGTGAGCGATGTAGTTTACCTCTTCAAGAGTGATGTTTGACTGTCTCAGAGCATTCTGAATATGAGAGATTGTAATGTTTGGCATTGCGATAACCAGCCTGATGAAATGAAGTGTCTGATTGAATGCACTGACATAGGCAGCATCATTCAGAGACAAGAGGAGTGAGAAGAACGCGGATGTGAGATCTTCATACTCATATTCTCCACTGGTCATAAACTTGCTGGTTATATTGATGGTGACATTGGCATTGGCTGAGAGTGTGAAGTTGGCTATTTTATTCAGAAATGTGAAGAATTCTGAGATCCCGGAAGAACAGTTCTGTTCTGACGTACATGAAGACAAGTGATACTGCAGTGCTTTGAAATCTTGGTAACATAAAGCAGCTTTCTCTTGAAAGTCTGGTGGTAAGAATGCAATAAATTTTTGTATCACTAGATCCATAGCAGCTTCAGGGCCAATCTGAGTGAGGTTGTCAAGGCTTTCAGGGGTGAGGAGGTTGAGAAAGTCAGTGAAAACCTGGTGGAAATCAATAACTTGAGCTGTGCTCATTTCCCCATTGGGCAACAAGATTTGTTGGATTCGTCGCAGTTTATACAAGGACACCAAAGATTCTTGAAGTTGGCAAATATATGAAATAATTATGTTAGTTGGGTCATCATTTGGTGAATCAACCACTTTCTTGAGAAGTTCCATGGCTGTAAGGATGGCCTCTACAATACCTGTTGAGGTTTGGTTGATGAAAGGCCTTAAGGCCTCTTTGAGACGGGCCACTTCATCGCGGTCAAAGTAGCTGGAATAGTTAAGCAGGGTGTACCCCATAACATAGGAGATAGACATTGTGAGGTTACTCTCTGAGGAAAGGAACTGCAGTATCAACTGCTCCAATTCAGGCATTGTTGGGTCTGTCTCATTGAAGGTAAAAATTTGCTGGTTGCTGCGACCGAGCTTCACAGCAGCATCAAGAATGTCGGAGGCATTGACTGAGCCATTGCTGAAGAGCAGAGGCAGCAGTGGGGACAGACCTGTGGACTCAAACAGTTCGCTTATGAGGGGACCCATGACGTCGAGGTTTGAGATGTTTTGATCTGAGAGTGTAGAGACGGTCCAAACAAAGTCCTCCAGTTTTTTCATCAAGTTAATCAGGTATGCAGTGAGTGCATCTCCACCTTTAATTTCTTGTGTTAGATGTGAAGCTGTCATATTCCCAATGAGATCCCCATACACATGCTGCAATAGATTGACAGTCGCTTTGAGAGAGCTGCAGACAATAGAGAATGGCAGAAGAGACAGAAATAGAGTTAAACATGTAGAGTAAGGAATGCGCTTGAACAAATACAAGGGAAAAAAAGATTCTGGTGCGTAAGTAGAGTATTCAGTTTAACAACTTGCATTACCACTGAAAGGGAGTTTTCTTTTTAAGGAAAAGAAAGAGTAATTAGTATTACTGTTTTTGTAAATTGTGATGTATCTGATCTCGTTTGTGGGGTAATTCAATCAATAACTAGAGTATAATGGATTATTCACACAAAATACGGTAAGTTACAGCAGACAGACTGAATTACCAGACATATGAATAATAAATCACATCTTCACTTTTGGGACTTAAAAAAAAATATATGTTCCATCCATCCATTTTCTGAGCCACTTCTCCTCACTAGGGTCGCGGGCGTGCTGGAGCCCTATCCCAGCTATCATCGGGCAGGAGGCGGGGTACACCCTGAACTGGTTGCCAGCCAATTGCAGAGCACATACAAACAAACAACCATTCGCACTCACATTCACATACGGGCAATTTAGAGTCTCCAATTCATGCATGTTTTTGGGATGTGGGAGGAAACCGGAGTGCCCGGAGAAAACCCATGCAGGCATGGGGAGAACATGCAAACTCCACACAGGCAGGGACGGGGATTGAACCCCCGCACCTCAGAACTGTGAGGCTGACGCTCTAACCAGTCGACCACCGTGCCGTTAATATTATTATAGCTTGTTTTTTGTTTTTTTTGCTGATTGGCTAGTAAATTACACAGCTCTACTGCTTAGTAAAGAGTGAAGTCCATTATAGACACTCACTTAACTCACCAAATATTGTTTCTTGCTTGAAAAAGGGCTATTTTAGTCAAAATAACTTAGTGTATATTCAAAGGTTGAACATTAAGTGTCTTGGTGGAAGTACTTCCGAGTACTTCAGAGTGCCTTCAATCATTCATTCTGAGAGGTGGATTTTGCCACTTACTTCACCAGGACGTCTTGGCTTGGTGACACCATAGCTTCAATGAGAGCTTCAACAAATGGCTGCCACTTCAAACCGGTATCACAATCAATGCTGAGAGTGTCGATGTCAAGAGAGCCTAAAGAAAAAGTTACACATATCTCATTAATACCAAATTCAATACGCATCTATGAAATGGTCACACAGTGGCCCAGGGCCATTTTTTTTTATATGCCCCTCAAAAACCAATCATCGACCGGGGGTGTGGAGTGGGGGTTTGTGGATGAAAGTTCTCCAAACTACAAAACCGATCATCAACGATGTTTGGATACCGCCCCAGGTGGATGCTAGGGGCCCCCGCACTGTCCAACCCCCCTTTGCACGCCACTGTGTTCACAGCAGAATGGTTAAACTGTATTCTTGCTTTATCACTGCATCAGCCTTTTTTTTTAATTCAATCAGTTGAATGAACACATTAGATTTGTGACAATTCTATCGCAGAATTAACTGTTGAAAGGGAGAAAAGGAAAGAGACTCACAGTTCGCTGGCTGAGTCGTGGGGTCAGGTCTGTAGTTCAAAACCCAGTAAATCATGTGGAAATGGTTTTTCATCCCAGGCCACAGTGGACTCCCCTCAACTTTTTCTCCCAAATTCACCATGAAAACAAAAACACTAAAATGCAAAGATGACAGGGTATGATGCTTTTCATTTAGGCTATATGAAGTGTTACTCAGTCGGTATATGCATGTTCTCCAGACCTTTGTAGAAGAGTCTCTGTGATATAATCCGAACTGTTTCCCGGCACCCAGTTTATCCAATAATCTGCCCCCAGCTCTGAGGACAACCGGTGCAAGAAACCTCCAAATTCCATGGAGCTGTTCCACAATTTATGCCACTTGGTGAGAATCATCGGAAGAGTTACATTGACATCTTCTCCTCCCTCAATAAGGGTGCTGTAAAGCTCTCCTCCCTATAACACCAGCATAAACATATTTTATTTCCCCACTGTTGCTTTTGCGAAAATAACAGAATGTTTCCAAAATGGCTTTAAAAGATACTACTTTTTCAATCAAAGGCATCCAGTCCACAAGCAGGAGATTCTCTAGTGTCGTGGAGTTCTCGCATAGAATGGATTTCCACACCTCAAACTTAATGGTTTCAGTTGAAAACAGCCACTGGAAGGGGCCCAGGGCATCCTCACATGTAACAAACTGTGATGTCCAACTCTGTTGAAGCAATAGCACGATGATGATAGTGATTGTTTGCTGCCTTTAGCAATGTCCATACTCTTCTGAATCTTACTTTTGATGATTTCTATTAACTAGAGGTACGGCCTTCTAGCCCCTGCCATTTGCCTGATGACTTAATGTGAACAACAGATTTATTTGGTAAGTCAGAAAAAATATACAAACTGCAATGTTTCCCCACAGTCCTCTAGGACTCTGTGGAATTTGGTCACAGTTCATAGATTTAAAGGATACTCAGGTGATCAGACATGGCCAAGGTAGCTCAGTTATTAAGTTAGAGGAGCAAAGGAGAAGAATGTTTCACAAATCTTCCCTTAAGCACTTTGAAATGATAAACTTTGACAAAGTTGGGACTATATGGAAATTTACAGGAATTAAGTTGTCATTTTGGAAACTATATAACAACGAGCAAGGCATTTTGTTTTGTCAATGAACAACAAAAACAATATTTAATGAAATAATATAACATCATTTGTATGAATTCATGTTGTTTTAGGTGTTTTATTCAACTCTGTTTGTTTCCTCGTAAAGGTTTACTCATGTTAATTCCTGTAAATTCTCATATTTAGTTAATTCCATAGAAACCTTAGTCAAATGTCATGTCACACTATGTCACACATTATTGTAGTTCTCTTGGTCAAGACAAAAACGTTAAAGAGGATTTGTAAGTTAAGATGCTTAAAGCAAAGTTAGGAAAGGCTCGATTGTCAGATGTTGCTAAAATGTTATCCAGTTGTGCAGAGTATATTATGTATTTTTTCCTTTTCAATCTGCTCAGACAATGGACAGGGCTGACAAACCTAAATGTTGAACATGTTCAATATTTACAATCCCAAATCCTCATGTCGTGTAGTCAACATAGGGCCATATTATCCCATGTGCTTTGGTCAGAAAAGGTGTGAAGAAATGCACTTTTCTGACTGTGCAGTCTCACATCTATTTAATTATTTCATGAAAGCACCTATGTGCCAGAAATTGCATTTTGAGCATTTCATTTTTATTTGCACAAGATCCTTATTTGTGTTTCCTTTCTCTCTTTTTTTGTATACCGAGTGCAGTATTCAAATTTAATTGTGCACTATAATGACAATAAAAAGCTATTCTATTCTAGAGGTCACAGACTGTGTTTGTGACCTGAAACTGCAAGAGCGCCAATTAGGAAGGAACCTGAAGCGACTAGTTGTGTTGAGTCTTTTTATGTAACGTGTAAAGTCATACAGTACAATAAAATGACAGGAAAATACTTTTTAAAACAGTTAGGCAACATAGATTGTAGTTAACATTGTAAGATTTGTGCCTAAAACCATATGATCACGTCAAATAGTATAGGAATACCTTCATTATTACTTCAGTGGCGCTGTCAAGAAACTGGCCCATCCAAACACTTGCCTGAGTTTGGTTTGTAAGCAGGGTTAGATAAAACTTTTGGAGTCGACCAGAATCTTTCATGATATTGTCCATCATTTCTGCAAACCAAGAGTAAAAAAAATTTGTCAGGAAAAGTTTAGAGTTAAGTTACAGGTATAGTGTGATTTCAGGTTGCGAAACAACACAAATGATAAATCCAACTCTTGGACCACACCCACCTACACTATTTACATCTTTTGTATACAAACTCAATGGAGGATGTTTTTGTATGAGTGTGTATTGAGTTGCATACCCTTCAAGTTGCTCATCACTAAGAAATCAGTCAGCAGTCCCCAGAGAAAGGGTGTGAACTTGTTCCATTTACCTTTAGGTTAAACACTACTAGTACTTCAATAGAAAGAACAACAGTGACATTGGCATTGCATGACGGAAAAATACGTCTTTCTCTAGACTCCAAACACACGTCTTAGTCCTCCCTAGCTGTTTCCTTTATGTCAGAATTTATTTTTCAGGTCTAATTTGTTAAGATACCTTTGATAATAATTTGTGTCTTGAAAACAAATACATTGTCACTGAATGTGAGTACACATTAAGATGAGGAATAGAATTAATTTAAGTCTGTACAGACAATAGAGAGAAAAAATAGGTCGAAGGGGTTGAATATCGGTAGAAGGATTTTAAAGTAAAGGAAGGTTCTTTTGTTTTTGAGTTTTCCACACTGTATGCCTTAAAATTGCAATTCTAATGTTATTTCAATGCTTCTTTTTGTCCAGTGCTAACATTCCACAGTAGTGGTTGCCAAACATTTTACACCAAGTACCACCTCAAAAATTACTTGGCTCCCACATTATCATCAACATCAAAGTACAGCAGTGTAGTAGACTTAAGCGTTCAGACAAACCGTAGACAGGTTTTATTCCAAAAAAGTATATTTAATAATACTGTAAGACAATGAAATATTATGCACAATTTGAACATTACCGTAAATATCAGTAAATAAAAAAATATATACTTAATGCATACATTCAAATGTATTGCATATAAGAGTTAAATAAGAAATGCTCCTAAATAAAAATGTAAAAACAAGCAGATCTTCAAGATTAAATACGAATATATTGTACTAAAAATTGAGATACTGTACTACCACTGGTAGGTACTAGTAACACAATTTAAGAATCATTGTTCTAGAGACACACACCAAAAATAAGATTATAACTCAAACCTTGGCTTAAACTAATTACAGATATGACCAGCTCACTGTCTGCACGATTTACCTTCAACAGCCTCAATGGAGAGAGTTGCCATTTCCATAGACTGAAAACCAACGCTGAGGATGCGCTGAACAATCATGTCCACGTCAGGATGAATTTCACTCAATTTCAGCACCACTTGACTGACTGTCAAAAATCTGCCAAGTATAACGCGTCCTGAAAATCTTGTCCAGCAAATACAGTAGCTCTCCAAAATGAGCTCATCTAACAAATTGTGTGTTAAAGCTAGTATGTAGAGATAGCATTATACGTACAGTTCCTCCTGAATGTTTTGTGTTGGTGTATCAACATTATGCCAGGGCCTCGAGATGTTGGAGCCTCCCATTCCCCCTGGGAATCCTTCTCCCAAGAGACTGTGCAGCAGTCCTTTGACAAATGAAACATCATGGGGAGCAACATGCTTACTCCAAGCCAGCAAAACCTTGAAGCAAAGGTTCAGGAGACAAGAAAAACCTAAATCAGTTCAAGCCAATTTTACTTTATTTTAATTTTTCAGAACGGGCTGTACGATTATCGTGTCATTCTGTCTAAATTGAGTGGACAAGCACAATAACACTCTTTTTGTAACTAATAAAGATAGATAGATCGATCGATAGACAGACAGATAGACAGACTGTAGATACTACAAGTGACAGGTAGGCTACTTTCTTTGTTTCAAGTTATTGAAAATGTTCAAATATAGATTGTACAGTTAGTTATATACATAGCACTCAGTCTTTGCAGTTTGCACTCACGGGTAAATAAGTCTATAATATGAAATGGGCCTAATGTCCATTTTATTATTCATTCGTTTATCTTCCGTACCGCGCGTACCACACTAGGGTCGTGGGCGTGCGTGAGCCTATCCCAGCTGACTCTGGGCGAGAGGCGGGGTAGACCCTGTACTGGTCGCCAGCCAATCACAGGGCACATATAAAGAAACAACCATTCACACTTACGTTAACACCTACGGGCAATTTAGAGTCTTCAATTAACCTACCATGCATGTTTAGGAGATGTGGGAGGAAACCGGAGTACCCGGAGAAAACACACTCAGGCAACGGGAGAACATGCAAACTCCAAGCAAGCGAGCCCGGATTTGGACCCGGGGTCCTCAGAACTGTGAGGCACAGGAGCTAACCAGTCGGCCACCATGCTGCCCCATTTTATTATTTTATTTTGATGATTTTGGTTTTACTGCTGCGCTGAGTCTCCTTTAAAATGTTGTTGTTTGACATATTTCGTCATAGAATAACATAAGTGTATTAACACACTACTATTACAAAAAGTCCTCATTGTTGTTTCAAAAAAATTCTTAGTATTCTGGGTATTTTAGTGCCTCTCATTATTTTGCATTTTTATAGTATAATGTATGTTGTGCACCTGAAATGCTGGGAAATCTGTTGGTGCAGATGCATTTAAAAGACTAGGGCACACTCCTGAACTTGTAACTTGTATGATTAATATGACTAATTGCCACATGTTAGCTCTAAAATCGAATCAATTTCCATTTGACTTTATCTCGGTGAGAAGATGCTGTAATGGAGGTGCTAATTGGATGTTCTTGACATTTTGGCTACTTAGGTACAGCCTGGGAGTTGCAGCCACTTGTTGTTGCTATGGTCAAGACACAGTAATGATCAGTGTTTTCTACATAAGGTGGATGACACTATTCTGATTGATGACAGTAGCCTACCTGCTGGACCACCTTGTCGGGAAGGACCCTCCCTAGAATCGTGTCCAATGTACCAGTGATGCACATGGTTGTGAGCCAGAATGGGTTACTACTGTTGTCACAAATGTAGGAATGCAGAATGTCTCTGTCTAACGTCAAAAACATTGCCTGTAGAAGAGAAAACTGTGAGACTGGATGCATGTTGCTTGACTAGAGAGAGAATGTTACACAAGCAGCAAATCTTGAAGGGTGGAAACGCTATCAATATAATTATATCGAAAACTAGTTATTCCTATTTACACTTAGAATGGAAATGCTAACATAGATTCAAACCTAAGGAAATGCACAATTAATATCAAGAGAAATCATAATACAAAATATTATCACACCAAATAAGACACAGTAATGATCAGTTGTCCTACGTTAGTTATTTAGCACAGTGTATCAGTTGATAAATTGCTTCTGAGCGATTTGCTGTCAGTAAATAACTATTTTTCTCTTGTTGGGTGGCATGGAGGGGTCTAAACTGATATGGACCATTTGTAGAGATTAAACCTCCTCAGTCTTTGACGACATTGACCTAATGTACGCTTTTATTATTGGTTACATTTAAATCTGGCTTGTTCACATTTTGCTTGATTTTAATACTCAAAGTGCCATTCTTATTCCCTCCCCCTTTATATACAGTGTGTCAGATTTTTAACTCTGCTTGTTCATTGTGACAGTTCAAATTGACTTAAGCATGTTAATTGCTTTACATTTTACATCAGTGTTAAAGTAAACATTAGTAGTATTGGTACTAGTCGTAGTAGTAGTAGTGACAGTATTAATAATGGCAGTAGTATTAGTAGTAGTTGTATATTTAACTGTATCATAATATTTACATATCACTGCAAAGACAAAAATGCATCTAATCTAATCTGAATATAGCAAACAACATGTGTCTATCACGTTTGTCATTTACATTTTTTAAATTAGAATAATTCAATTATTTAAAATTATTTTAAATTGGGTGATATGTTATTTTATAAAGTAGACAACAATCGTAAAAAAATAAATGCTATTCAATTTCTTTTTTAAGCTCATACAAATCGCTGATGGAGGGCGGTGCTATATAAGATTTGGTCCAGGGTGCCATATTGGGTAGGGTCGGATCTGTTACAGACAATGCCTGATTGCCTAATCTGGTAATGGAAAAAACAACACATCTGAAAGACAATGGTTATATTAAATTTTCTTGCTGGTTCTATTAAGAGAAAATCCTTTTGAAATATGACGCCAAACATACATGCACTCCTTATAGTTTTGAATTTAAAAAAAAAAAAAACAGCTATTGGGGAAAGAGCTTGATAGGCTCTTCCAAGCGACATAATCGGGTAACACATACCTGGACAAGTGGTATCCGGACATTTTGTAAAACCAGTTCAGCTATTTCACTGAATGAGTTATTGTTCAACATCACAATGTCTCCAAGGGAGATGGACACGTCTAGACAGAAATAAGCATTGGACCTATTACACGAGTGGTATGGTGTGGTAATTTCAGTATACTAACATCCAATGCTATTGGTTCATAATATTTAAATGTGGTGCATAGTTACCGTTGCCAGGCCACTTTTGAATATAGTGAATAATGTTGATGCCTCCAGCAATTAGCGGATGCACAGCAGAGATTGACTCAGCAGTCTCGGAGAAATTGCTCTGAATGACATGCATGATGCTATGAAAAGGTAAGGAGGAAAACAATAATAAGGCATCTGTGGCAAACTGTCAACAAAGCTTCGATGTCCATAGAGCAAAAGTAGACTTTTTTTCAGATTTTATGACAAACTTTTTTTCTACTACACTTTTTCAACAGTGTTGTTTAAAACTGAATGCTAAAACAATGGTTTTTTCAGGATTATATATGTTCTAATTTACATCATTGTGGAAATGCGTTTCCCTATTCTATACTGTTTATTGAAAATATAGAAATGATAAAAAATAGTGGCAAAATAATGGAATTAGTTATTATTAGTTTAATCTTTAAGCATTGGTCTTATAGCACCAATTGTAGAAGATACATGAAATTTAGCCTTTAGAAATATAATAATGCAATTTTTTTGGGGGTGATTACATGTTAAACTGTATAAATGTTGTTGCCAATTGGTGTATAATCCCACACCTTCCAACACATTTTTCTGATCCTCACAGAGATTACTTTCATGTTGGTTTATCACAAAACGGACTTTACCCCTGTATGTTAGTGAGAAGGGTCGCTGCAGTGTCCAACATTTGGTCACGTGATCCTGCAGAGAAGAGCTGGGGGATTGCGAGAAGGCTTTCCCACAATGGGCTCTGATTCTGCATCTCTTGAAACACCAGTATCACGGCCCCAATGACCTTTGCCAGCTCATTGGGTTCTGTTAGGATTTCCTCTTTCAGGATCTGGGAATCATAGGCCATTTAGAGTTATAAAAAAAAAAAAAAGAATCATTAAAATATTGTGCACTGGGAACCATTTGGTTGGCATCTGCAGGCACATAACTACATGTTGGACTGCATTGACACAATGACATGCTCGTGTTTCTCAATAAAAATCAAATAAGTTGTTCCACTTGACTTGGTCCTTTAACACAGAAATGTCCATGCATCACCACCCTGACATTAATTATTGCTTCTTCTGAAGGCCCAGCAGAGAATTACTTCCTTCACGCTTCATAACAGAATAACTGTAGTCACACAAATCTGATTATTTTACTGATCCATTGGGAAAATGGTTCTAATTTGTTTCATATTGTCTACCTTGTTGCATACATGGCATTATTGATTTACGGTGTAATAATGAATGCAAAACAACAATCATCCATCTGAACGTTTTGCCCCAAGAATATACTGGGAACTAAAAGTTACTTTTTTGGGGGGGTTTTTTTGTCTGTGAACATTACCATAATATTTAATGAAGCTGTGCAGTGATCAGCATCATACAAATTTTAAAAATGTTGCCAATTCTTCAGGTAATGCTCGACTATAACACAATGACCAGGGAGAATGTCACTCTCTACATGCACACACACACACAAACACACACATGCACACACACCTGGTTGAGTGTCAGGAGAGAGACCCCGAGGACAGTATTATTGGAGAGGCAAAAGGTGACCACTGCATTGCTGATGGTGCTGGGTGAGGTTGTGTTGATCGCGGTCAGAGTTATGGAACAGATGGACCTCTTCATCAGGTTCATTGCCTCCATCATTTTGTACAAGGCCTCCTAGGAGAGACCATTTCATATTCACAATCAATCGGGGTGTTTAAGTACAATATTCTGAGCACTTTGTTGTTTTTATTTTTTAACCATCTGCTGCAAACAATTTCCAATGCATAAGAGACCCATAATACTGTCAGTAATGAGATGGCTTGTGAAGGAGACAGATATTTTCTTGTTCACACCTAAAGTTATGTTCCAGAAATGCCTACCTGATCTCTAAGAAGAGTTGTGTTCTTTTTATGGCTGACAGAGGAATTTCTGTGGTTTTCTTGATGAACTGCCTCTGACACAAAAGAAAATAATGGACTTATGACTGTGATTAGGGATGATTATTGTTATGATGCAATGCTGTATGAACAATAGGTACAAGGGTAATCCCTCTTTTAGCAGTTATAGAAATGTAAATGTAGTCAACAAATTAGACCAAAAAAATAAAATTCTAGTGTCTACAAATGTGAAACATGAAATCATAACATTCTAGACTAGAGAGAACTTACTCCATATTTTTTCCAAGGTCAAGGGAAGGTCGTGACTGGAGTCATTCAGAAATGTGGAACTGTAAAAGTCACCGCCTTCAATCAGCTTTGCTAAGAGAGAGCCCTTCGACGAGGGGGTTGACCTGTCAAAAACACGACATGAGACAACTGCGACTTAGAAATTTAAACATTTTGCCCTAGATTTAAAAATATGGTACATGTACATTAAACACACAAAGTAACATTTTGATGACAGTGGATACAAGAGGTAGATATAGGTAAAAAAAAAAAAATCACGCACAAAAGCAATCGTATAAAAACAAAAGACTAATTTATCTTAGCGTTTGAAAAGTATACATGAGAGAAACATTGTGTGAAAATGGGGCAAAAACTGTACATGAGCAAATAAAGGCCGATGGTAGAGCCAGACAACATCAACAACATATATTTCAGCAATGGGTTAAAAGTATGACACAAGTTAAGCTTGTGAACATTTCGTTGGTGTGGACTCGAAAAGGCCACAGTTGCAATTAATAATGTTCCAAATCTTAAGTTCAGTTTTTTTTTTTTCTTGGTTAATTATCTTCATGCGTGTGAGGTGTTTTGTTGACAGTTTGGGGTTGGTGGAGGTCTGAGTTATACAGTGCCATTCTAATTACACTTGTGACATCATCACGTCAAGTTGAAGAGCAAGAATATTAGCGAAATTTGCCACATACTACCCCTCAACTACGCTGATGAGCTGGTAGTTGTCGACTAATCGACAAGGAACACTGCTGTGCTACACTTCTCTCAGGATTAAATCACAAAAAAAGTGTTTACATGTATCCCAAGATGACTACAATGAAAACTTTACCCATCCCAAAATACATTGTTGATGCTGTGTGTACACATGAATATTGTGTACCTCGCATCATCGGTGGATCTTTTCGTAAACTTTGATGGGTTCCCCAGGCGTGAAAAGTTGTAACATTTGCTGTCTGTGTTGCACATGATGGTCTGCAAGAAAGGGAAGAAGCCGGTGCTGGGCAGGTTTCGCGGTGCCACATAGCCTAGAAAACCAGACAGACCAAACAAATCTCTTGATTGAGTTTAAAAAACTGTTTTATGAAAGCTCCACTGGACAGAATAATGCAGGTATACTGGGTCAGTGAGTGAAGTTTGAACATTTAAATAGGATACATATGTTTTTATTTTTTTCTTTGTATTTTTGACATCACAAACCATCCTCATTCAAACAGCCCGCTGGTGTCTAACTCAAGGCCTATGGGCCAGATCCGGTACATCACTTCATTCAGCCTGTGTAAACTTCCTACAATTTTTTTCTTGACTTGTGTGTGTTGCCCACTCTGGCGTGCCTGTCGTTGCACCCTTTTAAAATCATACATTTATATGATTTAACCATTTTGGATAAAGGAAGTGCCCCGCGATGAAAACAAGTTTGACTCGTAGACATTCCAACAGCTTCTTCCCTCTTGCGATCAACTTCTTAAACACCTAACCTATAATTCCATTACAACAAGCTGGAAATTTTTTGACTTGAGTTCGTTGTCGCATTACTCGTCACTTTAAACCGCATACACTCCTTGAAGTCTCAGCGCCCTTTGCACAATGGTCATTACACCGGACAATTGCAATAATAGTCATTCGAACTGCTCTAAGTGCTAGAGGACTCTGCATCTTTTTGCACAATTGTTTTTTGTCAATGTCTTTATGTCCCCAAAGTGTTCTGTAAATTGACTGCCTGTTCTACTAGAGCAGCTCCAACTACCGGAGACAAATTCCTTGTGTGTTTTGGACATACTTGGCAAATAAAGATGATTCTGACATAACCAACACAACGAGCAGCCAAAAGCTTATTTTTGATTCAAACGGTCCACTGCATTTTTAACATCACAAACAATCCCCATTCACATACCGTAGCTAGACCAACAAAACAAGCAGCTAGAAGTCTGTTTTTGGTTTAAACAGTCTTGTCTATACTTTTCAAGGGCTTCCGGGTACAAAATGCTCTCATTCTTTCCTGCAGAGGGACCAAAGAACTAGAGATACTGTAGGTTGCCCCAACCTTGACTATCACTTCACAAACATATAATTCCAGTTCTAGCAGAATTATCCCAGTGATAGCAGAGATGGTTTAATGCCTTTTTATAAAGTACCCAAAAAATTGCTCAATGCTAATTAAAGGAAAGTCTTTTGTTCAGAATGGATAGAGCGTGTATATTAAATTGCATAAAAATCTCTGTGTCCTTTCAGTCCAGCAAAAAGACTTTCAAAACAATGTTGTGGGCAAGAGTAGTTGTTCACAGGTCAGAGGACTCATTCTGCACAGCTTCAGGCCAATGGGAAATCTTACCGATGTCGTCGGTAACAAGTAATTATGTTATCTAACAGCAAATTAAGTTAATTCAACTGAAAGTGTAATTACCTCAATCATTGAGTTGCACGTTATGTCCTGCACTACGCAGATGAACTACATAATGAGGTCACTGGGTCTAATTTAAAGTGTGTTAACAAACACCCAGTTTTCCCGAACACCTTCCACCTTTGTTGACTTTTAGCCTGTTGACTTGATGAGTGGAGGAAGACAAACATGGTACAAAGTTTGGTTTCTCAAGGACTCTAAGTTTGAGGAATTCTTCTATTTACTCTCATTGTGAAAAGGTAATGTTGCAAATTGTACCGCTGTTAAAAACATCAAGATAACTAAAAAAAAATTGTCATTCTAATGACATTCTTGTTAAACAAACTTAATGTTTCTAATGAAGAAAAATAAAATAAGTAATAAGTCATTGTTCCATTATTTTTGACAACAAGAAGATCACAAAAAAGTCACAGTTGGATAACATTTGTTTTAGGTAGACTTAATATATTTTGTTAAAAAAATAATACAACTCCGTATTTGACAAGGACATTTTAAGTAATTTTATTATTTTTAGTAACATCTCAGCATGGATTTATTTAGTACTAAAATACAGAATAGTTGGAAAGATTACTATTCAGGATTGCAATCAGTCTTCAATAAACAGGTTAGACCAGTCAGCGTATTTGGAAAGTCACCATGACTTAGTACTGAATCATATTTATTATTTTGTGTGCTTTGCTCTATTGTCTGATTGTACTTATTTTGTTTGCACAGTGTATCTGAGTGATTGAGTAGCATGAAGACTGTAACAGAAATATGGAAAAGAAGTAGATGGAAGAAAAACTCAACACAGATCTTTTCACTTACATGCGTCATGAAGCACAGGTGGGTAATGGTCACGGGTCACAGCAACAATGATAAAGATGATCAGAGGCCAAATGATCAGAGTCAGCGACCAAACCTATAACGTAGCAGTTCCATTCCAGAATTTTCCATTAATTACTACCATAAACGCTCCTAAAGTAGGTGTGTTGCACTTACTGGATTTCTGACAATATTTAGCCCATTTTTCCAAAGAAGAAGCTTGACCTGCTGGAAGAAGCCCATCTTTGGACGAGGCTATAATGGAGACACAATATATAAACATTTTATATTGTGTGCCTGTATGTACAGATTGTGAACATAATGTTTATGCATCCTACATTCAAAATGTTTCGTGTGTTAACCTTTTGCATGGGAGAACTTGTCATGTGCTAGGCTGATTTGATTTGTAGGAGTCACTATCAATGAACGACTATCCTCTAAAGACGGGTGAAAGAAAACATTCTCTGCATTACCCCAACAATGGTGCTTGTTTTTATGGATTACATTTCATTTACTAAAGTATATCTCTGGCACAAAGAACATTTAGCACCAACGGCCAATATAACTATCGTTTGGGTTTCCCTATCATTATGTTTGCTTAATTAATAACGTAGCATTTGTACAAATGCTACATAGGTTGACAACTAGGTGTATAATATTTTTTCCCAGTCTTGTCTATCAAATTTATGCATAGTTTATACTAATATAACTTTGCATCATTGTATTGTTATTTTCATCATTGTAATAAGTTAACTCATATATAGCTTATATTTGATATTTTTCATTGCACTTCTCAGATGCCGCCGCTATAGACTTCTTATTTTGTGTTGCTATGTCTCCATTTGTTTTCTATTATTATTTATCTTTCTATATTTTACACAATGTAGGCATCTATGTGGACGGTAGCGCAAGTATTTCATTCTACATGGAAAATGTCACTCCATTCTGTCCATATGATAATAAACTTAGAATTTAATGAATAATTTAACTACATGAAAAATGGTCTACAGACACAATTTAGAGACATAATAGGCCTAATGTTCAATTTTCTGTCCCTGCACTATCAGCTTGTAGAACTGTGTACCTAACCCAGTGATTCACAATCACTTGAGAGATCATCAGGTGATTCATTCTAATCTTTTAAAAGTACTTAATTTTACTTATTTGGTCTGAAAATAATGACTAATGTATTACAAATAATGTATCTTTGTTCTCCTCTTTATGCTAGAGACATATATTAAGCCGCTTCCACTAGATGGAAGAAGATACAATTAACCTGTTGCCATTCAAGCAACAGAGAAATAGTTTTGTTTTCACCGAAACAGGATTACACACTAAGCACATTTGTGAGTAAATCGAGACCAGATCGTTGTTATTTTAAAATGCATACGTTTTGTGACATTTTTGTTTGTTGGTGTGCCCTAAGATTTTTCAAACGTGCCTTTACTTAATTAAGTTTGGGAAACACTAACCTAAATCTTTCTGTTTAGGGTCAGTCGTGCAAAGATGATAATGTTTTTAGTTGCCTTAATTATTATTAGTCATAATAGCAGCTAGAATTCACAATCGAAGTAACAGGGCTTTATCATGAATAATAATCGGGCTGATTAGCCTTATTGTACCTGCAAATATGATGTTCTATTTGATGTAAGACTTTGATGTTACTAATGACAGCCATTAATTAGTGACAGGGTAACACTCACCTGAAGTTTGTTCTCCCTAATGAGCCTTTCTTTCCCACCTCCCCTTCAGGACCAACGACCTCTTTTCTTTGCTAAGTCCAACCACGACGTGCTCGTTGATAAAGTTCCTTACACATTAAAAGGAAAAAAAAAGTAAGTTTTGATTCCGCCCGATCACTTCCTATGGACGTGAGTGTGTGCAGTGCGAGTGAGGAACGGCAGCACTCACACCTGCGCGCAAAGCACTCACGTGCCTCTTCCTGCGCTGGAAGTGGACGTATCACGACCGCGCATTCGCTCCGTACAGCCAAGTAATTGCAACACACTCTTATCATTTTAATGCCGCATTAACAAAGGTATGTAGGAGACACCTTGTAAATATAGGAACACTCACATGCAATATTTTTAAATAGATTCAATTAGTAGCCCACAAATACAAGTACCAAAAAACAGCAAAGAATATTCAGAATTAAGGAAATAAACGGGGTTTGAACAAAAAAAAAAATTTTTGAAACACACAAATCTTGCATTGCTCAAATGAAAATAAAAACAAAGACACCCTTATTGCTTTAATAGATATAAACTCTGCTATTAATTTGACTATGAAGAGTGTGGCGCTATATAAATCCTCAAAAAGTGTAAAAATCAACTCTGTGGGTGTCAATTCAACACTGGTCTTTTTGATGTGCAATGACATCCAAATTAAGATAGTATGTCCCAAATTATATAAAATTTTAAGGCAATGGAATGCTAAGTAATGCTTTTGTTCATTTTGACATTGGGTGGAGAACTGCACTGCATCATTCTGAGATGTAAAGTGGGTGGAGAAATGCACTGCATCATTCTGAGACGTAAAGATTATAGCTAAATGAACAATTTGTAGTCCTTCCACATACCAAAAACATCAATGTTAGGTTAATCCAAGACTCTAAATTGTCCCTAATTGTGAATGTGTGTGAATGGTTGTTGCTCTATGTGCCCTGGGATTGACTGGTGACCAGTCCATGGTGTACTCTGACTGAACACCTCGCACCCAAAGTCATCTCCTGCTCACCTGCGACATAGTGGGATAAGCAGTGTAAAAGATGGCTGGATTGATGGACAGTAGTATCATAGTGATCCCCTGTTTATCCCGGGAGTTATGTTCCAGACACACCGGTGATTTAATTTAGTTTTAGTCTTGAAATAACCCTACCACACGCTTTCAACACATTTAAAACGTATTAACACACTTTTTAAAAGGATTGTAAACATATTTGAACACACACAAATGCATAAAATGTATCAGATATACATAATAGTAATCATGAGAAAATGAATAAAAACGTTTTAGCATTAAAATAGCCCTCCCACATCATAACCACGAGGTCTCGTTCACTAATAAAAGCGTAGAAATGTTCATACTTTGCGCACAAATTCATTGTACGGATAATCATGACGGCTTCATGATACGTGTCAATTTCCTTCTCGCCACCGTGTGCAACATCACCATCATGATGTGATTTGTTCACTCCAAAAACAGCCAAATCCCCAGTTAGAGGGTGTGCACATTTCTTCAACCACGTCACGTTTTTTTTTTTTTACTTCCCCTCCCAAAAATATATTTTTTTATAGATTTGTACAGTTTTTACGTTACAATAAGGATGGAATAAGTTTTGGAATGATTTATCTTGGGTTCATATTTCATATCACAAAAACGTGGCATTTAAACAGGGATGTGTAGACTTTCAACTGTAGATACTTCTTCAACATGCTCAACAAAGGGGAGATTAATTACTTTTGTCATTATCAAATGGAGCCGGCACACAGAGTAAAAGGGAACATTACACAAGCACAGCATAATTGGGCTGTTGTTTCATGTAGGACAGGTAAATTAAACAAAAACCAAAGGGAGAGCTGCAAAACAATGTGCTCTCTTGTTACCAGAAATCACATGTACCTATTAAAGTTATTAATAGCACACACACACAAAGAACTTGTGGTACACTCGCCTGACTGCAGGAAGCCTGGGTTCAGTTCCCAGTGACGGTGTGAATGTGAGTGCGAATGGCTGTCCGTGTCTATATGTGCCCTGCGACTGACTGGCGACCAGTTCAGGGTGTAGTCCGCCTTTCGCCCGAAGTCAGCTGGGATAGGCTCCAGCGCCCCGTGACCCTAACCAGGATAAGCGGTGTTGAAAATGGATGGATGGATGATAAAACCACTTCCCTTCACAGGAATTGTTTCACCTTTGTAACTTCTTGCCATGTACTATTTTCAATGCATTTGTAAACAAAAGGACTCAACACACAGGAGAATACCAAGGACAATTGCGTGTCGCTGGCCTTGGCACATCAAGTACATATTGGTGATATTTGTTGCATCTGTAAGAATTGCATGATCACAACAGATATGCTGCTTTTCCCATTTTGAAATGCTTGGGAATGAAGTGCTAACTACAGGTATATGATATATTTTCAGAGAGCCAAAGCAACCAATGAGGCATTTCTGATGTGTATGGCAGCACCAACACACACACACAAACTTTCAAAGTAGAAAAGGACTGCTAATTGCACATTAACACGGCCAAGACTTGCTCCAAACAGTAGACTGCATCACTGAGATGTCACAGAAGCCATTCTCATCACATTGTTATCTTATCAACAGCCCCCCCCCCCAAAAAAAAATAACAGAACAAAACAAACAATTCTTGTAGTCATTTCACTAGTCAATTGGCTTAACAAAAGTGTACTCAGTAAACTGTGCCTGAAGAATAAAAACATTTTTGATTTTTCTTTTCATGACGGAAAAAATAAGGGAAAAGGCAAATCAAGTCAATAAATCCTTTTCACTTGTAGTGCACTACACTGACAGTATTGTACACTCTCCCATAAAGCCACCCATGATGTCAGTCATGAATCCTTTTCCACCCATACCAACAGTATGAGTCATAAATAATATTGAGAATGAAACACTTGATTGAAATCAAGCTTAAAACAGCATTTAAGATTTGTGTGACAACAATACAAGTTGTCCCTGGTGTCACTTCAGATCTGCACAACTCCTTGGCATAAAAAGTAATACACGTTACAAAAAGTAACAGTTCAAACACTGTATTGTGTCATAGAGTAACACTGCTTTTGGCACTTGTGTATAGTGGGAAAAGTTAAAGTTGACATTAGTAAACAATTTTCCAATGTGTAGGCTGTTCACACTCTTTCTCAGTGTCCCCACAGAAACGGTAATAAGTAGTTTTTGGATTAAATCCAAGAATTTCACGCTCTTCGTGGATCCGGAAGGAAAAAGTCGACACTGATGTTCCAATGAAGAATCTGGATAAAGCGATAGAAGAAGAAGGAAAAAAAAAAAGGTCAGTGAACAGTACGCGATTGACTGGTTCTACAGGTTTCCTAAATCACAAGTTAAATGCAACAAACGGGCACTCCGGTTTCCTCTCACAACCCAAAAACATGCATGGTAGGTTAATTGAAGATTATAAATTGCCCGTAGGTGTGAATGTGAGTGCGAATGGTTGTTTGTTTCTATGTGCCCTGCGATTGGCTTGCAACCAGGTCAGGGTGTACCACGCCTCCTGCCCGATGATGGCTGGGATAGGCTCCAGCACTCCCGCAACCCTTGTGAGGATAAGCGGCTCAGAAAATGGATGGATGGATGGATGGATAATTGTGTAGAAATGCTCAATTCAAAATGCTGAAATGCTGAATTATGCAACTATTTTGCCCACTTTAGAGAATTGAAGTTTGGCCGGTTGGGTGGCCGGTTGTTGGGGCGGCTCGGTGGGGCCAGCGGACCGCCCTGTGTCCCTCAGTGTGGGACGTGTCCCGTCCGCCGGGCTGCTCTCGGGTGGGCCCCTGGGCCTGATCCCGCCCCTCGATGATGGGGTGGGGTAATTTTACAAAGAGGAAGCACTTATTTACGCAAAATATTTATTTATGTTGTTTCTGTGGAAGTTGGTGCAAATTATTGTTTGTAAAAAAAAAAAAAAAAAAAAGTTTCATAGCTTTTTTTCCCCCCAGAAAGACAACCACAATCTCTCTAGCTGTCTCCCTCTCTCCCTCCTCCTCTCACTCTCTAACCCTCCCTCTCTCCCCCTGATTTGAGTTGTAACTGATGTTACGTCATAACGTCATTTGTCAAATTGTGATCTTGGTAATGTTGTGCAGTGAGCAAACAAAGAGGATTGTTCCTTGTTCCATCAGACTGAAAAAAAACCAAAATGAAGTATCTGGAGGAAGACAGGATGGCAGTACAATGCGTGTAGTGACAAAACTGCACAAGACATTAAAGCTATCCCATGGTCTTATTGGTCACCAATTTACCTTGCATGAGCACAAATCCACTGATCAATGATTGCGACGCCTCCATCTTTAAAAAGCTCCAGGTCCTCTTTGGATGGTTCAAAGCGCACCATGTCAGGCAACAACCTCTTTAGCTCCTTCAGTTCTGTTGGTTGGGGTAGAAGCAGAAATAAAAGGATGAATTCCTCTTTCAATATGAAGTTCCCTTTAGCAGTTTTACAAATGTGGAGTGAAGCCATCACCTTCCTCATCTGCATCAGTTGCAACAAAGACTTTATCCAGTTTCTGCTTCTTCATCAGGTTCCGTATTTTTTTGACTGCCCCCTTGAGGCTCGGTACATCCTCTCTGTGACCCCAGATGAAATCCTTTCGCCTCAAGTGGACCCCGAGATATGGACCCCCTTTGGCAGAGCCCAGCTTGGCCTGAGGGGAAAATGGTAGAATTTTTTTACGCAAACATTTTCCACAGCTTCATTCCACAATCAAAAACATTATCTTAATACTATAAATGGCCTGTACGCAAGAATGTGAAATTCTGTCTATCTGTAACTGACTGGTCATCGGTCCAGTGTATCCTACCTCTCACTTAGTCAATTGGAATGAGTAGTAGAGAAAATGGATGGGTGGACTGGATACATGAATGATTGGAAGGATGGTTGTTTGATTAATCAGTAGGACACCATATAGACAAAGGTTTTAAGAGACACCCCTTCAATCTTAATTCTTTTCAATTTTGTGTGAACAGTTTGAGGGAAGATGATGATTTCATTATGTTAAATATATTGTAGAAGTTATCATTTATTTGCTTAGCTTGCATTAGTATTATGGACGATTTTGAGAAAGGACGATGTCTCGCCTTCAAGATGACTCAGCAGGAATCATCAGAGAGAAGGACGTGGCCGGGACGTGGCAGGTGTTGGTCCCATGTTTTCACCTTGAAACCCTACCCTTAGTGTGTTGTGTCTTGTAGCTTAGTACGTTATGTCTTGTAAACTTAGAAACCTCCCTATTTTCAAATAAATGCAGGAGCGACGGGAGAGATTGTTTAGAGCGTGATGAGAGGCTGTAATCTGAACAATCTCCCATACGCCCTCCTCATGAGAAAAAGAAACCAGCGTCTTCATTCCTTTTGTGTCTATTTTTTATCATGTTGGGTAAGATAAATCCAACATTAAATTGGTCCTTCGAGCCGGATGTCAATACACCCGCTCTTCGTTCTCCTCAACTGGGATCTGAAGGTTGACGACAATCCACATGATTGAAGACGACTTTGGTGAGTTAAATTTAAATTTTTTTTAGGAAAAAGGACGGCGGAGTCTGACAAATTCCGCGAGGACGGCGGAGTCCTGTACGTACTTAAATTCCGTGTTTAATAAACCCCGTGAATACTAGTCAATGGCGGGTAAAATAAAGAAACTAGGAAAGTTTTGTGGCGTCGTAGTTAAATTCCGTATAGGACGGCGGAGTCCTCTAACGAGCTGTTGACAGACGTAGTTAAATTCCGTATAGGACGGCGGAGTCCTCTGACGAGCCAGTGTGAATGAAAACTGTTTGAATGAGAGTGTAAATGGGAAATGGGAAACCACTCGGTTTTTCATTCCATACCAAAACAGTGGGAAAGTAAACGGTGGACTTTTGTGGATGCAAAGGCAAGAATTCTCCACTCGAAAGAGTTGAAGTGAGAATTACCACAGAAAGTAAATTTGAATCACCGTCCTACTGAAAAGAAACAAGCGTCTTCATTCCTTTTGTGTCTATTTTTTATAATGTTGGGTAAAATAAATCCAACATTAAATTGCATTATCCAACATTAAATTGGATAATCCAACATTAAATTGGATAATCCAATATTAAATTGGATACTGAAAAGAAACAGTGTTCTAGACTACCCTAGGTAGTATTACACTGAACCAAATTCTTTCGATTGGGGAAAGGAAGTAGTAAAATAAAAAACAGGGATACACTGCAGTGTAAAGGTTGGAAGTTCATTAAATTAAATTTAAAAAAAAAAAAAAGAAAAAAAAAACAGGATTCTGATAAAATTTAATATTTAGAGACAGGGATAACTGAACACGGCTTTAATGGTTGGTTAAATACACAAAAAATAGCCGCGTTGCAGGAATCAAATTATATAAAATAAAAGAGAATACGGACAAACTACCGCATGACTAAACCAGCCTGCTTCGCAACTCAACAAATCCTCTTGTGTAATCATTAAAGAGAATGAGGAAGTGGATTTCAATTTACAGGACATTCTGAGTTTGGACACTGAAAAACCTGAAATAACCTTGTCAGTAAATGGGAAAGAAATGAAATTTCTTTGCGATACAGGAGCATGTAGGACTGCATGTCGGGAAAAGATTCCAGGTTCCAAACTATCGGGACATAAGGCAATAGTTAGATCTGCAAATGGGCAAATTACTTTTGCCATGGAACTTGAGCCTGTGTGGTTTAGAGACCCACAGGGGAGAACTTGTAGAATGCCCATTTCCGAAGTCCCGGAGTGCCCTGTGAATTTGTTGGGAAGAGATGGCTTATTCCAACTAGGACTTGTACTCATTCCATCATCAAATGGAAATATTGTAGTGAAACGAAAACATGAATTAAAAAGAGAGGACCTCTATGTGACACTGGAAAGCAGAGAAATTACATTCTATTACACAATCGATATCCCAGAAAAACCACCGTTAAACATGGGGAAAGGCCCTGTTGTCGGCAGCCTTGCAGCTTATCACGGAAGTAGAAGATAATAAAAAAGGTGATGAGCTGCATATAACTACGTGGTACAAAAACACACCAGGGCCAGACCCAGGATATGAAAACAAGTTACGACATGCGACACCTGATAAAATTACTGTAGATTATCTGTACTCAGACAATGAAGCAAAAGTCGCGGCAGGAATTATTTTACCAGAAAAATTAGAGGAACTGTATAAAAATACAAGTGTCCCACATATTTCATTGTGCAAAGATTATGAGTCACAGTGGAAACATATGGGAACATTAGTAAAACAAGGACAGGAGACAGATGATTGGCAGCAAATAGAAAACAAACTGGAATACAGTGCGTCAACTGGTCTAATTAGGAAGGCGATGTTTTGGACAATACAGGGTGATGAAGGGAAACACATGCATCCTGTTTGATTAGACCAAATGATCCTCACTGAAATTGATGAAGAAATATTTAAAAAAAAAGTTCCAAAAAAATTATGGTCCACAGGACCATTTGATGTAGGCTTTATTAAAGGGGCTTTACCAGAACAAATTAGACCCAAAACAGAATATAGACCAGGGATTCGTCAATATCCATTAAAACCAGATGCACATGAAGGAATCAAACCGGTAATTGAAGCACTAATTAAGGCAGGAGTTATAGTGGAGTGTCCAGAATCACCATGTAACACACCCATTTTTCCCGTAAAAAAGGCCCCACCTTTAGTGGGTTGGAGACTTACAGGCAGTAAATACTGCAGTAATACAGAGAGCAGCATGCGTACCAGATCCACACACATTGTTAAATTCATTAACACCAGACGCTACTGTGTTTACAGTACTGGACATAAGCAATGCATTATTTTCTGTACCAATAGAAAAGAACAGTCAATTTTGGTTTGCATTTACATTTGAAGGCAAAAAAATATACATTTACTCGATTACCGCAAGATTACTGTGAAAGTCCAACCATTTATTCACAAGTTATGACAACACGCATGTCTTCTGGCATCTCCAGATGGAGAGACATGCAAAGATTAATTGGCCTTACTGCATCATCTAGCAGAAGAGGGACATAAAGTTAACAAAAATAAATTGCAATGATGTAAAAGGCAAGTCAAATATCTAGGCCATATTTTAAGTGTAGGAGGAAGGACTATATTAGAAGACAGGAAAGCTATAGTCTTAAAAAATCCTAAATCACAGACGAAGAAACATATAATAATCATTTTAAGGTTGGACAAATTATTGTAGAGCATGGATTCCAAACTATGCAGAAATTGTTGCACCATTGTCAAAATTAATGTATGAAGACAACCTTAAAATGACATCACCTGTTTAATGGAATACAGAGGCAGAAAAGGCCTTCTGTGACATTAAACAACATTTGGTGTCCAGTGCTGCGCTAGGCCTTCCAAATTTAATGATAAAACATTCATTCAAATGGTAGATTGTAAAAGCTCTTACATGACCTCCGTACTTACACAACAATACGGTGATAAGCTAACACCAAGGGCTTATTTTTCGACTAAATTGGACAGCGTGACGTGTGCATTACCGCATTGTGTCGGAACAGGTGTGGCAGCTTCGATGGCAGTAGAGAGCAGTTTCACAATTGTGTTATTTCATCCATTAACTCTTAAGGTCCCACATACAGTGTCTGCTCTCCTATTGCAAACGAATATGGCGTTCTTATCACCTGCAAGACATTTATCTTGCATGGCCATCTTGCTGTCACAACCACATTTGACTGTTGAGCGATGCACAACCTTAAATCCAGCCACACTAATACCCTTACCTGATCAAGGTATGCAGCATGATTGTCAGGAATTGGCTGAACAAACTGCTGAATTAGTAGTATTAACCGAGGCATGCAAACTAATGATAAATAAAGATGTTACAATCTATACTGATAGCCAATATGCGTATTGCACAGTTCATGTGTTTGCTCAATATTGGGATAACAGAGGAATGATTACGTCAACAGGGAAGCCAGTAACACATGCTGAATTACTTAAAACAATTATTACACGCAGTGCAACATCCATGAAAAGTAGCAATTTGTAAATGTGTTTCACATACATCTGGCACTGACAAGGTTTCTAAAGGAAACGCATTTGCTGACAAAGCCGCGAAACAAGCAGCCTATAAACCATTTTTAGGTTAAAAAAAACAAATTGAACAACAAACCTTAGATGACATGCAACAACAAAGTCCACAACAAGAACACAATTATAGGGAAAAACAAGGTGCAAAACTACAAAATGAAATTTACATTAGCACAGAAGGGAAACAAATACTTCCAAAGAACCTATTTAAATGGGGCTGCTATATTGAGCCATGGTGTGTCACATGTCTCAACTGGAGGGATGGTGGCACAGATACATCGACACTTTACAACCTATGGTTTCAATTTATATTCAAAGAATTATTGTAGAGCATGCATGATCTGTGCACGACATAATCCGCAAGGGCAATTGCGACCTACTAGACGTAAATTCCCAGTGCCTACATACCCCTTCCAACGCATTCACATGGATTATATAGAATTAAGTCAAAGTGAAGGAAAGAAGTACTGTTTGGTTATCATAGATGCATTTTCTAAATGGATCGAATTATTCCCAACAAAATCACCTGATGCTCTGACTGTGGCAAAAGCACTATGTATATACTATGTAAATATTTATATATGTATATATATAAATATTTAAGGCTTTTCCACACCGGAATTGCTCAGTGTGAAAGGTCCACGTGGCGGCGCACAAGGGCAACGGCACCCCAGTGCAACCAATGCCGACCATGCTCATATTTGGAAGTGCTGCCTAGCAGCCAACAAGGAAGTCGGGAGGCTTTCCCCGCTGTTAGACGAGTAGACCGCACCTCAGCATTTATGTATGTTAAATAAATTGTAGAAGTTCTCATTTATTTGCTTAGCTTGCATCAGTATTATGGATGATTTTGATGGTTGCTTGCTGACCGTGGTGGAAAGGAAGATGTCTCGCCTTCTGGAAGATGACTCAGCGGGAATCGTCAGAGAAGGGCACCTTGACCAAGGACGTGGCCGGTGTTGGTCTCATGTCTTCATGAGAAACCCTCCCCTTAGTATGTTATGTCTTGTAACTTAGTATGTTATGTCTTGTAACTTAGTATGTTATGTCTTGTAACTTAGATACCTCCCTATTTCAAATAAATACAGGAGCAACGGGGGAGATTGTTTAGAACGTGATAGGAGAACGAAATTGAACAATCTCCCATACGTCCTCCTCATGAGCAAAAAGAAACCAGCGTCTTCATTCCTTTGTGTCTATTTTTTATAGGTGTTATAGGTGAGATAGATCCAACAATGTATTTGTCATTGTTGCAAAAGAAAGCCCTGACTAAGTTTATTTTATGGAGAGGGAGGAGTAGGCAAGCAGCAGCAAAAAAAAAAAAGGGGATTGGGTGCATCCCACACTAATTTTACATCAGGATCTCAGGATTTAAGATCGTTCGTGAGCTACATTTGCACGAAGAACACTTTGAGGTCTATTTCAGGCTGAGCAGGGACCAGTTTGAAAGCCTCCTGCTGAGATGTCTCGGTATATCATTTTTCTATTGTTCCAAAGCTCTGTATAGTGGGACATCGCATTTATTATGACCTACTCCATTTTCCCCTTGTTGTTTACAATACAAGTCCGCCAAAATAGCACTCAGAAATCACTACGCCATCTCATCTCCTATACGGTATATGTGCAAACTACTTCCGGATTTGGCCAAACAGGTAAAAGCATTTCTGCTTCGCTCGAATGAATGGGGAGAAGGACCGTCTACAATGTCTTTTTTTGTGCAGTGTGAAAATGCCTCTACAATGAGATGCATGAGAAGTCTCAGCGACGCAACATTTGAGGCCTCCTCATCTGGTGCTGAAGTTAGGTTTGTGTTTAAAGAGTTAAATTGTCTTTAACATATAAATAAAAGAGTTGTTAACTCCTGCTTGTATGACAGTTAATAATGTTAAAATGACTTTAGAACAAATTATTCAAATATAATTATACTCAATGTGAAATTTTGTTTTGATTTCTGAACAAGTCCGAGGTAGACCAGCATCATGGAATGCACTGCGTTGGACTTACGAGCTTCCGTTGTCTATAAAGTTTAAATTCAAATGTCCCTCTAACACAGTGTAGTGCCCAGCAGTCACAGCAGAGATGCTGACTCACCTTCATGCGAGTCCAGTCTTCATTGTAAACAGTGTGATCGCCATCATCTGTTGAGTTGAGGTACTTTGCTCTGAACTCGTCTCCAATGAGGCGCAGGTGCTTGGCAAACACCATACTGCGGCGGCTCTGTGTTAAAGAGGGTAACAATACATATTATTATAACAGATTATAATATATATATATGTGCAATAAACAAAATATCAAAATAAAATAAAAAACAGCTCGCATTATTTGTCACGCTCGTGTGATGTCAAACGTGTGTGACTTACATTCCAGTAATCCTTCCCTGCATAGTGATCATGGAGAAGAGTCTCTGCTCGGTCGAGCATTACTGAGCTGCAGATGGGGAAAAAAACAAGTTGGAGGACTTACGACTGCCGCCTGTGCTGTCATCGATCTAAATTCCATAGTGATATTAGTAATGATTGATGGCCTAATAAGACATTGGACTACAGGTGCTTTTAAATAATACCTTTATATTATCATTATTATTCTAGAATGTGTTACAAAGAACACAGTTCAAATTTCCAAAAATATTAAACAGAGCGGCACGGTGGAGGACTGGTTAGAGCATCTGCCTCACAGTTCTGAGGAGCGGGGTTCAATCCCCGGCCCCGCTTGTGTGGAGTTTGCATGTCCTCCCCGTGCCTGCGTGGGTTTTCTCCGGGCACTCCGGTTTCCTCCCACATCCCAAAAATATGCTTGTTATGTTAATTGACAACTCTAAATTTCCAGTAAGTGTGGCTGTGAGTGCGAATGGTTGTTTGTTTGTATGTGCCCTGCGATTGGCTGGCAACCAGTTCAGAGTGTACCCAGCCTCCTGCCCGATGATAGCTGGGATAGGTTCCAGCACGCCCGTGACCCTGGTGAGGAGAAGCGGCTCAGAAAATGGATGAATATGAAACAACAATCTTAATTAATTTCTCACTATCACTACGTTTGTTTTTTTAGGTATTTAGTACTGCTGTTTGGCATATCATTTACACTTGCCATGTGTCATCAAATTAGATGCAATACAAGAGTTACAGGCAGAAATCCACATGTACAAATATCAGTTATGATTGACACAGTAGTGTAGAACTGCGCAGCATAAGAGTCTATCGATTATCTATATTTTTCAAATAAAATCTGACCATTTCTAACTTTGTAAAGGCAAAATTTTGTTGGATTATGCATGTGCACATAAGGTTGTGACTGGTGGGTGTATTGTATACAACTATAGATAATCTTTCTCAGAGGACTCACGTCACTGTAATGTTCTCCTGAAGAACCGGGACCATGATGGAGGCATGACCTTGTGTGGACAAACAAGTTATGTTTCGAGCTCTCGTTTCTTCGAAGCCCCAAAACCAGCCCCTTGGAACCAGGTAAAAAACAAGAGAGAAAAAACATTATGATGAAAAAAGAGGAAAAATATGGGTAGGCAGCACGGAGGCAGTGGATGATACTGACGATTACCTCCGAAAACCATCCAGTGGCTTTTTAAAGAGCACTCATGTTAATGTGCTTTGACCTTAAGGTTTCAGGTGGAATACATCAACATTATTACAATTTCTGGATTGTCATATATTCACTACCATGGATAGCTGTGCATGGTATATTACTGTGCACAGTATATGTTAAAACACAAATTAACAAAGCAGAAAATCATTTTAAGCTACATTTTAAATATTGTGAGAGCTCTGTATTACCTGTAGTAGCCCTGTTTATCTTTATTGTACATCAATTTCTCAATGCATGGTCGCTCATCAACCTTTTCCTCCCATTTCCCATCAGTCCATCCCTCTGCATAATTTTGCAAGACCACAACCTGATCAATGAATGGGCCTCCATTTTCTTAAACAAAAAAAAAAAGAAAGTGAAACGTCTTAACAAATGTTAAGGGGGGAAAGACGGGATTCAACATGCTTGGATCTGATTTAAAAATGTCTCGTAACACACTGTACATTGGTTTGATAAAAAACTAAAATAAAAGCTCACCAGCAATGAATTCCTCATACTCGATCACTGGAACATTGGCCTGCAGGCTGGTGAGGCTGAAAAACTCCCCCCAAGGGATGCGGATCTGATGGAGGTTGGGGCTCTGCCAGTGATACAGTCGACCCCAGGGTGGAAGCACGAGGACCCAGTCATCACCATTCTTCCTCAGAGATTTTACCAGGGATGCTATGCGTATATAAACATCTCGCCGCAGGTTAAAACCCTCTGGGGGGTTCACATCGTACAGAAGGTATCTTGGGTACAACAAAACAAGAAGTGAGTGTGTCTGTGTTCATAGTCACTGAACCGGAACATTTGGAATTTAGGCAATATTTAACCCAATTACGACCTTGGTAGTAAGATAATGTTTTGTTATCTTCCAGGTTTACTTGTGGAATGAGTCAGCCCAGATCAATACATTTACTTCAGTACGTTCCAACAGCAGTTTAGATTTAATAGTCATGTTCTCATTCCCTTGGCACTTGTTTAGGAAAATACATGTATGTGTGTATGTGTGTGTGTGTGCGTGTATATATATAATATAATAATAATAATATATATATATAATTACCTACAGGATGATATAGTGTAGTAGTGCAGTTGATTCATTGTAGTTCTTGTGTATTTTGAACCCCACAGGTAGTCGGGAAGCACTTAGTTTACCTCGGTAGCACAGTGCAGTACTGCAGTATGCAATATCTCTCTTTTAACGTGTTTTTAGGTAGGCTAACGTAGCAGCTTCCATCAGTCAAAACAATGATATCGTTTCAGAATGTTCCGACATTCATGACCATGGCACCGAATTTCAGTAGTAAGCGGGAGCGCTTGGAAAATGGGTTTAAAAGCTCTGCTACATATGTTATGTGGCTTATTCGTGGAATAAATTATTCAAAATACGACTTTTGCAACGGTGTGTCGTGATAGCAGCATGATTGAACCGACATCAGATATGGTTATATCACAGTTTAGATACAACATTGGGACGTCAAAGGTAAACCCTCAATAAGCGGTTACCACACGCAAACTTTTAAAAAAAAACAACAACAACAACAAAAAAACACTTTAATGATGAATCACCGCAACCAATTACATGGTAGACAAGAGCAGCTAGCATAACTGACCCTGTGTGACTAAACTCACCGTAGGTCCCTAGCGGCGGCGATGGGTACAGTAGGAGTGTAGCTTGCACTAAACGCATCCTCGCTGTTTGCCGTTTCGAAGCCTGCGAAAGCAAGCCAAATGGAAAAAGACAAAATGCTAAGAGAGTATGTTCTACCTGTAGCGGCAAATGATAAAGGCGTTTGTGTGAACGCCATATTTCCTCGAAGCCACGCACTTCCGGAAGTCGAAAAAAGCGTTTGCGGAGTTGCCTGGGCAACCATCGACATCCAGCGATCGACCTTTTAAACTAGGGGACAAAAACACAACCTACTGTAACTATATTAACATAATGATATAAAAACTATACTATATATGCAGTAGGTACAGTATAACGTATACATCAATGAATTTCCTTGACAGTGTAAAACAATTTGAGCATTATTGAATTTCTTCTTCTCGATGTCATTCAGTTGTGAAGGCGTACCTAATGGGGTACCTTGTGCGTGTCGTGTGTGTTGTTTTTTTCTCTCTCTCCATTATTTTTCAATAAATAATTTCAAACCACAGTACATCTTCAGTAGGAAGTTGCTCTCCATTCCGTCTAGCTACCATATATTTCAGTCCACTAGGGGACGCTTCAATGCAAGACGTGTACAGAGTGAAGTCTAAAATGTAGAGTACAGTACTTTGTGTGCACTGCGATTTGCTAATGACCAGTCCAAGGTGTACACCGCCTCTCACCCAAAGTTAGCTGTGATAGGCTCCACATCATCCGCGATCATAATGAGGACATGTGAAAAGAATACGGCTGGATGGCTGGATCAAGAAAAGCAAAAGTGAGCCACCATTCCTAGTGGCGCACATACTCCAACCCAAACGCAACCACATAGACAACGGACAAAATAGTATGTTGAAATGTTTAATAGGTAGCAAAATAATTAGACCTGATTATGAATCAATAATGACAAATACATTGCTAACTATTAAATAAATAACCAAATGTGTCTAATATTCTTCTCCCTCCTCTTCCTCATCAAAGGAATCAATCCCGACCTCTTCATAATCCTTCTCCAGGGCGGCCATGTCCTCTCTGGCCTCTGAGAACTCCCCTTCCTCCATTCCTTCTCCTACATACCAGTGAACAAAGGCCCTCTTGGCATACATCAGATCAAACTTGTGGTCCAGACGGGCCCAGGCCTCAGCGATGGCTGTGGTGTTGCTCAGCATGCACACAGCCCTCTGCACCTTGGCAAGATCTCCTCCAGGAACCGCTGTTGGAGGCTGGTAGTTGATGCCCACTTTGAAGCCAGTGGGACACCAGTCCACAAATTGGATGGTGCGTTTGGTCTTGATGGCAGCGATGGCCACATTAACATCTTTGGGAACTACTTCACCACGATATAGCAGACAACAGGCCATGTATTTACCATGACGAGGATCACACTTGACCATCTGGTTGGCTGGCTCAAAGCACGCATTGGTGATTTCGGCCACGGAGAGTTGCTCATGGTATGCCTTCTCAGCAGAGATGACAGGAGCATATGTGGCCAGTGGGAAGTGGATACGAGGGTAGGGTACCAAGTTGGTCTGGAACTCTGTTAAGTCGACGTTCAGGGCACCGTCAAAGCGAAGAGAGGCTGTGATAGATGACACTATCTGACTGATAAGGCGGTTGAGGTTAGTGTAAGATGGACGTTCAATGTCGAGGTTCCTGCGACAAATGTCATAGATTGCTTCATTGTCCACCATGAAGGCGCAGTCGGAGTGCTCAAGGGTGGTGTGAGTGGTCAGAATGGAGTTGTATGGCTCTACCACTGCTGTAGAAACTTGAGGGGCCGGGTAGATTGCAAACTCAAGTTTTGATTTCTTCCCATAATCAACTGAAAGTCGTTCCATTAAAAGGGAGGTGAAACCAGAGCCGGTGCCGCCACCAAAGGAGTGGAAGACCAAGAATCCTTGGAGACCAGTGCACTGGTCAGACTGTAGATACAGACACAACATTTAAACAATTTTAATCTGCATGACACAATTAAGTGCTTGGTACGTGTGCATTGAAGTGTTACTATTCAATATTGACATGTGATAAAATAGATCAGAAGAAATGACCCTCACCAATTTCCGGATCCTGTCGAGGACAGAGTCAATGATCTCTCTGCCGATGGTGTAGTGTCCACGGGCATAGTTATTGGCCGCATCTTCTTTTCCTGAGATCAGTTGCTCGGGGTGAAAGAGTTGGCGATATGTACCAGTCCGCACTTCGTCTACAAATGTGAAAGACAAAAGCAACAGTTGAAGAGAATAACTACTTTTGAAAAGTGTCAGTCTGATAGTATTTCTTTTAGATTCATTTTGGACAAAAAAAAACTCTATTGATTGTACAAAAACTAATCTTTTATATAGTTACATTAATTTTAATGCAAAAACCTTCGTTTCATAAGAATTATTTTCGCACTGACCAACAACCGTGGGTTCCAGGTCAACAAAGACGGCTCTTGGGACATATTTTCCAGCCCCGGTCTCGCTGAAGAAGGTGGTGAATGAGTCATCATGCCCCCCTATGGACTTTTGGGTGGGCATCTGGCCATCTGACTGAATGCCGTGTTCCAAACAGTAGAGCTCCCAACAGGTGTTCCCCATCTGGACACCAGCCTGGCCTACGTGGACAGAGATGCATTCACGCTTGAAGAAAGAAACAAGAAGAGGAAAAAGGACATAAGAATAAGGTATTTTAATTATAATATAGACAAAGCAATATATATCAAAGTAGTGAAGGGGTTCCATATTACTTTAAGCTTTAAGAGTTAAGAGTTTATGAGTTTTCAGCAACTGGGGAAGAGGTAATGGCTTTAGTTCGTCATGGTAACACAAATCATTTTGTGCAATCATATTACAAATTGCTCTTAAACAATTGAACGGACTGATCTTAAAAAAGTATCAAACGAAAAATTGTTTCCCGTTATTTACATTAAACAGAACAGGGAAGACCTCATTTGTGTTTCCCCAATTGTATTAATGTTGTCAGTTGACGCACCCGTTTTGTGACATCATGCAAAGCACACCCTCAGATAAAACTTCCTGATGCTTGATAGTCATCATCTTGCTGGACTGGATTAGCAGGAAGCGCGCCTTCATACTTTATCCCTTACAATGTGGCTAATGCTAATATAACTGTTAAAACATATGCCCTTTAACACTTAGCACTCTTGTATCTTAACACCACTGATCATAAAAACAAAATAATTTTATTTGAGTAGTCTGTAGACCCGTTTGGTGTGGCACTCGAGATTAAGGGATGCAAATTGGGTAGAATGTAGAGGGTAGAAATACAGGCAGATTTGTATTAACTCTGTATCCCACCCAGTAATTAAAAAAATAAGAATAAATATAATGAACAAATCATGATGAGATCCAGTCAGTAAACCAAATATAATACTGTATACTTGTTTGTTTGTTTTTCTATCAACTTGTCCCTTCTCACTGAGGACAATGACATTGTGCTAGTATGGAAAGGACAGTGCTCTTGGTGAGAGTTACGAAATCAACTTTCATTTCAAAGTGTTAGAGCTCATTAAATCCGTGTTGAGATCAGTTCAATTCTCCAGTGTCCTCTTTCAGTAAGCCCAGCTAATGTGACATCATCTCAATTTCCTGGTATGCAGGTCACTGCACAGCAGTTATTTTGGGTGCACATGTTGAGAGATGAAACCCGGTAGCGATGTGGGTGTGAATGTTTATGTAAACACTAACAGGCAGCCACAGAAATAGTCTCTGCTAGTTAAAAAAATAAAATAAAATCCTGTCAGTCAGAAAAAAAGCAAAGTGCAATAAAGACTTTAACAATTAAGTGGCATCCTTTACTAATTTACAATTAGTTTATTATTTCTAATTCTGACCCTATTGTGTTACTTGGCATTGATTCAATAGTGTATATATTTGAGTCTTTACCATTGCCATTATAATGCTTAGGGTCTATTTGAGGAAGGTGGGTGTCCTTCTGTTCACTGGTTTTATGAGCATTACTAGCATTGCTAACAAGCTGTGTTTGTACTATACTGTGCAAACAAGACTGCATGCAGTATTTTTCCAGGTGAATAAGATTAACCGTGACATAACCTCGCCAATTACTACAATCTTTGAAAAAAATGCATTACTTTGTTTTCAGTCTCCAAAGAAGACTGAAGACACTGTCAAAGCCAACTTGTGTCCAACATAATTTCTTTTTCAAAAAGCCCTCCCTTGATAGAAATACTGTGCTTGTTTTGTCTCAAGCCGACCTGACCTGTTGCTGCCTGCGTGTTTTATGACACACCTAAATTCCTGGCTGGTATGTATTCTGTCACACAGCAATGCATCGAAAACAAAGCTAGTGTGTTAGGAGTGCTAATTGGGAATTACAGCTCTAAATTGCAATCAGGCAATAAACATAAAAAAATAAACCCAGCTCCACTGTATTCCAAAGTTGTATTTGTCACCGGTTTCATTTCATTTTGACACTCACTCAGGATCTTACAGATATATTTGTGTATTAAAAATGTGCATGAAAAATGGGCCACGTTAACTGTAACGTGCACTTGTACTCCCCTGTGCTGTCCTAACAAGACCACTTGCGTCAGAAATAGATCATTGTCCTTGTGTTTGGCATAAAAGCTGAGCTGAATTTGGCTACTGACCTGAATGAGCAGGTGATGATGGTCTAAACCTCACTTCCATGTGAAATAAACACCAGGTTTGACAAAAGCGGTATGCTGTAAGAAAACATACTTACCATTATGCCTGCTCAATTGAGGGTCCTTTCCACAATCTGGTTTTGACTTGAATTTCTATGGTGCCTCTCACAGCAGTCCTCAATGTGGTCTGAGTGAGTTTAACTGCCAGATGCACAGAGACTACAGGCTATATTCAACTTCAAACCACTCCCACCTATCTCCTTGACAGGCACTGTGAGTGTGCAGGCAGTTCGCATGACCACGAGGTGTTGCGAATATATTTCTTCACACAGTAAACTCATCTTGTAGCAGAAGTGGAAACTTTCACGACTGACAAGCACAGACCTCCAATGTTAATGATGTGTTTGTACACAAGGGAATTTGCTTATATTCATTTGCAATAGTTTATGGTCAACTTGTACAAATAAGTATGAGAGACAGGATACCAGCTCAATATCTAATGGAACGTAAAATGTGTCCTCTTCATATGTCGTCCAAAAAAACAGAGATAGGTCCATATATTGTCAATCTAAACTAGCAGATGTTACTCCTTCAGGAGGACTGGGTTTATTTATTGAAGTGTCTGGAAAAAAAAGGGAAGAGGGACAAGTTCAACCGGTACATTGGCCCATTTCAGTGTGCATATGAATTGACAATGAAATACACAACCGTGAGCTAAAAGAAGAGGGAAAAATGTGAATGGTGGTCTTTACAAGTTTGGGGATTTTTCTTTCATATTATTAATATTTGCATATTCTGTTTTTAGAGTTGTCAAAAATAATCCATTCCGGGAATGATAAGAGAATGGTGCTTTGTTTTTTTTTTAATCAACACTTTCGATTGTTATAAAATCTTTACTATGACAGTATACACAGGTCCATTAGGTTTAACTCTTTGTATGACACTCATCTAAATTCTTTTAACCACAGAAAATGACTGCAGTATATTCCGATCTTTTTTCAAAAATATATAACCTTTTCATTTACTATAAGGATAAACCACACAAGAATAGACTATATATAAACTACACGTTTCTCTTAATATATCTCATTATAAGATTACCTTTCTTTGTTGATTGAATGGGATAGATATCAATTACTGTATCTGGTTTATTTTTGTTACTTTTATTAGGCAACGGCGTAGATGATATTCAGTGTCACACTTAGTGTTTTATCACTTGGAATATTGTGTAAATAAACCCCAATCTGCCCTTGTGGCTGCATGTGCTGCCATTTGAGGTTAAAGTAATATACATGAGTAAAGACAGGCTAACAATAGGAAAAACAACACTGTAGTGTAACACTGTTGCAATGAGTTTATACTAGGTGTGGATGATCAATAATCAATCTTATTGGCAGAAAATAAAATCTTGTTTAGGGTTCCCTGGAGGCGTGGGGCGGTTCTGGCAGTAGTAGTGCGAATTTCAGTAAATATTTTTATGAAAACATTTATTAATATAATGTGAAACAATAAAATGGAAAATAGTCAATACGGCAGTAACTGAGCATGCCTTCTGTTGCCCTGTGATGCCATATTTTTGCACCGCTGTGCAAACTGCTGTAGTTCATTTGCAACTTAGTTCAAGTCCTCGTATGTCACTCGTCGAGGACCTCCTGTATTAAGTTCTACAACAGGTGTGTCCAAACTCCAGCCCATTTGCGGGCCACCGTCCGTTTCTTAGCACCCCACGGGATGTACTAAAATGAACAATTGATGTGTCGGTGGCCTGCATTGTAGTAGCCTACTTACAGTACTTCCTACACTGGGTGGCAACTGGCAAGGCAGAAGAAGAAAAGACATTTCCTTGTTTTCCACCAATCACACATCATTCGGTAAGATGTTACTTGGAATTGCGATTGTTTGCTCCACTTTCTGGTCCATATCAAGGGCACATTATACTGCAGATTGCTCTTGTTTTGGCTCTAAATGTGGAGATGTGGTTATGCTGCTGCTCAGTACAGAGGCAGATCTATTCTCGTGGGACACACGGTCGTTGGCCACCACAAAATCCTGTAATAAACCTTGAATTTCTGCTTTATCACTTTTTTGTTATTTTTGTAATAAATATATAGAATTTATATTAAAACAATATATAGTTGCTTTACATATCTTTGCATACAGATGGATAGGTTTTAGCGAATTGAAATTAAATGTGAAGAATGTCAAAGTGGCCTTTGCACCCTTCCATTTTTCGGTATGTGGCCCTTGGAAGAAAAAGATTCGACACCCCTCTTCTAAATTGACTGCAATTTTACTGTTTCAGATGTACTTACAGTCTTTGACAACCAGGGGTCACACTTGCTGCACAATGAATTAATGCTCCATTTTTTTTGGCACATCATATGTAACAAGCTAACGGAAAAGCGTGTTTTGTACCATGGGACACGTGCCACAAAAACACAAACAAATTTGTGCCGTCATGAAACTGCCTCTTTTTGAACGACTTACTTCTGCTTTCACCTTTATTCATGTGCTCATATAGCCTTATTTTTATTTTTATATTTTTTTTAAACACTGAGTTTGGGCGTCGGCAGTAGAGTAGGTTACACAAACAACAGAAGTGGGTCACGGGACAAAGTAAATTATAAAGTACAGTTGTTTGATCATCATACCTTGTTCAGCTCATTAGTAGACATGGTTGCGCATATAAAAGCAAAATTCCATTGAGATGTGTCATTCTTCACAAAAGATTTGTTTGCACAATGCGTCCCAGTGATGACCAGTGGTGTATACGACCTAAATATTTCTCAGAAATAAAAAGAAATAGAAATACAGCTTTGAATGGGAAAAAAAATGAAAAAAAACACCTCCACATTGCTGGATGCCTGTTGACTGAAAAAAAGCAGTTTGTCTCATTTGAAATGTTCCTGGTGTTAGTTGAGGCCTGTGCCTCGGAGTTATGCGCCGTATCAACAGTTTAGTTTATCTCAGTCAGCTGAACAGGCAGTGATGGCACTGTTGGCCAAATGAAACCCACAATGACAAGATGATTTTTTTTTTTTAATCATGCACAACCTTTTTCGTGAAAACTATTAAATGAAATTCTGACAGCAATGAGGATGCACACTTTAGTAACAATCAGTTTAGAACACCTTTTGCGCATTGTTAATGGTTTACATTTATGTTTACAAAACTAAACCCCACTCAGGCATTTACTGTGTGTGCCATTCAGTGTCCATATAAGGTGATTCACGTAACGGCTATTAGGTTTCTTCTCTTTCTCAAAGGGTTGAACTGACAATAGGAAATAATAAACCACCTTTTATTTAATTCCAAGTGGATAGAACAGTGTGGGAAAGTATTTTGAATGATAAACACTGCATAACAAATATAAAACAAATGTTATTATTGGGTGATACAGTATATTTCACAATTGCCTCTGCCAGGAAGTTGTTTTCATCACTGTTAATTGTTTTGTTTTTTTGTAATATTACATGATATAAAAGCTAAGCTTGAAACTCACTGTTGTAACAACAATTCAATGTATGTTCCATGTTGTGAACATTCTGTAAATTAGTGAAACACCCATTTCCTATTGTTTAGTGTGACTTCATCTTATTCTCTCTCTTATACAACTTCAGAAATCGTAAAGTGTAAAACAGAATTTAAGGTAATACTTCTGAAGCTAGCTGTGTGAAACTGGTAGATTATCTTCCTCTCACTACAAAAATAATAGATGCAACAACACACTGCAATTCACCTACGCACATTCACAAAATCCACACAAAGCCTTGGGTGGTAACATCCTTCCGCATTGTGTTGTCTATTGAGCGGATGAATGTATTATTGTCCCATCGGCAGGTTCTCTGATTACAGCTCATATCAAATCACTGTTCACCTCAAAGTGCAGGTATATAAAGTTGAGCAACACTAGTGGCACAAACTACATCTTCTTACTGACACGTGAACGTTGAAAAAGAGAGATCATCAATGGTAAGATACGTTTTACTAAAAACTACACCGTGAAACACATTGTGTCTTACTTGGCACACGAAAAATTACTTGGGGTATTTTTAAAAAATTGCTCCCTCTTTTCACAGCGTGAATGTATCTCCATACATGTGGGCCAAGCTGGAGCTCAGATTGGCAATGCATGTTGGGAGTTGTACTGTCTGGAACATGGCATCCAGCCAGATGGCCAGATGCCCTGTGATAAAACAATCAGTGGTGGCGATGACTCATTCAACACCTTTTTCAGTGAGACGGGAGCAGGAAAACATGTCCCAAGAGCGATCTTTGTAGACCTGGAGCCAACTGTCATTGGTCAGTGATTGACTTGATATTTTCTTGAAGAGAATATTGTGAAATCATTGTGAAAACTCATAGTTCTGTCTGTTTTTTGTTGTTGTTTTTTTTGGTTTTTTTGTCCAGATGAGGTTCGCACAGGTACCTACCGTCAGCTGTTCCATCCAGAACAGTTGATCACAGGGAAGGAGGATGCTGCCAACAACTACGCCCGTGGTCACTATACCATAGGCAAGGAGATCATTGATTTAGTTCTGGACAGGACTCGCAAACTGGTGAGACCCTTTAACACTATTTCATGCAGCAAAAGGTTCTGGAAAAAAATATATTGTTCATGGGTGAAAGGTAAGGTTAGCACAGAGGTAAGTTCAAAAGTCCTGTGTTTGAATCTTGGCTTGGGCATTTTTGGATGGAGTTGGTGTGTTCTCCCATGCTTGAACGAGTTTTCTTTGGGCTCAAAAATACACAGTACATGCTATGTTAATTGATTACTTTAAATTGCCTATTACTGAATGTAATTGTGAATGATCGGTTGTCCACATGTGCACTGTGGTTGACCCGTGTACGCTGCCTCTCCTCAAATGTCAGATGGGATAGGCTCCAGCTCTACCATGACCCTGAACAGAATAACAAGTAGAAAATGGATGGATGGATGGATAGCGGGATGGATGGATTTATGGATGGATGGATTGATTGATTGTTCATCTTCCTGTGTAATGTTGCATTTTCAGGCTGATCAATGCACTGGCTTGCAAGGATTCCTCATCTTCCACTCTTTTGGTGGAGGCACCGGCTCTGGTTTCACCTCCCTACTCATGGAGAGACTGTCAGTTGATTATGGTAAAAGGTCTAAGCTTGAATTTGCAATCTACCCAGCCCCTCAGGTTTCCACAGCAGTGGTAGAGCCTTACAATTCCATTCTGACCACTCACACCACCCTTGAGCACTCCGACTGCGCCTTCATGGTGGACAATGAAGCAATCTATGACATCTGTCGCAGGAATCTCGACATTGAAAGGCCAACCTACACTAACCTGAACAGGCTTATTGGCCAGATTGTGTCTTCGATCACTGCATCTCTTCGCTTTGATGGAGCCCTGAACGTGGACCTGACTGAGTTCCAGACCAACTTGGTGCCCTACCCTCGCATCCACTTCCCTCTGGCCACATATGCCCCGGTCATCTCTGCTGAGAAGGCATACCATGAGCAACTTTCTGTGGCCGACATCACAAATACCTGCTTTGAGCCAGCCAACCAGATGGTCAAGTGTGATCCTCGGCATGGTAAATACATGGCCTGCTGTCTGCTGTACCGTGGTGATGTGGTGCCTAAAGATGTCAACTCTGCCATCGCCGCCATCAAGACCAAACGCAGCATCCAATTTGTGGACTGGTGTCCCACTGGCTTCAAAGTGGGCATCAATTACCAGCCTCCAACAGTGGTTCCTGGAGGAGATCTGGCCAAGGTGCAGAGGGCTGTGTGCATGCTCAGCAACACCACAGCCATCGCTGAAGCTTGGGCCCGCCTGGATCACAAGTTTGATCTGATGTATGCCAAAAGGGCATTTGTGCACTGGTATGTTGGGGAGGGAATGGAGGAAGGGGAGTTCTCAGAGGCCAGAGAGGATATGGCTGCCCTGGAGAAGGATTATGAAGAAGTGGGTGCAGACAACATTGGGGAGGAGGACGAAGGCGAGGAATATTGACCCAAAGACGCACGTACAAACACAATTTAAATGGTTCACTTTAGTATTTTAATCAGTTTGGCCCAAAAGTCATTCCCATCCTATTAAAGTGTATTAATATACTGAATATTTTTTGTTTGGAATCTCCACAGAAATCCTTCCTTTGTGCAGTGTCAGTTTCTCTTTTGTGCACCTCCCCCACACTTATTCCCGCACATGTGGAATGTAAGTTATGAAAGGGCTCCAATGTCAGTTTCTATATACTGTCCCATTCAGCTGTGACTTTGTGAGTGTTACAGTGAGAGAATAAGAGACTAACTTACTGTCTGTCTGCTGTTGTTTGTGTAGTTCATACTCAAACACGACCAGACAGTAGCAACAACTGCATCCCTGTCCTACTCTACACACACTGTGATAAGGTAATTAATAAGTTCGAGTGAGTGAATTACCAAACTAAACAAAAAAATTTTCACACATGTATGAATGTATCGTTAATGATTATGTATCTTTGTGCATTACAAATTATGTGAGCCCGGCGGTGAGGATAAGCGGAACGGAAGATGACTGAATGAATGAATGATTACAATGAACCACTACAGAGTGCTAAAGCATTTGACTTTTTTTTTTTTTTTTACCTTAAAAGATAACAAATTGCCGTCTTGTCACTGGTAAGTGTTTTGCTCATTGTAGGCCTACTCACCCACCTTGTTGATATTAAACCAGTAAAAAATTCACATCATGGAGATGAAGAATTAACAAGGCGTGTTGGTTATATGGGCTCCATCAGCCATCCAAAAAACCCAAATAAAGTTCTTCCTTAATGCCCTTGAGCATGGAGTTTGGTTTCCAACTGATCCACAAGTCCAGCAGCTGGGAACTGCCCCCACTGTGTCTGTTCAGCATCTGCAGATAGGTCAAAGTGTATTTTTCTGTCGCCAGCGTAAATTGAAGCAGTGATTTTAGAAGCTAGTCTTTCATGGTTCAATCTGACAATTCTTTAACATAACTCTATATATAATTGCAATACATTTTAATTTAATAATTATTTAAAGATCCCTGTGAAGTGATTTCAGTGATTTGTTTCTAAATACATAAGTTTGAAGAACAGTCCTGAAAATGTGCAATGACTGAGAAGAATCTCATATTGAATTCTTGCGATATCACATTAAACTCTTTTAACACGAGACTCTCCATTTCAATTGTCTGCATTTTTGGAGCGTGACTAAAACCAAGCTCAAGTATGCACTTGGGCTTTTCTGGAATGAGTTGGCACACCCCAACTATACTGTATAAGTATGGACTGTAGTTATTCCAGACGACCCTGCTGCTGGTCCATTTGCTAGCCCGCTAGACTGCTACACTGTTATATTATGTGGACCCACACATGACACAAAACCGAGCGAGGCGGTGACTTATCGGACGACGACGTTCCATGGTCCACGAGCTAGCTTGCTTGCGGGCAGGGGATAGCCGGTAGCTCGCTAGCCCGCAGACCGGCGTTGACCGCCTCACTCAGTTGTGTGTCTTGTGTGTGGATCCACAAAACACAGACATTTCAAGGAATGTTAACTGTTTATTAAACGCAGCGGCACACATTTTCCAGCCTGTAGCTCACATTACAGACATTTGAGCATATACTGTACTTTACAAACCTATTTGATTGACAGCTGAAAAATGTGTGGGCCGTGTTTTCAGCGCATTCAGCAGACACGCCCACAGTGTTGGACAGCTTGGAGGAGGTCTCAAGTTTTCACAATTTTGCAGCATCATTCTAAATACTTGGCAATTATATTATTCATTAAAATTTGGCAGGCTTGTTAACAACATTCTTCTCTGTGGTGTGTCAAAGACATTTTGTTTTAACTTTGCAGGGACTTGAAGTAGTTACCCACATATTACAATGTTAATGTTCAAACTGTGCATAATGTGACAATGGCTTACAGTAATATAACAAAAAAAAACTGCCTCGCTTTTAATGAACTCTGATGACTACTCTTTTGTGGTCAAGGATGACATGTTAGTGCCTTTCCGTTGCTTTATTCCCATGAGCGATAACAGAATGCACATTCATACAAGAGCTGCTATTGGCTCCAACTCACACACAGATGGCCACACCCAGACTCACACAAACAGGCTAATTGACTTGAGCCAACATGGATGTTTAAATGGCCCTTTGCTCTGCCATTCCTTTCTGAACTCACAATTAACTGTCACTCAATATAAGTATTTAATGTTGTTGAATGTTGTTAGTGTAAAAAAAATTAAAACCCCTTCAGTAGTCCATTGGCATTAGTAAAGCTTACTACATAAAGACAGGATTTATACTCCAAACGACATTAGGTTGACTTGATAAAATTATGTTGTGTGTACAGTACTGTAAGGATAATGAGTCATACAAGCACACGCACTGCAAAACCATTTATTTAGGTTAAAATCCGCGTTAAAAGGCAGGAGAATGTATGGCGATCGTCGAACTTCAGTGACATCCCCCCCCCCAAACATGTGTCTTCCTCTTCGACCAATGAGCAACGTAGCTGCTGCCTGAAGTTCCTGCGGACTGCCCGCCTCCACTTCCCCTGCATATATAAACTCTGACTCCCCCCCACCTCCGCACTTTGCCTTGTCTCTGAATCCGCTACTTCATTCGAAGGACAAGCAGACAAAATGGTGAGTAACCGCATGGTGACGTCGCCTGATAGCTTGCATTTTCTCGGTTCCCACGGTTTTATGTTCTCGCCATCGAAATTAGTCCATAAGCTTAACGGGGGGGACAGGGAAAAAAAAAAAAAGTACCGTTACTCCGTTGTTACTTTGCTGACGTGTGATGTATGTGAACTTATTAAGAACGTGTGTGAAAGCTCAAAGAAAGTGAATTGAAGATGATTGATAAATGTGCCGTTTAAAACTCTTAATTGAGCCATAAAGTAGGTCAAATGACGAAAGTTAATGACACGGTATGTTGACGTTTTTATACTAGATTATCGTGTTAAAAAATATGTAAAAAAAAAAAAAAATTGGTGGACATTATACATGTAAAATAAACCACGATCGATGGGAGGAAAAAAGGAGTGGTCTGGAGTCACAAGTTTTGTGTCCGCCATCTTTTTTTTCCTACCCCCCCCCCCCCCCCCGTTTAGCCGCCATTTTTCAGCATTTGGGCGGTTCAGCCCCAGAATTACACAGCACTATGCAGCTGGAAAGAGTGGGAGGGGGAGAGGGCGAGGCCAGACCAGACATGCTGCATACTTCCCGCATTGAGGAGGGGACTTAACCCCCCTTGGAATTAACCACATTTGTTCTTGAGACATAGTAAACCGGTCACAAAACATGATTAAATGCAAATTAAAAATAAAATGCATTTGTTGCATTATGTGTATAGCATGTGGAAAACTGCCGTGACAAATGTGCACATTATATATGACAGCCCTGATAAAGTGAAAGTTATATACGACGTCCAAAATTATAAAGATAAAAGTCAGTTTTCTTTTCAGAAGTTGAATTATACATTGAGTCTAACTTTTTCAAAATCTCAGACAAACTAATAGATTGTGCTTCACAGTCCTACAATAACAAGGGTCTTTTTTTAGATGTGAGAATTATTATTTTTTTTTTTAAACCTAACTAAAATCGTAATGAAAATTTCCAAGCGCTACTGTAATTACATTTGCTCAATGTCATTTAATGGATTGCAATTATGTAAATGTAATCAAATTACATAAAGGGGGTACATGTATTGCGCTACTCCCCTGCACTGTATGTAATTCAGAGAAGCGTTTTATCTGAAAATGCGTTGAAGCAACAACCACAAAAAACGTATTCATTGTTGGTACCTTCTCTTCCATCCAGCGTGAATGTATCTCTATGCACGTCGGCCAAGCTGGAGCCCAGATGGGCAATGCTTGCTGGGAGCTTTATTGCCTGGAGCATGGCATTCAACCAGATGGACAGATGCCCTCTGATAAGACTATTGGAGGAGGTGATGACTCATTCAATACCTTCTTCAGTGAGACTGGAGCTGGGAAACATGTACCCAGGGCCATCTTTGTTGATCTGGAGCCCACTGTCATTGGTGAGTAACTGATGACTCCCATATTGTTACATTTTATCTTTGAGCTTACAGTAAGTGTTAATGTCAATAACTAATATAAAAAATACTACCTTGTTTTCTACAGATGAGGTTCGTACAGGTACCTACCGTCAGCTGTTTCACCCAGAACAGTTAATTACAGGGAAGGAGGATGCTGCAAACAACTATGCCCGTGGTCACTACACCATTGGCAAAGAGATCATTGATTTGGTTCTAGACAGGACTCGCAAGCTGGTAAGTGCTATGCACTGGTTGAGTGTTTACAAATAAATAAATAAATAAAATAAAAAAACACATTCTTCTTTCAGGCTGATCAATGCACTGGCTTGCAAGGATTTCTTATCTTCCACTCCTTTGGTGGAGGCACTGGCTCTGGTTTCACTTCCCTGCTCATGGAGAGACTGTCGGTTGATTATGGCAAGAAATCAAAACTTGAGTTTGCCGTCTACCCAGCCCCTCAGGTGTCCACAGCAGTGGTAGAGCCTTACAATTCCATTCTGACCACTCACACCACCCTTGAGCACTCCGACTGCGCCTTCATGGTGGACAATGAAGCAATCTATGACATCTGTCGCAGGAACCTTGACATTGAAAGGCCAACCTACACTAATCTGAACAGGCTTATTGGCCAGATTGTGTCTTCTATCACAGCCTCTCTTCGCTTTGATGGAGCCCTGAATGTCGACCTGACAGAGTTCCAGACCAACCTGGTGCCCTATCCTCGTATCCACTTCCCTCTGGCCACATATGCTCCAGTCATCTCTGCTGAGAAAGCATACCATGAGCAACTCTCTGTCGCAGACATCACCAACGCCTGCTTTGAGCCAGCCAACCAGATGGTCAAGTGTGATCCTCGTCATGGTAAATACATGGCCTGCTGTCTGCTATATCGTGGGGATGTGGTGCCTAAAGATGTCAACTCCGCCATCGCCGCCATCAAGACCAAACGGACCATCCAGTTTGTGGACTGGTGTCCCACTGGCTTCAAAGTGGGCATCAATTACCAGCCTCCAACAGTGGTTCCTGGAGGAGATCTGGCCAAGGTGCAGAGGGCTGTGTGCATGCTCAGCAACACCACAGCCATCGCTGAAGCCTGGGCCCGTCTGGACCACAAGTTTGATCTGATGTATGCCAAAAGGGCCTTTGTGCACTGGTATGTAGGAGAAGGAATGGAGGAAGGAGAATTCTCAGAGGCCAGGGAGGATATGGCGGCCCTTGAGAAGGATTATGAAGAGGTCGGTACTGACAGCATTGGGGATGACGAAGAGGGAGAGGAGTACTGAGGCGTCTCATTGCCAAGGCTTTGGCTACATGTTCCAAAAATTAGGAAATGACATGTTGTGGTCATTGTTCAGTGTTAATAAAGAATTCCAAACCACTAATGTATTTTCTCCATTGAGTGTCAGTAGGGTAATTTATAACCCCCCAAATTTTGTTTTTATGTAGGGTAAAGTAACTATGCATGGTTAAATAACTGAACACATCTTGAAATGTTTAGTACAATATTTTATATAGATCGATTTAACATTGTGTGAGGATGTTTCATTTTTTTAAGCCCTCCAAATGGCTCACCAGGAAGCACTCATTGTTATAACCTTTTTTGATTTAACAAATGACCACTGGTCATAGACCTGAAACAAAAGCAGACATGGAGAAATCAATGTCATAATTTTATTTTCTAATCTTTTCAAACAAAATGCAAAGTCAACTTTCGAGTTATTACCTTTTAACGCTATTTTAATTGTAACAAAGCTGGCACAAAATGACTACATTTCCCAGAATGCTCAGTTACTGGCTCATGCGCAACGGCTCTGCCTCTTGTGAGTTGTAGTCAAGGAAACTCGTTGCTCAAATGATCGAAAATACGGAATTAATGCAATACTTCCAGGTCCATTGGAGTGGATACTTCAACTTGGCGTCGACCGGCGCCACACCAATTATGAAGAATCCAGGGCTATTAATTAGCTGCTATTTACACGGAAACACTATGGTCACTGCTAGAAAATGGCATATGCTGTCCATGACACCAATCTGAATTAGCCATTAGCTACATACCAACGGGCTGTGTGCTCCTGATTGAAGGTCCAGGTACAGATGAGATGACAGATGTCAATCGGCTCCTATGAGTTATATTTGCATTGGCGCCTATAAATCATATTTGGAGTTGCGCAGGCGAATACGTCTGATATACTTTTAAAACATTATTTTAGTCCAGGCGGCACGGTGTAGACTGGTTAGAGCGTCAGCCTCACAGTTCTGAGGACCCGTGTTCAATCCCCGGCCCCGTCTGTGTGGAGTCTGCATGTTTTCTCCGGTTTCCTCCCACATCCCAAAAACATGCATTAATTGAAGACTCTAAATTGCCCGTCGGTGTGAATGTGAGTGCGAATGGTTTGTTTGTTTGTGTGTGCCCTGCGATTGGCTGGAAACCAGTTCAGGGTGTACCCCGCCTCCTGCCCGATGATAGCTGGGATAGGCTCCAGCACGCCCGCGACCCTAGTGAGGAGAAGCAGCTCAGAAAATGGATGGATGGAATTTTAGTCCAAGTGTACGCGTTATTCTCATGTGGCTGTCGTTCCTACCGATTTCTACTAAGAGTAGCAAAAGGGCGCCACCTGCTGTACGCCAACGGGACTGATAACTGCCACGAGTCAGTCTGAATTTTGACTGGCTTGCTTGTAAAATGTTTCTTTTGACCTTTCATTTTATCCTCCTGGCCTGCTTTGCCTCCTTTGATATACTGTATTTTAATATTATCATTATGGTGGTAGTTGAAGAGCTAAGTATTTTTCAAAGTGGTATTGTTAGTGTAAAAAGTTGAGATCCCCTTCACTTGTCCATTGACAATAGTAAAGTTTACAGCATAAAGATGGGATTTATTCTCAAAACAACATTAGGTTGTACTTGATAAAATTAAGTTCATATATGTCAAACTCAGGCCTGGGGGCCAAATTTGGCCCACAATGTAATTTGGCCCGCAACACCATATCAAATGTGTAATAGAGCCGGCCCGCCAGTATATAACACATGCCCCACTAATATTACAAATCCCAGAATGCTTTGCTAGTGTGTTGGCCCATCGGTCTAGACCGGCAAGTGGCCCTTCCCTTTCGGTTGCAGCCGTTAGCAACTATGCTACCCCGTTCAACCGGCAGGTATTTGTTATACAAAATGAGACTAAAGCAAAGCAAATCTATTTATATAGCGCATTTCTTACACAAGGTAACTCAATGTGCTTTACATGATCAAAAGCATTTAAAAACAAAGATAAAAACAGACATCTTAAAAACATTTAAAACAAAGAGAAAAAACACAAAATAAAAGTTCAATTAAAACAGCGTACAGTGCAATAAATATCATTTAAAAATGTAAAAAGATAAGCTAAGATCAGATACTATAGATACTAAGAATCATTTAAAACTTTAAAAAATATATAATTAATGTTTAAAAAAATAAAATTTCATTCCACACACCTGCTACCAGTTAACCCAAAATAAATTGGTTCTCAACTGTTGTCACTCTGGGACCTGTATTATCCTATTGTTGCAGAGTCATGTCCCACCTTGATGTTAAAAACAAATGTATATATATTTTTAGTTTGTTTTTGTAAAAAAAAATTAAATAAAAAAAATAGCCGGGGAAAACGTACAATTTATTATATTACTAAACGCTGTTTCAAATGAGTATGACGTACCGCCAAAATAATCTGGTTAGTCAAGACGTCCACCAGCTGTTTGTTACAAACATAACTAGCGGCAATAACGCAAAGAAGTAACATTATTCCCTGTCGCTGAAATATGTTCCGTGTGGGAATTTAACAGAAAAAAAACAACTAATCGGAATACACGTAATTTTGTAATTGGCTGTCCCCAGTTGAGAATCACAGAATTAAGGTAGCATGGGCTAAATATAAAGGGTGCCTAAAGATGCCAAGGACAGTTCTCAGAGGCCACAGAGGATAAAGCAGCCCTTCAGTCGGACTGGGCTCGTGTTCATCTCTGCAAAAACTCAACAGGTTGTGGGAAGGACCAACCATCTTCCGTAAATTTTCTATTAAGAGTAACAAAATAGCGCCACCTGTTGGAGGCACACGGAACTGACAGCAGCTCGGTCACGAAGCACATCGTTGAAAATCTCTTAAGTGTTTTAACATTTTCTGCAAGTCATCCACCTATTTCCGAGTTGCCGTTGTCGGGTTGCCGGCAAATGTGTCATTTAGAATACGATTTTAGGTTTTTGTTCGAATATTTGTCATCTTTGAGTTGAGTGATCTTTCACCCCAGTGTTTTCAATGTAGCATGTTGGTAATTAATTCCACAGCAACGGGCAGTATGTTGCATTGAGGACAGGTCAAAAGTGGGATATTATGGTAACACCTTTGACCGCACGGATTGTGGTACTATACTAGTTTGTTTGTTCCACCACATAATGAAAATTTGGGATAATGCAATACATTGTGATTTTACTAATTCTAATAACAAAGTGACAATGCCTTTGTAATTTATTGTTTTTTCGTTTTTGTTTTTTTGTTTCGCTATGGCTGTTTGAGAACAAGATTTCTGAGTTGCGTGGAACGCTGCAGTCAGGGGCGTGTCTAATGACGTCACCACACTCCGGCACGTTCTCGACGTTCTATTTCTTCTCTCAGCTGATTGTGACGTAATGTGCAAAACAGCAAGGCTAACTGGGCCGGAGAACCGCAAGTTGTGACACCCCGCGGAGTGTGTCGAGCAGGAGAAGGCTCTCCGCCGTGGCTAGGGAACGGTGGAAAGACACGCCGGGAAGAGACTGTCCCAGAAACGCGGCTATCTCTGTCAACAGCCGCCTCGTCTTCTGTCAGGCTCGCGAGGTAGGTCAGGTTACACGTTCAGACTACTATTTTGCCTTTGACACTTGTCCATGTGTGTCACCAAAGACACATAGGGCAGATAAATGGCGTCTTTAGACTCAAGTCGGGCAAATGTACATGTTTGTGTAACACCACTGTCTGTGAGTGGGATGGCAGTGCTCTCGAAATACACTTAATGCAGCTCCCAGGGGCCTCACGCTTGCGTTCAGGGCTTTTGCATCAATTTGGAAACCCCCCCGCCGACCCCCCTCAGTGCTGACACTTGTGGCAGTCCACCAGTAAGTTGGTATGAGAGCCTGAGGGGCTAAAATAGTCAAATGATGGTTTAATTTCTGATGTATGCAACGTATTGTGTTGACATTTTATTTTTATTCAGATGTCAGTTGTATGTATAGACATTACATTGAATAAAAAGTGGGATAGTCGTTCCTATATGCTTGAAAATATGTATGTACAAGTGAATCCCTGTATATTTGCATTTAACAATTTGCTTAATTACTGATTTGTTTGAAGGATGGGGACTTTTGTCCTCAGGCCAAAGCTATAACAATATATCTTTCTCTTCATCTTGGAGCCAATGAACTATTTTGAAGTGAGTTAAGGAGCTTCATTTTGAGAACACGAGTGTTTTGCCACCATCTCATTGGATCAAGATGGAATTATAAATCTTGTTGGGTGTCTGTTACTTGTGGATTTTCACCATTCGCAGCATAGCTCGGGCACCAACACTGTTAAAAAATTTGTCCTCAGAAAGATGTTCGCTTTTGATTGGCTGTCACAGTGAGGTATACGGAGTGGGCACAAAAAGTAGTATACAGACATTTGATCACATCTCCATTTTTTTTCCTGATATCTTTTCCTTCCTCACCTCCTCCCTTCTTTCCTTTCCTTCCCTCACTCAGAGCTGCTTTTTGCGTCCTTACTTCCATCCTTCCTTTGTTGGAACATTTGACCCACCTGTTTTTATATTTCCTTCCACTTCAGACATGCTTTCTACTTTCCTTTCCTGTGATTTTATTTTACATCCTTCATCCCTTTTGCTGAACACTACATTTTGCTTCTACTTAAACAAAAACAGGTAATTTACAAAGTGTATACTGCACCTACTTTTCACCTACCCTGTACCACAAGAGTTTAACCCTGCTATTTGCAAGAGTACTTTCTACTTATTCCGGCTTACATTGCTAAATAAGGCTATCATAAGAGTTTGAAGACTCACAAAAAGACATTTTGCGCATTTTAATGCCATGAAGAACGCACATTTGTCGCAACATGTTTCTAATAAAAATGGCGTGTCACATTATTAACTATCTGCCAATTGATTTAATTAAGATCACTTTTCCATGACTTTGCATTGCTAATTGCAGAAGGGCCGATCAAAGTCCATATATGACATTGCTCCCTGTAAGAAAGTCCTTTTTCTACCCAGGAGAGGTGTGGAGAGGAGTGACAGGAGGCGACATGGTGGATTACTACAACACCTTGGGAGTATCCAAAACAGCATCCCAGGATGACATCAAGAAGGCGTAAGTATCCCTGTCCTCCCAACTGTTACAGTTATGTCAATTCTCCAGCTAATGACACATTTGCTGATTATTTCGTTTGTACTATACAGTGATGTCTATTAATTTTAAGGGGTGTTTATTTTTTTTATATATGGTTATATTATTAACGCTTCTCAGTATGCGGTCTCAGTATGCGGTCGGTGCAGGAGTGCAGGTTTCTTTTGTTGACACGATGCCCACATTCATCCCTGTGTTTTTGTATGAACTCAGCTACAGGAAACTGGCACTTAAATGGCATCCTGACAAAAATCCAGACAACAAAGAGGAAGCAGAAAAGAAGTTTAAAGAAGTTGCCGAGGCTTATGAGGTTCTCTCTGACCGTAAGTCCTGGCACATGTTGACATGTCATGTCACTCATCTGTGACGGACAATTGTTAGGTGACTTGACTTAATTGTACAGGCGAGTGAAGTATTTATTGATCATTTATGCTGTTTTGTACAGAGACTAAACGGGATGCCTATGACAGATATGGAAGTGATGGAATGAGACGCTCAGGTATAGAAAATGGTTCTTGTTGCCCCCCTCACTTCTGCTCTCCCATTTAATTCCCCTTTTTTCCCTTACAGAAACCCGTGGTTCACATTCCTTCTTATGGCTTCTTCCTTCTGGTTTACTTTTGTCTCTGTTTTCTATTCACATTTTAATTATTATTTTTTCCCCCCGCAGGCTCTTCCAACTCAGACTTCTCTTCAGATTTCCCAGGATTCACCTTCACATTCCGTAGCCCAGATGAGGTTTTCAAGGAGTTTTTTGGTGGCCAGGATCCCTTCTCCAGCTTCTTTGGTAAATCATGTGCAGTGAGTTTGAATGATTGCTTCCAGGTTGGCCAAAAATGTGTTGCACTACAATAATTATATATATATTTTTACATTTAATAACAATTCAGAGTAAAATGTAATGAATTCAAACATTGCGCCAGGGGAATCAGAAGCCTAAAAGGCTTATGTCAGTGACACCCCTCTTTGTAAGTGACAAATTGTATAAATAAGATTTAGTATTTAAAACATTCCAAAATCCTTCTTGATGATATACGATGATTTTTTAAAATATTTTAAAATAATATAAGTAAAATTGTAAAGTAGATGAACGCTGTATTAAAGCATATGGATTGTGTATTGATTGAAGAAAGTCAGACCATTATTTACTTTTGGAGATGATTAGGTTTAGTTAAGTTTGGAGGTTAGAGTATTTATTGCTCTTCAGCAGAAACAACCAAGGTGCTTGACTCTAAAGAAAAAACAACCCTGACAGTTTGTGTCTGTACTTTCCATTAGATGACTTCTCATCATTCGGGAGTTCGTCCTCCCGCCTGGGGCCGAGCCGGTTTTTCTCGTTCCCTTCAGCTGGAGGTAAACTCTCAATATACGATGACACATACTTTGATTAAAATAGTAATATCTAAAATTTAAGGTTTCTATGTCTATTGTTTTTGTTCTTCTACAGCTGAATTTACATCTTTTTCATCAATGAGTGGTTTTCATGATATGGGCAGTATGGGAGGAGGTAATTTCAAATCTGTGTCTACTTCCACCCGTGTCATAAATGGCAAACGCACAACCACCAAGAAGTAAGAAGTGTCTTTTTGACCATTCCAAAACTGACACTTTTTTTGCTGTGCAAACTCACCCCCCACTCCCATTTCAATTCCATGATGTGCATTTGGCATGAAATGTTATCTTTCTCTCTTTCTCTCTCTCTCTCTCTCTCTCTCTCTCTCCTTCCCTCAGGTAGGCACTACCGAACAATGCAAACTAAAACTAGCAGTCATTCCAACAGCTTCTTCCCTCTTGCAATCAACTTCTTAAACAGCTAACTTACAATTCCATTGCAACATGTTGACATTTTTTTGTCTTGAGTTTGTTGTCACCTTTCTGTCGGGCCAATTACACATTACTCGTGCACTCACTGTAGTAGTCTCGCCACGCTGCACTATTTGCATTTCTGTTGTTGACCAAAACTGGCCACTCATGCCAGAGTAGCATCTGCACCACTTGCACAATGACTGAGGAGTATCTGCAACAATCGGCATTGTCCCAGATTAGCGCACTACTAGTCACTTAAAACTGCATACATTCCTTGAAGTCTCGGCCCCCTTTGGACAAAAGTCATTGCAGCGGACTATTGTGAGATTAGTAAATCAAACTGCTGCTATTGCTAGAGGACTCTGCATCTTTTTGCACAATTGTCAAAAAAAAATAAAAATAAATTGTACCGGCATTACCAGATTACTAGCCACCTTTTATTGCTCGGTGGTTCAATGCCTTTATGTCTCAAAAGTATTCTCTGTCAATTGACTATCTGTTGTCTTATTAGAGCGGCTCCAACTACCGGAGACAAATTCCTTGTGTTTTTTTTTTTTTTTTTTTTTTTAACATACGTGGTAAAATAAAGATGATTCTGATTCTGATCTAGCTATCTATCTTATCTATATCTACCTCTCTCGCACATTTGTGGTCATGCCTGCAGTTTAAAGTTTTGCAACATTTTGTATTTTCCAGACTAATTTCATCGAATTCCAAGTTGCACAACTTTAGAGGTTCTGCTGTTCTGTACATAGAATTGTGTGACTTTTTTCATTTAGTGTTCGTTAGTATGAGTGTAGACAAGAGAACAGAGCTCACAAATTATTATTTTTTGACTCTCATTCTCCATTTTAGGATTAAAGAGAACGGGCAGGAAAGAACGGAGATCGAGGAAGATGGCGTGTTAAAGACTGTGCTAATTAATGGTAAGATAAACTATTTTGATGGTGAATCCATTGGTTGATTGTACGGGGACAACTTAACATCCTGTGTTGTACCCCTCAGGCGTGCATGATGAAATGGCTCTTGCACTGGAGCTGAGTCGACGAGAGGGCAAGCCCCATCAACCACCTCCGAATCCCTCAATCCTAAACAGATCACGTCATGAAACTGGGAGAACCAGGGCCAGTCCATATTCTGCGGGCACAAACCGCTCGTTCAGCGCCGCCCCTTTTTACCACTATGGGGGGGTTACTGGGAGCGAGCAAGACGAGGACGATGAAGATCTCCAGATGGCGTTGGCGTGCAGCTTGTCAGAAATGGAAGCCCAGCAGAAAGCAGCTGCTCCCGACTTAATATCAGGTGCCGGGGGTGGGGTCAGAGCTGTGATTGACAGAAGTAGTGAGCACAAAGGAAGCGGGGTTGTCGAAACAAAACATCCAAACACAGGTGCTCGTGACAATGCTATTCCAGTCGAAATAGAGGGTGCGCTTAGAATGGATTCAGGCCCTGGACACGTAGTGCCACAAGGCCCTGCCATGCAAAGCAGTGATGGCAATATGAAGAAGAAAAAAAAGTGTGTGTGCATTGTGTGTTAATGCAGTAAGGTGCCTTAGCGTTTGCATTTATGCCAGAGGTCAGTCTGATCTTGAGGCCTTGCATTTTTTTGTTTTTAACAGCTAAAGAGGTCTTGCATGCAAGTAAACATTAAGGATTGTTTCTGAATATGATGTGCAAATATGACAAATACTTAACATGACTTAATAATCAATAACTCTAGCCAGTTTCTGATGGAGTGAAATCCAAAGAGAGGGGAGGGGGTAGATTGTGTTGAGGTTGTGTGTCTGTGTGCCCACACGCTAATCCTTTTCAGCATGCATTTTTGTTGGTGTGTTTTCGGTCAGTTGCGACCAAGCAATAGTGTTTCCTTCATTCAGGGTCATTTTAAAAGGGAACATATCAGAACTGTGACACACTGAGCCCAGCTCAACGCTGAGCATCAGAATCCAAAAGTGGACCACAGAACATTCTGTGTTAATGCACGTCTGGTTTAAAAAGAGTAAACTCATCAACTCTAACAATGTGTCATTGGGACACATGTTCCTTTGCAAGTAGCTTGTGAATAAATGCTGTTACACTATAATTGTTCAGTTTTAGCAGAACAGATCCAGTTGTTTATACAGTAACAGCGCAACTGAATGTAATCCCCAATTGGCATAGAATTTTTTTTAAAATTTGTATCCAATTGGTGCCTTTGCATGGCTTAATAACTTAAATAATGGACACACTCTGGCCTTAACCTTGCAAATGTGCCAAACAGATAAATGTATGTAAAATAATTAAAATCTTTTTTCCAAAGTAGAGAATTTCACTCCAAAGTGAATTCAACAAACGAGAAGTGTTTGTTATTGTATTTATTTCCCATTTTATTTATGAAACACTGCAAAAACAATCATCACTGAAGAGTTGTTGCCAAGGGAAAGGAACAGAGTAACTATAAAACAGTAATAGTTATTTTTTGTGTTTTTCTGTTTTCTTGTCCTTTATACTACATATTTTTCAAAATGCAATAACAAATAAAGGTTTGAGCTTAAAGAGGGTTGGAATATTTAATTTATTTGGTGTTGTAACGTTTGCTCAGTTGTCACACTCTGAGCCACAGTCACAATCCAGTTTTACATTGAACATGCAGTATTTGAAATGACATAAATAACAAACACATATTCAACATTTTAAGACGATTGTAGTAATACTGTACAGTCTATTTGGAAAAACATAATTGACGTTAGTTGCTGATGATTATTTGATCATAGAAAAATATTTGTAGTTTTCTGCAAGAGTCTCAGTTTTTATTGCCACTACATTTATTATTATCATTTTTTTTATATTGTTGGAAAGTTGTTTTCAAATCTCTTGCTTGCCGTTGCAGACTCAGACTTTGAGGCCTTCACCAGCTAACCCGATTGCCTCTCGCTGTGCTGTGACCACGCCCCCACCTTTCGGTAAAGTGTGCAGTGTGTTCCATGTTGAAGCTCCGTGTAGCTCAGACCATGTATTGTATGTCTCATTAGTTTTAACTTGTAATTTACACGACATTTCTGCTTTTACAGGTCAAAGTTCAATATCACCTGATGCACTTGTCTCTGCCCAACATGGCTTCTACGTGATGAATGACTCTTACACTGCTTTTGTATGTGTGAATGTGAATGAGCATATCCCAGACTGGGTGGAAACAACTGGAAAATGTCTCTAGTGATCTCTGAAAGAATACATTTTGTTTGTGCTGAGTTGTAACTCATTATTAGAAGAAGAATAGTGTTACAGGGTAAAATGGTCACCGAGAGAACAATTATCCCATCAATCTAAAATGGATACTTAAGGCAGAAACAAAAATTGTTTTAACATATCATAAGCTATTGTGTAAAGCAAGGAAATAAAGCAGTTTCTTTCAGACTTTGAGTGTCTTGTACATCTGTCGTCATTATTACTCACAAATTCACAATAGATGGTTGCTGAAAGCAAATCTGCCTTTTCATTCATAAATGGAATACAGCAAAACCTCCGAGTTTAAGCACAAACTTTTCCCATAGGAAATTACGGCTTTGAATGTGTGTCTACTTCGGGTGAGGTATGCTGACATCTCACATGACTGTGGTTTAAACTTTTCTTTGTCTGACTTGAGAAGGCATTCCCTCCCCCCTAAAGTTTCAGTTTAATTCCAAATTGTACTTCTTCAGGGCCATTCAACTTTAGCGGTTGCACTGTGCTAGGTTAAATGTGCCCACACGTAAAAAGACTCAAAGTTGAAAATGACAATTGGATTCTGTTTTTTTTTTTTTTTTTTTTTTTTTTTTGCTGCATCACATCACACATTTATTCATTTTTTAAGTCAAAAATACATTTTCATAGATATTGTATTTTATCTGTCTGCTACATTAAATAAAGTCATCAGAGGCAATTATTTACATTAATCACAACAAATTCAACAATTTACACTGAGGATGAGAAACACAGAGATGTGGACTGTTTAAAGTATGTAATCCATCAGAGAAACACAGAGATGTGCACTGTTTAACGTATGTAATCCATACAGAGTGGCACATGAATGTAGACAATCATTGTTAAGACAAAGCCAAGCTTCACTATAAACAAAACAAACAAAAATAACTCCACCAAAATTGACACAAGACAGTAGGATACAGTATTCTGGTCCACAGAAATTCAGAAGTCACACAGGCACCGTATATGTACTCTTCTGTCTTATAACTGCACAAAATTATTCGTATTCACATATGGCAGAAATGTTTAAAAAAAAAAAAGTTTTATTATTAAATTTAATATATGATTGATGTTCCTATTGTACTATACATGACTGCTTCGTTCAAGTGCCTCTGCTGGCAATGTGGCTGTCTTAAAATATTTTTGTGTCGTTGGTGTGCGTCAGTCGGTGGAGCTTTTCACTGTGGCAAGGCTTTCAAGATGGCATTCACCTCCTCAGCAACGGCTGTCAGTGCAAACTCAAACTGGTCCTGAGTGGGAGAAGTGAGAGTAAGAGCTGTTAGAAAAACACAGGAACATGTAGGAGTCATTTATTGCATATAAATTACACATGCTTGGTACCTTGGTGCGGACCAGGCCAGGTCTCTGGTCTCTGATGTGTTCCAGTGTGGCAGCAATGTCAATCTCCTTTACTCCTTAAGACAGGATCAGCCAAATTATTATTATTTTTTTTAATGTGTATTGTTTTTAAATGTTTGATTTTTTTGACTCAAGGTCTGCTCTCAACTTTGTCAGTCGACAGACATCCTTCATGGATTTTGTTCGTTGTTTCAGAGCAAGAAACATACTGTGTGCTCTAATAATAGCTGACAAAATAACAGGAAGCTGAGCTCAAACATAATTTTTTACATTTCTTTACAGTGCCCTCACATAATTTACTGCCATTTGTTTCCATGGGAACCTATAACCTGAGATGGCTAAGGTAAGCCCAGGTCAAATTCTTTCTTCCGTCAAATAATATTTTAGGTACAGTTAATCACAAAAGCATAAATAATATGTCTCATTGATGAATTACGTGGAATAATAAAAAAAGTGAATATTTTTTGAAAAATTTTCAAGAAGCAAATCATTTTTAAATAAATGCTTGCCTTGTACTTATGTCATGTCTTGAGTCAGATTTCAATTCACAATAATAATAATAATAATAATGTCACTCAACATTTAGGCTAGGGCATGAATAATTGTGGGTATTTGTAATTGTATATGTTTTTGTCATTATTCTACCAGTTGCCATTTTAAAACAAACATTTTCTTTACGCATCAATCCGTGATCTACTCATTACGCTAAAAATACATGGGTGTGGGCAGAAGCAGAGAAGACTTACCTTTGGCCATGCGGTTCAGCACCATGTCAATGAGGATGTACGTGCCAGTCCTGCCAGTCCCATCACTGCAGTTGTGACACAGCAAAACAAAACGTCAGTATAACAAATATCTTTTTGTCAATGTCCATCGATCCATCCTTCCATCCTTACTAGGGTTGCAGGTGTGGGGGAGTCTATCCCAGCTGACTTTGGGCGAGAGGCAAGGGTAAACGGTCGCCAGCCAATCGTAGGGCACATATAGACGAACAACCATTCACACTCACATTCACACCTATGGACAATTTAGTCTTCAATTAACCTGCCAAGGATGTTTTGGGAATGTGGGAGGAAACTGGAGTAGAAGCCCCGGATTTGAACCCACAACCTTTGAACTGTGAGGTGGATGTGCTAACCAGTCGTCCACCATGCCACCTTTTCAATGCAAAGTACTGCATAAATTGATTTGTCTTACACTACATTTTCTGTCAAAGTACAGTGATGTAAGTGGTAACTAAACAACGCGTGTTGCTAATCAGAAAAAGACTAAAAACAAGGACCACAGTAGTCATACAGCAAGTAAATCTTGTTTTAAACTGTTCATTGTGAGTCAATTTTCCTGTAATTCAGATTTTTGTGTGAGGTAGTGCATTCATAACTGTTATTTTATTTACCTGCAGTGGACAATAATTGGACAGGAGCGACCTCTGTAGCATTTATTCACCTTCCTGAAAAGCATCAGAGGAGGAATAGTAAAAGAAAACAGAGCAAAAGACATACACAAATGGGGTGCATTACTGACCTCTTTCACAGGACGAATTGTAATAGAGTGAAGTGTTTTGAAAAGGAGATTAATGACTGCATATGCAGGATTATGCAGCCACAGTTACTTGTGGTTTATGGTTGAATTAAAAGCAATTAGAGAGCAGAGCAACAAGAGGAATAAAATGAATAATGAAGTAAAGGATGACAAGATGATATATTATGTGAGATGGTGGAGGTGGCAAAATGGTAGGAAGCCCCGGATTCACTGTCCCTCTTGCAGTAGCCAGTCACACCTGCCAATGCTCATTTTTGTGACTATGCAACTGGAGCCAGAGTACTAGCTGCAAACCGCAAAAATGACACTGGGAGATGTTGGAGTACAAACCTATCTGGACGTGCACTTTGACAGAGGGAGAGAGAGAAGGAGCAGTGAATGGACACAACACAAAATACGAAATGGCATTAAGGGATGGATGTGATGAAGCTCAAAAGCTCTTTAGAAACATTTTATATCTCTGTCTTGAGGAGAGTTTTATACAGATTGTTGTGTGGTAAAAAAATAAAAATAAAAAATAAATGACGTGATAATTCACAGTACGGTAGGGAAACGTTATACCATCTTGAAGTCAAAGATACAAACTAAACTAGTGACAATTGACTATTCCGGTGGGAAATAATGTTCTTTTCCGCTTTGTGTCAACACAAATCAAGGGCATGCATAGGGTTCATGTGCATTTGTGTCTGTGTGCTTTCACACCTGCGGAAGTCAAGCAGGGGCCGTGTTGATGTGGGGATTCCGTCAGCCGGCCAGCTCAGTAGGTGAAACTGTGTTAGAGTTCTCGTCTCTTGTGTCTGGACGTTCTTCAGGTAGAAGCTACGCACCAGGAAGTCCTTGCACCAGATATGCTCTGACACCAAGTTCACCTATAGAGGGACCAAAGGAAGTCGAGGAGGCAGATGGTAATCAAACCATAATGTATCGTGTTAAATTAACAGTATGTTTACCATTGTGGTTGTATGTACTTTGTAGTGGTGTATACACTTGACTGGGGTGTTTATCATGATGCAAAAAATAAGGTAACCAAAATATTAGAAACGGGCAGCTTGGTGCCCTAGTGGTTGGCCTAACAGCTCTGAGGTTCCATGTTCGAATCTCTGGTAGGGTTTTCTTTTCCCGCATTAAAGAAATATATCACTCAATATGAAGAAGTTGCACATTACTGCAAACTACAACCAAAACAATTAGTATATCTTTGAAATGCCTGTCTAACATTGAAAAAGGAGGGACCTTTTGAAAATGTCATCTCTTCAGTGTGCAAGTGTACCTATTGTTATGGCTAGATAGTCACTACCACAGTATGTCACCAGGGGGAAACATAACTTCATGCTTTTTGTTTATTAATTATCAAAAGTACTGTACATCTTGACGGTTAAAAAACAAACACAAAATCAACCCTAACCTCATAGATGTGGTAGAGTGACGAACCCTCATCCGGCCAGTATCGCTCGCTCTGTTTCTGTCCATCCTCTGCCAGAGCGGACATCATCACTATGACCGTGCAGCCATTCTCCCAAACCATCTGAAGTATAGTAAGAACATGCACATGCATGGCTGTGAGAACATCCAATAATGGCTTTATATATATCTAGATCAGTCGTTCTCAAACTTTTTACACCAAGTACCACCTAAACAAATTTTAAACTCTCCAAGTACCATCATCATTACCAACATTAAAATACAGGGGAATAGAAGGCCACAGTCTTCAAACACAAAAACCCAAGACAGTTGAACATTTTTTGAACATTAACACTACATTTAAATATAAGGGGGGGGGGGGGGAGGTAATAATTCAATTAAATGTATTGCATATACAAGCTGAATAAAAATGTACCCAAAAGACAGTTTAAAAGCAAACTCTTCTTAAAGATTAAATGCAAATATATTGTACTAAAATATTAAATATAACTGTAAAGTAATTGGACAGTCATTCTTCGACGTACCACTAGTGATACTAATACCACACTTTGACGATCACTGATCTATAGATCATAGCACATAACAATGGCATCAGAGATTTAATATGCATGTGTCAGTGGTCTTTATGTTTCACATTCACCATTACATCGGTTTTTTTGTACATGATGTGATGTGTGTACTATATACAATAATGTATTAACCTGCCAAAAATCAGCCACTGTGTGAGGCAGAGGTCCCTGTGTGGCAATATACGCTGGCTGGCGAGGGTCGTGATCAAACTGTTGGTTGAAATGGAATAAGAAGGCAACCTTAGTGCACGTGAACATACTGTATCAGATAAACATTACATGGCTTGTACAGAATATCATATTGTGAAGTTATATTTTGGCTAAGTACAGAGGGAACAATTCAACAACTCAGTACAGTACTATAAATCAAACGTACACTGTAAGTAATTTACAAATTTGAAGTTAAGTTTAAACTTGACAATTGATAGTGAAGCATTGTGTAATGATACATAATATAAATTTAAATAAAATAGGTGTCTCAAAAATAACGACTTACAACAAAACTGGCATTGATGTAATCTTGCTTTCTGGGGTTCAGCTCCCTTTTCAGCTTCACACGTGAGTGATCGTCTTTGAAGAAAAAAGGGAGACTTATAAGAATAAAGCAAAGGAAATAATACAGGAGAGCTGATTAATAACACAATTGGGACACTAATGTGATAGTATGGGGGGGGGGGGGGGCACATACATGGAAGCGATTCAGCTTGTCTGTTTTTGGCCATGTTGCTGGGAGTTTGAGCCGCATCCACTGAACTGGGGTCAGCCTGGAAGGAGCACAGCGCCTCCCACTCCTTCTGAAGGCGGTCCTTGTTACGAAGGTGGTCCTCCATATAGGCCTGACAGAGGCATGCAGGTCATAAATACCTTCTCATTAAAGCAAAAGAGGTTTTTCATAGCTGGAAATGCCACCGTGGACCATGATTGCTGTTGTGTGTTCACGCACCAGAATCATGTGACCGGTGGAGATGTCCATATTTGACTGGGCAGGTTCCTCACTCCAGGATGGAGTGGAGCTGTGGGTGGAGGACGGGCTGTGCTGTGGGCCATCGCTGAACTGGGAGGAAACGCTGCTCACGCGGGATGTGTCCGTTCCTCGTCGACCGCCGGCGTTGGTGGCGGAACCCGCCACGCCACTGCTCGTGGCAGCCACGCAGTCCTGGCGGCACAGGGATGATTTAGACGCCATGTGCTGTCGACATAGCTCCTGAATGTGCAGTAGAGACAAAGGAGAGGTGGAACAGCGATCCAGAACTCAATACACAGTAGCTTGTTGTACAATTGCGTGTGAATGCTGAGAGGTATGGAAAGCTGAAAGTATTTATTTGATATGGTTGACATACAGCTCAATGGACTAGTATACTTTGTCCTCACTTGTAACAATTCAGTGCACTAGTAGATTGACTGGGTCTTACTTTTTGTCCCAGGAACTAAATGTCCCTCGTAATTTGTTGTGAAATTGCCTACAATTGCCACATCATTGCCTTTTTGTCCATGATATTATTGCCTCAGGCAACAGTTCTTACCTTCCCTCAGCTACAGTATGTTGTGTATGGCTTTGTCTGAGTAAATTAAGGTTTCATGTCATTTCATTGCTGTGTGTTGTACTGTTTCCGGGGTCATTGTCATTGTGCAGTCTGTCAAGTTTACTACTGAGATTTATTAATGAGAATGAATCGACTACTTTTTTTTCTTTTAATAGAATACAGACTTTTGTGGGTTATGGCCCCACTACTGTAGGTCCTCTTGCTGCACTGACAGCTTTGTCTTTCAGCATTTATACAATAAAGAGGAGGAATAATATTTAGCATTAACTATTTAGCATTAGGGTAACAGTAATTTCTTGGCCGAGCATATTTTTGATGCAAATACAACTTTTTCCACATGTCAGCATCTAAGTATGAAATGTAGATTGCTTTTACCCAGAAGTGCAGTAAGCAGGAAATAATAAAGCATAGAAAGTAAAACTCGACATATTCACAGTTGGGCATACACAACTTCACATATTTGCAGATTTCTTTTTAAACTTATCTTTGAAAGCCTTACATATTTGCTGTTGTTGTGCTCAGCCCAAAGCAGTAAAAATGCAGCATTGCTTTGCTGACATTGTGTCATCTTGGTGCCAAGGAATTAGGTTAAAGTGAGTTAAGGAGCTTCATTTAGCCAAAAGATGTACTTTTGCGCCATCTTGTGCCATTTACAGGTAATTATAAACCTTTTGTGGGGTTTTCAATCGCTTGCAGATTTTTGCTATTCGCATGATCCCTATCTCCCGCAAATATGGGGTTCACTGCACAGTATATACAGCGTGTAAGGCACGAGATGTTACATCAAATATATGTCAACATGTCTATTTCTACAAGTATGGCTATGAACAGATTATGACTACAATCTTGAGTAATTTAGTATGATCGCTATACAGTATAATAAATATACAGTATGTACAATGTACTATGCAATGCTTTGTGCAAACTGCCATTACTGGAGGAGAAAAAATATTTATTCAACAGAATACATACGTGTAGGTTGTGCAACGAGATGATTTACAGTATACAATAGTTTTGGGATGAAAGAACATTACTGCAAATATATTAGTGTAAGTTATTGCAGTTGCACAACTATGCTTAAGTCAATGATGCAGCGCACTGAGGAAGTGTAGCTATTAGAAATTAACAATGGCGTGAGTGTCTCAAGGTAAACAAAGCAAAACGCTGTTGCCTTACCTGATAATCGAAGTGTGTTTCAGCCCCTCCCTCTGGCCCGAGACCAAGTTTGCCATTGGCCACTTGGTGAGCATAGTGTCTCAGGCAAGCAATGCCCACAGCCAGTATCAACACTCCTCCTACCACTGCCATGGAAACTAGTGTGATGACCATCCCACTGGAGCCCTGGGAAACCCTGGTTACCTGAGGGAGACCCTGTGCATTTGTCCTCTGGAAAAAAAACACACACACAGTGAACAAGTGAGAATGATATGGGCACGTGGACAAAGAAGAAATGATCTTCTCAGTGTACATCTCAGAGCGGACACCGCAGGGGAATTGCCCCTTTGCTTCTGATAATGTAACATATCTCAGACTGACATTACTTGCAGATATAATTTCTACACGCACATTTACAATCCATTACTTTTATAAACTGTACATGTGCATGGCTGCAATATTATAACATCACTACCTCCCACACTGCTGTATGTGCATGCTAACGTGGTATTCATGGATTTTGTTGATAATCCAATATTTAAGAAAGAAAATCTCTGGTGTTGATTCATGCAGGCAGTCTGTGGGACGAGGGGAATAGGTTAATAACACCTGTCGTCATAGCACCTAGGATCTGGGCACCACAGTGGGGGAGAGGAGGACAAAGCACCATGGCAACAAGTGAAATGGTGCTCACTCATTCACTCATGCACATTCAGACACACGCACAGTGGTTATGTAAAAAAAATCTACCAGACAGAAAAATTTAGAAATGTTTCTTAATTACATATATAAGGCATTCAAATGTAGTCTAATAAGATCTAATTTTTCATCGTTTATTTTTTTATAATTCTTTTTAAAAAAAATTTAATGCTATAATTTAGTCAACCATATGCACAGCAACAACACATTATGCATTTCCGGTGGAAAGACGCGGCGGTGTAACAGTTTCCGGTGTCTGTCTGTTTCAAGATGGGACATCATTTGATGGAAAAAAACTAACAAAAAAAACCCCTCATTCTTTAAATGTGTGATATCTAGGACTTGTGTGATAGGTATATTCAAGGATTCGGTGCTGCTACTTTTCAAAGGTCAAAGGTTTTGACTTTTTAAAGACGAAGGCATAGCTCTTCCAGCTAGCGGTGTTCCGCCCGCGTTTCATTTTAACACATTTAAAAGTGACCCGGTACTACAATGGGGATGGGAAGTTAACATTTGCCGAGACAATTTCACCATCGCAACGACAAGAGTTGGCAACAGTCCCCGCACTCCCTTTCCCTCCTCGCTCAGGGCCGCTTGGCTCCGGCTGGCCGATGCACTGGCAGCTGCTGCCGTCACCATCCCCCCTCATTGACGATTAGTTTCTGATTGGGCAACTCCAGGCGACCATTACTCCCCCCATGCCTGCCTACTTTATAATCGGGAAACTCTGCCACCCCCCCCAACACCACCCTCTTCCCGTCAACGATTAGTTTGCATATGTGGGGTGGCGGGGGTGGTAGTAGTGAGTGGTGGGTGCTCTTCAGGAGGCTTAGGTAGGGGGGCCCTGAATTAGGAACTACACCCCTGTGCTTGTGCGTCTATATCCTGTACCTGTCCCACACCAGACTGTACAATCTTCAGGCTTGTCTCGGACTCCAAGAAGTTTTTTTCAGATACTATAGTAAGAAACAAAACAAGTGTGTCAGTGTTGAATGTCAGGAGAAAAAAAAAAAGAAAGCTTGGTGAGATTCTCTTTGAATGTGAGAAAATACAACGTGCGTGGGTACAAAGCTGCATGTGTATGTTTGTTTTTCTAGACTCACCAGCTTTAGCTGCCACCTCTGCAGCTGTCATATTGTGCTCATTCTGGCGGATACGGAACGTGAGCGCCGGTCCCACCACGCTAGTAGCACAAAACACACATGCTCACACAAACTGTCAGAAGAGCAAGTCATTTGTATTTACTGTATAATAAACATGCATGCATTGCACACACATCCGAATGGTCATACCTAATCTTGATGAAGCTGCTGGTTGTCATGTGTGTTTTCTCAGCCAGAAGCTCCAGAAGCTTCACTCCATCATACAAACTCAGAGGGCTGGGAAGGAGAACCTTTATTATGTTAATTTGTATCATTAGTTAAATGTTTTTTTCTTTCTTTCAGAGAAGTAATAGTTTTGGAATACAGTACCAGCATTTGTTATGTGTTATGTAAGATATAACTCAAATTTCCGCTTGATTAATCAAATTCATGGTAGTGGATGTCCACAATTCATCGTTCCTTCAATCTTTTGAGCAACTACAAATAAAGAAGGTTTCTTCCTTGTTGACATCTTAAAATGATCAACACAAAAAAAAATTATGATGTTCCTAATAAAACGCTTAATTAATCCAATTTAGACTGGTGGGATGCAACACAGCAGTGATTTAAAAAAAAGTGTTATGGGTACCACTACTACTGGTATGCGGGCTCTATTAAGTGGTACACAAAATAATCACTGAACATGACATGAAATTCCATCAAACATGAATGAAGCTTTTATCTACGCATACAGGCTTTTTAATTGCTGCTTTTAAAAAAAATCCTGCACAGTACATGTAACATCATTTCATGTAACATACATTTTGGGATTTTTCTTGTACAGCACATTTTTAAGTACATGTCAGTTGTATTCAACTTTAAAGTACAGTGCAATATATTTTATTTCATCTTTAAGACCTGATTATTTTTAAACATTTATTAAATACAAATTTTCTTTTACTTTTACAGTATGTGCAATACATTTTAACTGAATTGTTGTTTAAGTGTAGTTTTTCTTTTTCTATATCCAAGTGCAGTGTTAATGCTCAAACTGTGCATGATGTTTCAGTGGCTTACAATAATAAATACAGGTATACATTTTAGGAATAAAAACCTCATTTTTAATGAACACGTAGACCTTTTATATTACTGTACTTTGATGTTGGTCATTATGATGATACTTGATGGTAAAAGTTTGACAACCGCTGCAATAGATGTTGAATTTGGATCAAATACTGACCTCTGGTTAGTGACAATGTAGCCATATTCCTCTTTGGCCCCTGTAGCCTCAACTTGTGGCGCTCCCTCCTTCTCCACACCAATTCCTTCTCCAGGATCAACCAGTGGGGTTTGGGAGACAGACAAAGGAGGCTCTATGCTCTTTGTCGTAGGTGTGGTTACAGCTGACACAGGTTGGGGGGCCTGAGCGGTGTCAGGTGCAATGGGGTCAGAAGCAAGCTTCTCCGTCTTCCTAGGCATGGTGTCTGTTTTTAACAGCTGCATCTATTGAGAACAATGACAGGAGGACTGTATTAGGCAAGGATGATTGCTGCAGATGAACACAGAGGACGGTTTCGAGGGTTGGATCTGTTGCAACTGGATGTACTTGCTTCAGGAAATCTCCCTTTTGCACCTAATCAGTGGGAATCCATCAGTTCTGAGAGCCTCAGTTCTATATACAGGATAGACTGTATCTATGCTCACGTTTTAGACATCAACGATCCCAAACAAGCAGGAACTAATTTAACCTTGAAAAACATATTTTCTGAGAAGCTTTTCATTACATAAATAGTGACATACCTCCTTGAGAGTGACAAGGTCCTTCTCATTTGGATCTGTGGAGAGAAGCACACAACACAAACAGACATTATTTTTAAAGCAGCAAAGTTCATTCAACTCCAGTTTCAGGCATCAAGCTGATAGTAAAACAGGTTACTATATGGAAAAACCCGGAAATCCCTCAATGGATCAGTCAGGAGTTGTGCTCGACCCTTTAGTTCTCCCAAATGATACAACACTTCCTACAGACAATACTCTCCAATCTTGCAGGCAGTCTTTCCAGGAGCGTGGACGTTACACTGTTAACTACAAAGTCCAGACCAATTCCATATTAGCTTTGGTAACTAGTGCTACCCAATACCTTGTGTCTTGTCTTGGGCCTGCAGCAGTTGAAGTATGAGGGCTAGTTTGTAGAGCTGCTCTTGGCTGAGTTCTTTAGGGTCGACCCTGTGCCTCTGTAGGACGCCGGACATTTTTTGCACCAAGCCATCTAACAAAAGGTATAGCATAAGCTTGACAAAGAACAACACATTTAAAGTGGTGCCCACATGAATATGTAATTCAAATGTTGTAACAGACTTGTACAAGGACCAAAGCATGTGCGTTGTTTCCTCACCACTGTTTCCTGACTGGGCGCTGTAAACCTTATTTTGGAGTGCTGGTTGCCTGTTTGTAGATCCAAATCTCTCCTCTAGGTTGTAATCGTCTGCATAGTCCAGTGGTGTCTCCATTTGGAAGTCATCATAATAAGGCAGGCCTGAGAATATGTTGTTACATGTATGAAATTAAATCGCAAGATGTGTATTGAGACACGTTGACAATATTTGAATGCTTAACATTAGTAATGGTTTTACCAGCAGAAGCCAATGACGTTGACCCACGATGGCGATAAGACGATGATGGTGCAGAAGCCAAATAGACGGACAATGCCTCCTTAAGGAGTTGCCTGTCTCGCTCTCGCTCTCTCTGATTGGCCTGCGACCATGCAGAAGGGCGAGCATAGCCTCCTCCTCCACCAATGAGAGATCTATCTGCTTCATCTTGGTGCCTGTGCTGTGATTGCCAGAGGTATTTTGCGGTTTGTTTTTTTCTTTCGATTTGTGGTTAACTTCAGAGTATGGTTCCCAACAGCAGCAGTGCCGGACTATCTAGCTTTGTGCACGACATAAGTAGCCTCCCAAAGACTGGTGTGGCATGCATACTGCAGCATTATCATTTAGTTCAGTTGTCATTTTTTACTTTTGATTTTTGTAGTTTTAAAGGTGGCGGCACGGTGGGCGACTGGTTAGAGCGTCAGCCTCACAGTTCTGAGGACCTTGGTTCAATCCCCGGTCCCGCCTGTGTGGAGTTTGCACGTTCTCCCCGTGCCTGCGTGGGTTTTCTCCGGGTACTCCGGTTTCTTCCCACATCCCAAAAACATGCATTAATTGGTGACTCTAAATTGCCCGTAGGTGTGACTGTGAGTGCGAATGGTTGTTTGTTTGTATGTGCCCTGCGATTGGCTGGCAACCAGTTCAGGGTGGACCCCGCCTCCTGCCCGATGGCAGCTGGGATAGGCTCCAGCACGCCCGCGACACTAGTGAGGAGAAGCGGCTCAGAGAATGGATGGATGGATGGATAGTTTTAAAGGTTCAATGGCCCTCAAAATATATATATTTATATTTATACTACTGTTTTATTCATAACATCGGTCAAAATGAGTCTGTGACATAGTCTATGTTTGACATCTGTGCGGTTTGTTGATTGAATGGAAAAAGTAATAAACGACATTAGTCTTGCAAAACGACCGGATAAGATTTCTGTGTGTTTGTGGCGTAGATAATTAATTATTAATCAAGTACTAGCTCACTTTGTTGTTGTTACCCACCCACTCAAATCAGATGAACGCCAACACAGCTTTTCCGCGTTTTAAGCGAGCAAGTCTCAGCCGCCGCCAAGCCACACAAGTACAGTCTATAAAGTATACATATGTTGCCTTTTACAACAATACTCAATTATATTGCGAGCGATGAACGTTGCACGCAGGTTCAAGTCAAGTTAATGGTCGCGGAGGATGAGCCTAAACCTCAAAATGTCATCCTTTCTTTTTATTTTCACCCATGTCCCCTTTAGCTCACATTCCCTATAAGTTGGCCAACAATCCAACGCTTGGTAAATTCTGCTTCATTATGATAGTAAGACCCTGTATCGAAGGATTCACGATGAACACTTGGCCGCCACAAGCAACAAGAGATCAGGATATCGCCAAGGACCAATCAGAACAAAGCTGTTTTCCATATTTAAATAAAGAATAACAGCGATCTAACCAAAGCAACGCTTACTTACATATCAAATATGAATGAGAAATTCAACTGTCTCAATTGCCAAGCGTATATAGCAGACCAACTAGAATAGCTTGAAAAAGGGCATCCTGAGCATTTTCAACCCAAATTATCTTGAAAACCCGATAAAAGGACATCAAAGATTATACAAAAAAAAAAAATAATTATGGCATGGGACTTGTAAGTAATGTTAAGAAATAAAGAAATGTTTGGTGGCCTTCAGTGTGAGTCTAACCTGCTGGTATGTGTAAGGGTTGATGGAGGCTGCCTGCATTTGTATTGGGGACCGAGGTGGCTCAACGATCATGTAGTCCACATAGTTGCCAGCAGGTGCTGCAGACCCTGGTTTGGAGACGTGTTGTTTGGACCTTGCCACCCAGACAGAAACAAAAAGGATTAGGATGGACATGGAGTCTTGGATTACAGAGAAGGTGCAAGGGGAGCTAAACTGCATCTGAGGGAGGATTGAAGGGATTGATTGTACACCTCTCCATGACTGCAGCTGGAGAGAACTTACGCAGCATGCGAGGAAGAGTTCGGTTTGGAAGATTGGGTGACGTGAGGAACTCTCTTCAGTTCCTTTGATAAAATATACTGGGTGATGTCATCCTGCCAGGAAAGTCCTACATACACAGCAAGTACAGACAGGGAGTGACCAATATTGTTAACCATTTAAAGCAGTGTAGGAAATTGTTTTATTTTACACAAGGGCTTCCCCTACAGTTATAAAGGGTCATTTAATTTTAAGCGTAGTAACACTAACAAAACACAATATGCAAACAACTGGAAATTATTTAATCTATCCAGAATGATGTTATTGATTACTAAAATGCTTATTTAAAAGAGGATCAACGATGAGGTCATTTAGAGCATAGCCATGTTGTGGTATTGATGTCATGGCATTGCCACATCAAAGCTCCTTCTAAGGATACTTGTATTATGTTTTCTTAGGATTGCTGTTAGGTGTTGTCATGTGTAAATCTTGATTTAAATAGACTTGCCCGCACACAAACTCACCTTGTAGCATGAGCTGTTTGAGGACTTCCTGCATTCTCTTCAGGACAGGAACTGTCACTTGGTACCAGACCCGGTCCTGCTTCGAACTGCGACACTGACCAAACAGCCCATCTGGTGAGCACAATCATTCCAAATTAGAACACCAGCCTGTGTCACAGTATCCATCCATCCATTTTCTGAGCCGCTTCTCCTCACTAGGGTCGCGGGCATGCTGGAGCCTATCCCAGCTATCATCGGGCAGGAGGCGGGGTACACCCTGAACTGGTTGCCAGCCAATCGCAGGGCACATTTAAACAAACAACCATTCGCACTCACATTCACACCTACGGGGAATTTAGAGTTGTCAATTAACCTACTATGCATGTTTTTGGGATGTGGGAGGAAACCGGAGTGCCCGGAGAAAACCCACGCAGGCACAGGGAGAACATGCAAACTCCGCACAGGCGGGGCCGGGCTTCGAACTCGGAACTGTGAGGCAGACGCTCTAACCAGTCGGTCACTGTGCCGCCGTGTCTCAGTATATATGCGTAAAAAATGTTGTCTTGTCTATATTTATTCAAACTAAAACCCCTTAATCGCTGCAATATGCTGTCTTCTGTTTACTTGGAGTATGAAATATGAAAAGCTTCCCTGATGCCACCTTTCTATCCCGTGTGGTAACAGTAGCACTTAACAGTGACTCATACAATTGAAGTACAGCCCACACATTTTATCCTGATTGCTATAGTACCCTCAACAATGGCCTTTCACTGTCACTGACCGTCGTTTTGAACATTTTCTACTTACCTGCAGGCAGCCTCGTGGCAACAACATGACTGACTACTGATTTGATCATTGATCAATGTGATTTACACAAACAGAATTATTCACTTTTAAATCTAACATCCTGGTGAGCTAAGACAAAAAAATACTAAGGAATAACAATAACAACAACAACAACAAAAAAGCAACTTTCAGACTGCAACGTGAGATAATGTGTAAAACCGAGAGTATATTTTTCTGACGCAATGATGAGTCACTGCAGTCTTTCGGTACACCCTCTAAATCTGACACAAACCCTGTGACACTGAATTGTTACAATGAGCAGATTATAGAGGATTGAGGTGCTTTTTTAGCTTCTAATTATATCAAAGAGTACATAGAGTCTTATTTCAACCCTAAAATATATATAGGCTGTGTGGTTTAACCTTAAATTCAATTTTCTGAGACTTGTGGATCAGGCAGAAAGAAAATGTATATGTTAACTGGCATAATGAAGACAAAATACATAAAACTCAATTTGTAATGTAAAATAAATAGTACCCTATAATTCATTTTAATTAATTTATTGTGGTTTCTTTGCTTAGTTTGCTGAAAAAAAAAATATTTTCATGGAACTTTTAGGAAGAATTTATTTATTATTTTGTTATTTTTTTGCATTGTAACGGGTCCAAATAAAAATGCAGATCCATAATTGTATTTTGACTATTTTGCATATTTACAGTCCACTCAATCAAAAAAACAAAAAACAAGATAGCCTTGTCTTCTTGCTTAATTTCCATAGTGTATATATATATATATATATATATATATATATATATATATATATATATATATATATATATATATATATATATATATGTACATAGTGTTTTACAATAATATTTACCTATATTGGCTGAGGCTAAAAAGTGAACCCTGGAGAGTTTCTGTTGCAGAAATGAACGGGTGCAGTCACTCAATTTGAAAACAACACTGCTAAAATCATACAGTGAATGTATGCCCATCTTAATATTGACATTTTTCTATTGTTTGTTTTTTATCCGACCATACTGTAGGTTTGCACTTTTACCAAAATGTTGATATTGTTGACTTGATGGTTGTGAGTCTTAACGGATTTGCAACATGAGTAGGGTCTGAGTATGAGTCAGTGCAATCTCTCTGGATGTCACACTCTCTTTCATTTTGTAGCCTGTCCTGTTTGGCTGCTTGGACATGCAGAATCTTGGATCTGTATGGCTGTATATGCCTGTATATGCCGGAACAGGAGTTTGATATACTCCCTCTGTAGTTATTAGTATTGTGGTTGGATATTTATTGGAAATGCAGTTGGCCAGAACTGTATGCATCTCTGTGCACTTTCTCGCAACCCAAAAATACCCCTGTTAAACCTGTGTGTATGATTTAGGAATTGTCTGTGAACATTTGACTATAACCCACAGATATCTTCCTGTATTTTAAGAACAAATGTTCTGGTTGTCCTTCATTTTTGACAATTACAAATAATCATCCATATGTAATTACTGTTTTGGAACCGTTTGCTCATGGTCGTACAAAAGTCTTTAACCTTAAAGTGTTTTTTTTTTTTTTTTTCCTTAAAGGGACTATGGTTCCAATTTAGTCTGCTTCTGGACTGCATGTGCAGACACATTTTATATTTTTATATTCTGTGCTACGGCTATGCTATGTGCGAAAGTGCAATTTCCACCGAGCAGTGCGTAAGCATATGTCAGTGACTCATCACTGTATTAGCGCAACAACTGTGGGGGTGTCGACCTCAACGTGATGTCGGTGTTGCCATGGAAACAGCAGTGCAGGGAGGTGGGGCTTCGGTGAAGCTAATGAAAGGGAGATGGGAAGGAAACAGTGGGAGATGGACACATGGGGCTGCTAGATGGAGCAAAATCCTTGACTTGATTTGACATTTTGTTCCACAAGCCTTTTGTCAATAATTTTTTTTGTTTTTTTGCAAACACCGGATGTTTTGCGCATCAAAAATGCTATGAGTGTTTGTGTGTGTCTTACCATCAGAGCAAAACTGATCCCTGGAGCACAGTTTTCTCTCAAACAGGCAACCTGATGCAGAGGAAAAACAAACAAGGCCAACAGGTAAAATTTGTGAATGCAACAAAGTCTGAGATAATGGTGGCTACACTCTAATGCACTGTGATTTTAACAACAAAAAATAATAATATACACCCAAGTGATTTTAATTCACAATTAGTCAGCCACTGAAGCCATCCATCCATTTTCCATATAAATTATATTAACTAGAGTTGTGGGTATGCGGGAACCTATTCCAGCTGACTTTCGGTAAGAGGCTGGGTACACCCTATACTGGTTGCTAGCCAATCACAGGCCACATAAACAAAAACAAACAACCACTTCCACTGAGATTCAGTTTTCAGTTCCCCTAATATGTTTTTGAAATGAGCTTGGATTCAAACCCCACACCTCAGAAATGTAAAACCACTTGTACACTGTGTCAACCTAGCCACCAATATTTATTTTAAAATAAATTGTTGCAGGTGTGATGTCAAAATCTTACAATTTCTTGATACACAATACATAATACACACTGTACAACAGCTAAATTATTAGAGTTAAATTCTCTTTTTTTTGGTTCATAAATCTCTTCTGCTGTTTCTCATCAGGTTTCTGGGGAATAAGACCTCGGTGTTGCGTGAATGAGCAGGTGGTTGGCGCTAGATAGGACGCTAGTGCTTCGGATGATGCATGGTTATCTCTGTTTGTCCCTGCTTGATTTGCAGCTCTCCGCTCTCCATTTGTATGTCAGAGACAATCAAAATTAAATCAAAGTCAATACCAAGCATGCGCTTGACTACAGATGGATACATCATAAATGGATGAACCTTTGGTACGGCAACAAAGATTCTGTACTCAGCTTTGACTAACAATGTGGAACAATGTACTGTAGTAGGTATGATTGTAGTTAGACAGTTAGTTTAGAAATGAATCAATTAATTCAATTGCAGTATGTCTGAGAGGATGGCTGGTCGCAGGAGAGCCGCTAATGCGAACCTCATCCTGGTTTTATGTGCTTGGTCGGATGCTTATTGGAAGGAACAGAGATGGAAGAAAAAAATTATTTCACCATGAATGGGTAAAAGCAATGTGTTATATCATAACGCACAAAAAGCTTGTTCTCAGGCTCAGTTGCCATTATACTTTAACACCTCTTGTCGAATGATGCTTACTTACTAAAGACAAATTGTGCAATACATAGTACTTGTAGGTTACCATGAATGTTGTAATACCATTTTCATAGTAACACCTGTTTAGAAGTCAGAATTCTCCTCATTTATATCTTGTTGACAAATCAGTGATTGTGAATAGATTGAATGGATTCCTAACATCACATTCAAAGCAATATCATAGTAAAATAAGCCTAAATGCATAGTTACATTGAATTAGCCCACAATATATAATAGAACATTTTATTGACTTGTATGTTTGACTTTGTGGAAGCTTAATCAATGGCAAGCTATCAGCAGTTTTTCTTTCTTTCTGGTTTATACAAGACGACAAATAATCTTATGTTCTACTCAAAGGGTATTCAAATCGTGTAGATTAGTGCAAAAAACAAACAAACAGAAACCCCTTTATTTATCTGAAATCTTGCACAAGACAAAAAAATACGGTACAACTTTATTTATCTAGAAATTATTAGATTGGTTCATTTTTTATTTGACCTAAAGACTCTTTATACATGTTTGAGCTTGAAAACAGAAGGGGAATTGAGAAAAAAAAAATAATAAGAAAAATAACAGAGAATGAGAGTTACAAAGAACAGAAGCATCCTTCCCAAAGTCCCCCCCTATATGTATTTTATTATGAGTTTGGCGGTACAATATTGAACAAGACGCATAGTACTATATAGTAGTAAAATAGTGGACATATGGTTGTTATCTCTACGTGAAAAAATTAATTATCGGAGAATACAAAATGCACTGCTTATCACTCCTCCCTTGGCATCTTGTAGCTAATATTCCACAGATGACAGATCATAATCTGTTTGGCAAGATAAATCACATAACGACAGAAGCACGATGTTGATAAAAGAAGTCACAGCTCACAGTGAAGGATGTCAGTTGAAAAAAACCAAAACAAAAACAGCCCATGCATACTTTGAGCATCCATCCATCTCCATCATCTTACCGTATCTGTCTGACAGCCCCGCGTGACACATGATGGTGAGGAGCAGCACAGCTCGCCATGCCCTCGGATTCAGCATGGTGCGTTCAAGTGTCACAGCAGAGCAGAAGAAATATTTGCCCTTTTTCTCTCCTTTAAATCCCCATTGTGTACACACACAAAAAAGGGCTGCAGAGTCAGTGTGGACGGCTCAAATTTGGTGCACGACCCCCCCTTGCGGCAGCCAAATATAAAGCTATAACAGGTTGGAAATGTCTGTTTTTCAATTCGCTATGAGCGACTGGTGGCAATAAAGGGAGACCGGGCGACTGGCTGGATGCAAAAAGTGCAATTTTCTCCCGTTGCGAAGTGATGCGGAGGAGGGGCGGGGCCAGCAGCACCATTGCGGAAATAACGTAAACGCAAATGAACCTTGAACGAAGCTGCAGGTGCGTCATCGCTGGCCGAAATAGCAAGGGGAGACGAGCACCCTGTTTACAGACGCACACCCTGTCCCTCTGAACAAACACAGTCCTTTACATTCCTTTTGATTAGATTTTTTTTCATGGCACAAGTTAGATAATGAACCTAGTTAAGTATGTGGGAAGTAAGGACAGACTTATTACTCAATAGCTCGGCATTTGAGTATTATTTTTTATTGACTTTTACTATTTACATTTCGAAACAGATAGCTGCACTTTCTACTTTTTACTTGATCCAAAATAGGCTCGTTAATTCAACCTCTGCAGACGTGACATAAAAAAAAAGGCGTGTCAATTGAATGAGATCTTGGGGTCTTATAAGGTGGGGAAAAAAGGGGGACAGCAGCATGGATGAACTAGGGGAAATGAATGGCAATGGCAAAAGATTGAGAGAAGCAAGATATTCCGCATGACCTCATCCATGGCCTTACTCAGGAGAATTGTTTGTGTCTTGTGTTGTGTCAGCCTAAATCCACGTGTCTCCTCTGAAAACTCACATACAGGTAAAGTCGATTGTTTTCGGTTGTTATCATTAGCTAATTTAGCCTTTTTTCGTAACTCGGTTCACTAAGTTTGCAAACCGGCAGCATGTTTTGGTAGCAACAAACAGTTGCAAGCAGTATGTATTTTTTCAGCATTTCCCCCCCTCTCCATTGTTTCAAGATATCAAAATGGGTATTGCATATGAGCAATAAGCATTTTTGCTATTTTTATTTTTGTACTATTATTGATCTAACATCCATGCGTGTATTCAGGACTCGCTCTTTTCTCATGTAGAGTTCTACGGGTAAGGCAATGGCAACCACAGCTATATATATTTGCGGCTTGGCTCCACATACAGTACCTCAGGTCTGAAGTTTCCAACATGCCGATGAATCACATATTCTGCAACGTATAAATCAGCACCGTGTCTTTGGTAATGTTCAACGCAATTGACTCGGCCATTACCTTCTACCGCAGTGGTGTCCAAACGTTTTCCTCTGAGGGCCGCATACAGAAAAATAGAAGGATGCAAGCGCCACTTTGACGTTCTTTGACTTTATTAACCTCATTAAAAACAATCCAACAATATTGTATACTTATTTTGAGGAAACTGCTAAATCAGTTTTCTGTTAAAGGTGGTAAGGCAAATGATTTTGGGGTGACCCGTAGCCCTGTATCCCACTAGAATAGATCTGCCCCTGCCCTGAGCAGATCTCTATACTCACATTATAAAGAGAAATGTTGTTACTGTTTTAGTTGTATATAGTTTCTTTGCATATCTAGAAAAGCTCTATGTAAAACCAATTTGTTATTATTAGTAGTAATATTTGTCAGGTGGGTGTTGCAACCCCCTCACTCTTTTTCAACACCCACACTCAAATGTGTTGAGCGTTCTGTCAAACTTTTAAAACTAAATACATTTTTGTATATGCTGCGGGCCGTAAACACATGGACGGCGGGCTGCAAATGGCCCCTGTTACACTGATACCCTTGTTCTATTGGGTTCCTTCCTTCTCATACAGAAAATAATATGGAAATGATTCCGTTCATGTTGTATGTTTATTAGTCGGAATTAAACTCACAAACTTAAAACAAATAGTTGCTAGAGCGGTGGCAAAAAGTCGCTAAATATAGACCGAATCACTAAGTTGGTGACACTAGTGCGTTTGTGAACTAGCTCCTCTCAGTTTGCAACCATGTTGTTAGTGGAAAGAGTGCATGTTAGCCATTGAAGATGGAAAAGTAACTGTCTATTGGGATTTTCACTCACACCAATCTCTGGTTTGCAGGAACGCATCCATTATTCTTATGTAATAGTCTTGTTTATGGCCAGACCTATTAGATCAGATACCAAGGAGACTTTAATAACCACTTGTCACAAACTAGGTATGCAGAAGGAGCGGTACAGCATGTTAAAATAAGATACAAGAATACAGTGGCACATCTGTCAGGTAAGAACAGGAGACTACAACTCACACATGCTCAGCAAAATTGCCCAAAAGATAGCAATATTTTGCTCGAATCTGAAATAGTGCTGCAAATTCAGATTGTAGTGTCACAATTTGACAATCCTGACATTTTTTCTTTGGTTCAGATTAGTGGTCGTATGTTTGTTTGAGGGACTGGTTCTTGGAATCCTTTGGGCCCCTGAGTAACAATAAAGCATTATTTCAACACCACAGTCTGGCTTTGTTGAGGTGCTGAGAATCCATCCCTTTAAGTATGACACTGCACATTTTTAAATGGTAAACATCCCTCAGATTTGGTTCCAATAGAGCAACTATGGGATGTGCTGGTATGGGAGCTACAGCATACACATGTGCAACAACTGTGTTATGCTATCATGTCAATGCAGACATAAAATTAAAGAATGTTTACACTGTACAGAGTTGAATGTATGCCTTCAGGAAAAGAGGCCATTTGGGATCGAAGTCAGGCAGGTACTATCAAGTTGTACCCCAAAAAATAAAAAATATCAGTGACTATCCATGGATACTAGATATCTACACATGCGCATGGAAATTGTGACGTGTTTGAGGTTAGTTTGTGCAACTCAGTTCTACTCTTGTCCTCTTGTACCCTCTAGTGGTGAAAGGAAGTGGGATACATTACACTATGTTTTGTTGATGGCTGCAAAATAAATATGAGGCCAAAAATGAAATCGTGCACTTTAAAACATTTCATAATGTTGATTACCCATAAACACATAATGCAACTCTATTAGGGATACTTTCTGAGATTGTCAGGGAACACAATAATGCCAATATTTGCGCAAACAGATTGCTTCTATTATCGGAGAGATTACAACCTGAAAACCCTTCATTACATTTTAATTTTAGAACACTATAAAACCAATAAAAGCCTGCCATTTCAAATTCCAGATTCTTGGATTTGAGCCTGCTATTCACACATTTGTCCTATTCTCGGGGTGCCTCAGGCACTATGCGATGAATGACCCATGTTACCATATGGCTCGATGGAATTGCATGCATGCAACAGGAATTTGGTTTCCAAGCGAATATGTGTTATATGGGAATCTAGGTGTGTTAATCCATCTTTTAAGAAAGTCATATCAAGGTGTGTACATGCATTTTAAGCTTGGTTTCAATTTATTTAATGCGGTTTTCTTCAGCGCATGTACATGTATTGACGGTTGCCCATAGTACAGATCGTTTTATTGGACTGTGTGCATTGAGATGTTGCAATTACACTGAAATAAAACAGGATGTGGTCTTTTAAGATGGTGTGACTCATGAATCACAGGGTTTGTTTTAAAGTCCACCGCTTGCTTTTCTTGTCACACTGAGCTGCCGACGGCCCCAAGATAGACTGAACCGAAATACATTTGCATGCAATCACCAACGCACACAAACAGGCACACAGTCATGCCTTTCCCCTCCTTCTATTGTCCTTGTCACTCCTGTTTTGGCAGCTCAGCATGTTGGCATGTGTGTATCAGTGTTTGGTTGGTTGCTAGGTAACATGCATCCCACATTTATAATAGATTAGACCAGCTGAACCCCATCGTCCATCCATGCACACTATCTGGGTCCTTTCAAACACGTGATTTTTACCGTCAGACTGTCCAACTCAGTAGCATCATGTCGAGACATAACCCAACATTTAATCGCCTGAAGCTAAAGCTACATTAAGGTTTTCATTTACAAATAAATCCGCATAGTGCAAAATATTTTCTCATGTCCAATGAGTGGTTAAAACGATGATGGTTCGGTTGCTTCAACTTTCAACACATCCTTATTACGTTATTGATACCCCATCATACTCAGAATTGGGATGTGATAAAGATGTCACTGTTGCAATATGACTCATGCATGTATTAATGTGTTAGGTTCGGTGATGAGTTACTAAAAATAAGTCGCATATTTCGCAAGCGCTTTTACAGGAGAGTTACCAGCTAGCTTTGTGTTTTATTTTAGTTTGCAATAAAATTATTTGTTTCATCTTATCATTTCTTCATTTCAATATCCATCCATTTTCTATACTGCTTGTCCTCATTAGGTGCAGGTGCCTATCACAGCTGACTTTTGATGAAAGGCTCGGTACACTCTGAACTGTCCATCCATCCATCCATCCATCCATTTTCTGAGCCGCTTCTCCTCACTAGGGTCGCGGGCGTGCTGGAGCCTATCCCAGCTGTCATCGGGCAGGAGGCGGGGTACACCCTGAACTGATTGCCAGCCAATCGCAGGGCACATAGGAACAAACAACCATTCTCACTCACAGTCATGACTCCGGGCAATTTAGAGTCTCCAATTCATGCATGTTTTTGGGATGTGGGAGGAAATCGGAGTGCCCGGACAAAACCCACGCAGGCACGGGGAGAGCATGCAAACTCTACACAGGCGGGGCCGGGGATTGAACCCGGGTCCTCAGAACTGTGAGGCTGACGCTCTAACCAGACGGTCACTGTGCCGCCCACTCTGAACTGGTTGCCAGCCAATCATGTTTTTTTTTTCTTCTTCAATAGGCATATACCAAAATACAATTAAGTATACAATTAATATACTGCAGTTGATGTTGAGTTTCTGATGTACAGTATCATGTACAAAAATTATTTTCTTTTTCTAATAATTCATAGTTTAAGAGCAGCTATGTTCGTTTCATAACTGACACCTTCCTCAGGTTGGAGGCCTGGTGCGGGAGGGTTTGGCTGTTGTGTACTCTTAATATTCTCTGACTTGTTTGGGACATGCGTTCCTCCCAGCCGTGATGGGATCTGAGAGCTAATTTAAGTTTGTTTGCTGGCCGACAGTCCCAACGGTTCGTGTCCGTATCTGATCGCGTTAGTCAACTCGGAGATTATTCATTTTGTGATCTGGGCCAGTGATTCAACTCTAAGTCTCTCTGAGGAAATTGATGCAAGATGGTTCCCGCCATCATGTCATCAGATACTGCAGTCAATTCTCTGTATGTCCTATTGGATCATTTCCCTTCTTTAGCAATGTAATGAGGAGACCATGCATCACTCCCTGAGTATGAACGCAGTAGTGGCGCAATCTGGACGTAACATTGTCTGTAATAGCCCTGCCATCAAACAAAATGTGTGCTTCATTTGTGACAGGTAGACTATAGTGTTGGCAGATAGATGTGAAATATTTCAACTTTGTCTTGTTGCAACAATTACAATGTCACATGTTACTGGATAGAAGCAAAAATAACAATGGCTTCTCTTTTACGGCATCCGTCAATACATTTACCTTGGTCGATATCAAATTGTGGTGGTTTGTCACTTTTACTGCATTTCAATTGTGAGCAGCTTTTGACATTGATTATATACAATATTACCAAAAATGCACCATCATCTTCCTCATTTATGTCATAGTTGTTGGTAACTGTCATGTACCATGATCCTTTGGGTGTGTGGGATGGGCAACAGGTTTTAAATGAGAATGCTAAAAATAGTGTGACACCACTGGCAGCTGACACATGTGCTGCCCCGTGAAACGCGACTACAAGCACGACCACACACAGGGACCCTTTGAACCACCGCCTCCACCACCCCCTATGTGCGCATGTAGTAGTACTTGCATGCTTGTGTGGACTCTTCTAAAATGTTGCCCATTATGTTCTTTTTAGATATACTTTAGTGTATAATTAGCATGGCTTATGATTGATCCCTTTTTCCCAGTGTTCATTCACTCTTTTTGTCTCACGTATTGACTGTGCTGTGCAGAAAGCAATCTTGGCGGAAGAATGGAGAGGTTTGTTATTGTGATTATTATTGATCACTTTGCCTCTTTCCAGCAATGTCTATCGATGTACATCATCACAATACTGCTGTTTTCCATAGGCGCGGCTAACTTTTTCTCCAACCCTCCAGCTGACTCTTGAAATTACCGACCGTTTACAGACTGAAGCACTCTCTGTTGCTTTCACTTCCAGCTGCCTTAATCACTATGACCTTCTAACCCCACCCCTTAAAAACCTCCTGTAGAAAAGGCCCGTCATATAATGACAGGCAAGTTAAAGTAACAATACCTAGTTTTATTAAAATGTTTAAAATATAAATTCTAAATCCGTTATTATGGTATTTTGCTATGTCTTAATAAGGTGTCTGTTATACAGCCTAGAGCCACCCTCAGCATTTAAATGTATGTCTTGACACAACGTGATTTAACTTTTCCGTGTTTAATTAAATGTATACAGTAATTGTTTGCTCCAGGTCTTTCACCAGGGTGCATTTGTGTATGGTTTCACAATTAAGGCAATTTGTTGTCATTTGCTGTCTCGTTCTTGTCAGAATATGTGCTGATGATTGCATAAATTGTCGCGATCCATGGTGTCAGACAAAGAAAAATATGGCCCTCATATCTAACTGCACCAAGGTCTATGATCAACTGAGTGCTATTCTAGTTTTGTAGGTACTTTAATTTAATGCAACAATATCTTATAGACTAAAACGGTACACAAATAGTGTCATACTTCTGTTCTGTGAGAGTCTGTAGAAACCCCGTGGCAAAATTTTGACCTTCTTAGCAGTAGTTCAAATTGCTCCTTACACAAGTGAGGGCAATGCATGATCATACCATAACTATAGCGACCGACCAGGTAACAACTCACATTGTGTATATATAACTGATGTGTTATCACAAAAACGTACTTGATATAATCTTTATGATCTGGGTTTTAGATTGAGTGTCATAACTCGATTACTGTGTGCTCGTGTCAAAAGAAATGAAGGGAGTTACATATGTTTGCCTTTTGACATCCAGACTTTTATACAGTGTTTAAGGGCTATACCACTCAACATAATATTCTGAACTGATGGAATGACCGCTCACAAATGCATCACTCAATTATGTACCGTATCCATCTCTCATGCAGAAACGCAAGCACACACACACACACACACACACACACACACACGCACGCACACACACACACACACACGCACACACACACACACACGCACACACACACACACACACACACACAAGCATTTGAAACCAGACTCGTTGGACAGCTGAATGGACATCTGGCAACAGGAGGCTACTGGGGGTAAGAGGGAGAGGATGGCACTGTAGAACAGTTGAGTGGCTACAAAGGAGAGTGGAAATGTTGAGGAGAGACCTTTGGAGTATGTACACTGTATAAGCAGTCAGAGGTTTTCCACCAAAATGTATTAAGCGACATGATATGGACGGAAAACTAGAAATGCAGTGATGCAATCTAGGTCTGCCTAATGTTGTGACTGGTGAGTGTAAGTAAAAATTGGTTGGTCTTAACATTGGTAACAGTCCTGCAAACGTGTTTAAAAAGACAACATAGACAAGGTGGAGTCATAGGTGGTGGCAAGAGGAAAGTGGTAATGGGAGGACATAGAGGAGGTGTCGGGGGGACGGTGGGTGGGGCAAAGCTACAAATAGCCACGCTCGCTGCTGGGCGATTCTTCACTTGGTTCCTCTCCCATTTACCCAGCAGGTCAGTTGGGTCTTGACTTCTCAAGCAGCGCCACCACACCACATAAGTCAAACCAGCAGCCATGAGCAAGTCCTACTCCTCCTCGGCCCAGACGGCCTCTTCATACCGTCGCACCTTTGGTTCAGGTGTCAGTTCATCCCCGATGTCTTCCCTCTTCGGCACCCATGGAGGAGGTCGCAGCGCCACAAGTCATACCACTCGAGTGTATGAGGTGAAGAGTGGTAGTCCTTCCTATTCCAGCTTCAGGATGTCCTCCGGGGGCGCTGGGCTCGGCTCCTCCACAGCCATGCGCACCTACGGCGAAAAACTTGACTTCAACCTGGCCGATGCCATGAATCAGGACTTCCTCAACACAAGGACCAACGAGAAGGCCGAGCTTCAGCATCTCAATGACCGCTTCGCCAGCTACATTGAGAAGGTCCGTTTCCTGGAGCAGCAGAACGCCGCTCTGACGGTTGAGATCGAGACGCTCAAGGGTCGCGAGGGCCCAGGCCGTGTGGCTGAGATGTACGAAGATGAAATGAGGGAGCTGAGGAGGCAAATTGAAGCGCTGTCCAACCAGCGTGCCCGTGTGGAGGTGGAGAGAGACAACTTGGCTGATGACCTTCAGAAACTGAAGCTCAGGTAGGTAAGCAAGGATAAAGGACAAAAGAGGCAGGGGTGTTGACTCATTACAATATGAATCCATGTGTTAATATACTGTATGTTCAGTCATTTTTCTGTTTTTCTGGCTTCAAATGGTACCAACTAAAAACACCCCCCCCCTGCACCCCATTCCTCAGTGTCCATTGTGATAGCTGTATCACATTGGACACTGAGGAGCCAATTTGCAGTTCTGTTATTATACAAGTCGCATTGTTTCCTTTCTGTCTTCACTGCAGACTACAGGAGGAGGTTCACCAGAAGGAAGAAGCGGAGAACAATCTGTCTGCCTTTAGAGCTGTATGCCATTTTTTTATTCACTATCTTGTTCTTGATAGTGCAATATCCCCCCTTAATCTGAGGCTAAATTTTATCTTCCTGCCGTCGTCATCCTTGCACTGACACTATAATGTTCTTCTTTTCTCGTTCGTATCTAGGATGTGGACAACGCCACTCTGGCCAGGCTGGACCTGGAGAGGCGCATCGAGAGTCTGCAAGAGGAGATTGCCTTCCTCAAGAAGATCCATGAAGAGGTTTGTTTAGCAGTCAGTTAAAAATATCTTTTGTTGCCGGTGACAAATGAGACCAAGATAAATAGACTAAATTAGATGCTGGCTCACTGTGAAGTTCAGGGACTGGAACATGTCTCATGACTTTTTATTTTAATTAATTTTTTTTTTTTACACTTTTCACAGTACAGTAACAAATTTTCACTGAACTCCTTCGATTATGGTCGGTTTGACAACAATAAGAGGCATATAAAGGTGCTGTCATTTTATGTCTCAACTTCGACCTTTGAGAAATTCAGAACTGCAGACTGCTTGAAGAGAGCAGGTCAGCTGTTGTCTATATCTACACAGGGGAGAAAAAAGGAGTGTATGTATGTGAACAGATGCAAAGCTATTTATACCTTTTGGTTGGTCCACAGGGCAGCTGAAAGCACCCAAGCCTTACCAGTTTAAATTTCCCACTTGTACCGAATTAAATGAGCCTAATATAGTTCTAGTCTTATATTTTACCATTGGACAGTACTGCATGTGCGATATAAATAACAATGCACTGGCAACAGTAGAATGGTTTAAACCGATATCAGTTAAGGTTGCCATAAGTGTTGATATTTCAGTGTCTCTATCACAACCGTAAAGACTCTTGTTGAAAATGAATTTCTCTACAGGAGATCCGTGAGCTGCAGAGCCAGATGCAGGACACTCAGGTGCAGATCCAAATGGACATGTCGAAACCCGACCTGACCGCAGCTCTGAGGGACATCCGCACGCAGTATGAAGCGATCGCTGCCAAGAACATCTCAGAGGCCGAGGACTGGTACAAGTCTAAGGTAGGACACTACGTTACCCTACATTCACAAACCAAGCCGTTTTACCCATGTTTAAGTCCCTTTAAAAGCCCTGCTTGACTGTGTGGACAAACACGTCTTCTGCCAATCCATAGCTCAAACCGCAACCCTCTTTCTTCAGGTCTCAGATCTGAACCAGGCTGTAAGTAAGAACAATGATGCCCTGCGCTCTGCCAAACAAGAAACCATGGAGTACAGACACCAGATCCAGTCCTATACCTGCGAGATTGACTCACTCAAGGGCACCGTGAGTATCAAACATTGTTTCTCTCGCTGTATTAAGCTTTAATTTGCTCAAGTATAATCAACTGACATTCTACTGTAACTAATGAGCATGCATTGGTCAACTGACAAAAGGAAGGTCAATAGTAAATCTAATAAATGTTCATGCGGATTATTGACATAACTGCTCTTTAATATATCAGCAAGTCTTCAAACAAACTGTGTTCAATTAAGTATGCAGCACTGCACACGACTCTATAAAGTATTATAACAAAAGAAGCCTTTTCCAGGCTTGTCCATCAACATTAAATACTAATATAGGTGATCTCGAGACCCTATTCCCCTTATGACAAGCCAATATATTATCATGATTTTGGAGCTGCAATTTTTAAAGTTATTATATTTTGTTGCTTCATTTTCACGTTAAAGTCTTCATGTTTTAAATCGTAATGTCTTTCGATTCCATTTGGACCATTGTTAACCTCACATCTCTGTTACTCCATAGAATGAGTCTCTGCTGCGTCAGATGAGAGAAATTGAGGACCGCATGTCTCGCGAGGCTTCTGGTTACCAGGACACTATCGTACGTCTCGAGGAGGACATTGCCAAGATGAAGGTCAATATTTTATACACTATTCCATCTGCAAAGTAAATAAAACAGCATCCAACTGATGCATAAATCGGGACTTCAGATCACAGATAATACGCCATGCCAAGTGATATTGAGTGCACTAATCACCTGCCACTGTTTGTCACAGATGGGTTTATTTGCAATCGTCGCAGTGCTTGAATGTTTGGGGAGGGTGTTTATTTGATGACAGCGTTTGTTTTCCAGGATGATATGGCCCGTCACCTGAGGGAGTACCAGGACCTGCTGAATGTTAAAATGGCTCTGGATATTGAGATCGCCACCTACCGCAAGCTGCTGGAGGGAGAGGAGAGCAGGTGTGTTCTTATGTGAACCTTGTGTAGAACACCCACATATTCACGGTACAGTATTTGTAAATTCCCATATTAGCAGTTTTTTTTTAACCTAGCCTACATTGCTGAAAAATGTATGTGCTCAGGCCAAAGCAATAAAAAAAAAAAATTAAAATTGGTTTGCCGTCATCTTCTGGCATCTTGATGCCAGGGAACTATGTGGAAGTGAATTGAGGAGCGTCATTTAGACAAAAGTAGTGCTTTGCTACCATATTGTAGCATCTATAAGGAAACTATTCCTTTTCGGAGGGGGTCGTGGGGGGGGGGGGGTGTCGGGGGGGCATCAATCCTTTGCAGATTTTTGCTTTTCCCAGAAGTGCCAACATAATTCATATTCATATTTTTGCTATAAACTTTGTGTTATTTTACTTTCCAGGATCACCACCACTATGCCTGTCCAATCTGCCTACTCCTCTATTGGATTCAGAGGTAGGTGAAACTGTGCAGCCTTTACACAAACATACCCATGAGAAAACAGTTACAAATTGGACGGGAAAGGATAAAAGACGAATTATAACCCATTACCAAATATTGGGGTAGCTATTTTCAGGACATTACATAACTACTGTGACCCATACTCACCACTGTGTGCGGGATACCGTATATGCCATGTAACTAATCCTCGGGGCTCGCTGGTTCATATAATTGGCGCACGGGCTGAGCTGAGGGTCACAAGTGTCGTTAATTAAAATGCTACACTGTGTGTGTGTATGTCTTATCACAGAGACCAGTCCCGAGTCTCAGCCTCAGCGTTCCTCTGAGATGCACTCAAAGAAGACCGTTCTCATCAAGACCATCGAGACCCGCGATGGAGAGGTTGGCGCAAGTACACATGCACGCACATTCACTCACACACACACACTTGCATGAGGAGTAATTTACAAATGAACCATCTTCAATTTTTTTCATACCAGATGACATATTCTGTGAGCGAGGGCACTAGTGCCTGATGTGTAAGTCAGGTTCAAAAGTTCCACTTTTTTCTTGTTGTTTTTTTTTTTAAATCTGGATGGAGGCAAACTACTAGATTTTAATAAAAAGCTCAGGTTTCCTGTGGTTTAATCATCTTATAATGGTTTTATAGCCAATACAAACAAAATATATTATTGATATTAGTGGGCTGTAATCTTGTAGTTTGCCTCATAGACCTTGCACGAGCACTTGTGAAGGCTGTCCTCATGAGAATTTGGTACGAAAGGTAATGCACTGTAAAATGGTCCAAAATAGACATTTTAGGGTCGCTTGAAAATTGGCGTGATCCTAGAATCAAACTTTAGTGGTCAGAATGTCAAGCACACTGGACTTCAATAAAATGCTTCACTAAAAAACGATCAATGATAATGAAATACTTCTGATAATAGGAGTTTAAAACCACGTCATTATCAACAAAATGAACAATGGAATATGCCGCGTGTATCTCTCAAAACTAAATGAGCTACACATGTCATTCTTTAAAAATGAATTTACGAATTAGATCAGTGTCTAATCTAGCTAAAAATAAAACAGTGACACCCTCCTTTTTTGAGGAGGACCTTTTAGTTAATGAAACCTGAAGAAAATAAAAATATTAAACATACGATAGCTTTCACTACTGACTTTGCTGATTGTAACCACTTTTCCAAATGTTTTTGGAAATAAGCTATTATATAAAAAAAGATAAAAATTATATAAATGATTGTAAACATAGCATGCGATTTTGACATCTTGAGAACAAATAAGTCATGGTGACATTTTTCAAATCTGCATTATACACAACACAATTGTGTCATAAAATTACCTTTTAACGTAAGATTTAACTCCTTCAAATAAGATGTATTATTGCAAAATTTGCAGTTAAAAAAAAGCGTATCACAATGTAAGGAACATTATAATTAATGCAATCACCAGTGGTATTTTCAGAGGTGCTAAGATGAAATTTAGGAGTGCTTGTTTACCACTTTCTACCAGATTCTCATGAGAAAATGTTGCTCGTAAAAAAATAATAACAATAAACCTGCAACACTGACAGACCTGTGTCACCCTCTTCCCCTCTCACTCCCTTGCACACCACACCACTTCACTCTTGATGATGATGCAAGACACTGAACTGTTGATGGCAAACACTCTCCTATATTATCTGCAAAAAACACTTTGATCCATAAATGCTGTACAATAAATAGATTCTTGACCAGCAGCCAAAAATATATTTTTTTATACCTCTGCTGTCTTTCTCAGGTTGTCAGCGAGTCCACACAGCACCAGCAAGACATCATGTGAACAAGGAGGTGATGACAACAACAAAAAAACAAAACAAAAAAAAAGGAATAAAAATAGAAAATATAGGCATCTTCCCACTGTAGTGTAATGGTTTATGACAAAGCTTGTAAGCCACAAGGCATCAAACATGGTCAGAGTGAACTGTGACGGCACATTTTCCACGTTTTGCTTGTGCAAATATTGTCCGACTGGAAAGAGAATGGCTTGTATTGGTGTGTTCGCGGCTGGAGAAAAAGTGGGAAGATGGTTGTTCAAAAATGTCAAGAAACATTTTGTGAAAAAGGAACTAATTCATGTGTGACATTATGATCTTGCGTGTGATTGTGTGCGCATGGGCGACCATGTGGAGCTGCTTCACTCTGACTAAAATCTCAAAATAAAGACATTTCTTATCACAACTCGTTCAAGGTTCTTTTGACCCGGCAAACACAAGAACTTTTTAATTCATATATCATGGCTCTCCCTCATGTAGCCAGTGTGCACTGCATCTATCATCTGACACAATTGCTTTGCCACCAAGCGTACCATTTTGTGCACATTTAATTCACTCTTGGAGAAGAAAGTAAGGGCCCGGTTGAAATGATCAGAAACGGTCTGTGTGAAACAATGGCTCGTTAATAAGCTGGGCCATGCTAGAGCGAGATCTACAGTGCAGCATGTGTCTGAATTCACTGGACTGAAAATGTTAGCAGAGATAAGAAGCAGAGGGAGGGCGAGGGGAATTGAGAATCCAGATGACAGCGAGGGTGAGAGGGCAGCACAGGCAGCGAGCAAGACAAAGAGAGTGCGATTGTAATGAAAAGGTTATAACAGGAGAGAGCTAATTACTGAAACTGCGGGAGATGCCAAGTAATTTTAAAGCTTTCAATGAGTGTTGTTGGTCCAAACGGTGTGCCTATGTCCTTTTTTGATGACAGCAACATTTCCAGTCAGCAAAGATATATTGTACATTATTTAAGAAAGTTAAAAATGAAACATTAAAATGTTATTTGAAAACAGCCTATTCAGTTAATGATTTTTTTGGGTGACATTTTGTCACAGTTGGGGAAATGTAAAAATACAACTCGTGTTTGATATAATTTGATTGTAGCTATTGTGGTGGCTGCTGGGAACTTCACGTTGAACTCCATCAACTGGTAGGATGTTTTGCTTTTCTGCATGTCATGTCATTTTGCCCCACAGCTAACATGTGACGGACATTTTATTGTAAATAAGGGAAGAGAATGGAGCTGTTTAAAAAAATAATAATAATAGAATAAAATTGTGTGGAGCCTTTTAAAAATACAAATCACATAAGAGTAATTGTAGAATCACATGTATGTCATTTAATCATATCATAGGTCCATTTAAAGACATGCTCAATAATAATAATAATAATAATAATAAATTAAATGATGGCATTAAGGTGAATCAGTATCTCTTCACAGGCTCACAGCTTTCAAATAAAAACAAACCAATTGAACATTCAAGAACACAATTTCAAAATATCTACTGCACCAAAAGAAATAACCCGCTGCAAAAAAAATATATCTACAAGACCATAGCGTAAACATGACGACAGCGAACGTTCAGTACATTTAAAAAGTTATTTACATCATAATATCTACAGTACAATAAGTGTTCCCTCAAACACATCTTGCAGGAGTTGCAGAGTGATTGAACAAAGTGATTTTTTAAATCACTGAATTTGACTGTAGTAATCCAATATGCCACCAAATTCATCTGTGCAACAAAAATAATCTGTCAAATTACAAATATGAGCTAAAATGCAAAATGATGACAATACATTACATTACAAACATTGCGTATGGGAGGACGGAAATGTTCTCATTCTTTTTCAAAGCCCTTTTCCTGCAAAGATTAAACAGAGATGATAAAGACACGAGAGGAGACGTGAAAGAGAAAAGACACAGAATAAGGAAGGACAACGGCGCGAATGTCACGAGTTGAACATATCCTGCTGTCCTTTCAATGCATTTGATGCTGAGGACCTACAAATCAAATTACATGTCACAAATCAACAGAAACACCTACACGTAGCCTACACTCACAAGAATTTAGTAGGATTTTTGCACAAAAAGTAATGCTGCAGAATAGTAATTCATAGTAAACATGCATGTATTGTGTGATATGAAAAGATGTCAGGTTGCATAAATTGGCATGATGAAATAATGACATGATGGCAAAATATTGATTTTTCCTGGGTAAATTCGTAACATTTTCAGTATGTCGTGGTTGGGGTTTTTGGACAGGACTCACCACTTTTTGAAATTAGTCTAATATGACTGCTCAACTGTCACGAGAACACATGTCACACAGACACACTGACCCAATGAAAACACAAAACAGTTTGACTAAGACACTCGTGCATGAAAGGGGTAACAGTGCACGTGTACCCCTCAAAGAAGTGCAAAGCCTGCCAAGATTAACACAACCACAACATACTGCATGTTGTGGCACTTCAGTATTATAGTCTTTGCAATCCTTCGTTTTATCTTATTAAAACATCTACAAGATGTAAACCCAAAATTGGTACAAGTTTAAATATATATATGTTTAGTTGAGCAATGGCTTCTTGTTTCATGGCCCAATAAGAAAGTAACAACTATAAAGCGAATACAAAGTTAAAATAAAACCATAAAAATGCTGCTTTCTGGATGTGCAACACAAGAAGACAGCACACAAGTCCCACACGAATACACACAGAGTCCAGTTCCAAACGTTAGAGGGCGCCCTTGCAATTCTTTCCATCTCGAGTCTCATCTAGAACCAAATTTCAATGTCATCACAACCATCGTGATGGGATTCGTGGTATTTATAACAATTACGGTATTTACTCATGTATTTTCCAAAGAAAAACAAAAACAACAACAAAAACCATCACATAGTTACATTTACATACATTGGTAGAGAAACCCCCCTCACGTAGGCCAATATTTGGTACAATCCATCACTTGCCAAAGGGCTCGTGTGTCTGCACCAACACTGTAACACTTGACTTCATTACATGTTTGTTCACTGTTGTGTGTAGTCTGCCTTAACAGCACAACATGATCAGAGCAGTCAGTTTCCTTTTGGGGCCTGTAAATACAGTAACAACTGCTGCTTGTGTGCTTGTGTAAAGACCTTTGCTGTGGTCTTAAACAGGGTCAGGGAATTTGAAGAAGAAAATTAAATAACAATGAGCAAAGAATATATTCACCCACAAAACCACATCTATCCATTTTCTACGACGCTTGTCCTCATTAGGTTACAATTAACTGACTTCTGCCGAGAAGCTGCATTCGTTCATTTATAATTTAAATGAGTCAAAATAGGAACGATGGATTGGTTTCTGTCTATAAAAACAAATTAGGCAACGATCTTTAGAATTTAAACGTCGGGGTGGGACTTAGATAATTAGTAAAATTAACTAATTAGAGGTTTTGTTATGACTTACTCTAGATTAATCACATTTTAATTGTAAAAAAATATTTTTCCCATAAAGCAACATTTAAATGGGTTTTAGTGGACGACTATCAAATCATTGACACAGATGGGAATATTGTTAACTCTGGAAAAATGCATTTAATTGCATTCCAATTCAAACCAGTAGAAAAACCAGCAGAAATAACCCTGGCCAAAATTAAATAGACCTAAAGTTAAATTGACATTTTAGGACAGTTTCTTTTCTTTTTTTCTTTTTCCAGAACAGTACCTGCATCAGCTTTAAATGGTTTCCGTGTGGCAGTAGAAATGTTGGATCACATGTCGCTGCTGATATGTAGCGCATTTTTCTTTTTTATCTTCTACCACTAAAATAGGTCTACAGTCCAGAGCAGGTCACTTTGCCAGTGAATTTCCCATCAGCCCTCGCTGTTTCAACCAATTCCTCCATTTTGGTAGCCAAGCTCTGATATGCGCGTCAGTGTAATCGGTGTACCGGGAAATCGTACACTGACAAAAGTTCCGTGTTATTTGGAAGACAATTGAGATTAAAATGCGTTCATTTTTTAACTAATTATTTTGTCTGTAATTAATCTATCATAATTATAATGGAGAAATGTCTGCATGTCTGTATATATGTGCTTGTGATTGACTGGCAACCAGTCCATGCCATGTTTGCCTTTCGCTCAAAATCATCAGGAATGGGCTTCAGCTCCCCTGAACCAGGTAAGCGGTGAAGAAGATGAATGGATGTTTTCATTTGAGAAAGATAAGACTGAAAATGTACATATTTCTGCAATGGACTAGAGCTGGTTGGACTAACACAGCTACCAGTCAATAGATGTGATAAGAGCATAAACTCTTACAGAGGGATTTATGATATATATATATATATAAAAAAAGCAGGCAGTGAAAAGTGTTGTGTTCATCTTCCAGTGAGGAGACTTGTTGGAAATAACCTTCTCCTTGGGAAAGCTTTCAGCAAAGGCGACTTCTGAAGGTGGCAGGAGCTTCTTTAAAAGTCACTCAATATGACTCCTCCTTGGGCCAAAATCTAAAGTGCAGCAGACATAAATTAAAGCCGCACTTGGAAAGACCATGATTTTAATGGATGTCAGATAATATGACAGTTTTGTTGCACGTTCCGATGCTATTTGTTTGACGATGAAAACAGGTGACAAGTTCCTGTACTTCAGGTTCTATTTCGGCTTTAAATTAAAAGCCAAAGGCCATATGGACACAGCCCTGAACGTGCCAAACCACACTCAACGTGTTTTTGTAATTTAGTTTTTGGGAAGGATTTGTGCTTTTTCATACATCAGATACGAACTGTCGCTGCAGAGGGAGTTGTGAGGGGCACTTGAGAGCCACAGTCATAGTCAAGTTCAGCCATCCGGGAGCGGCTCATCATCCGACTGTGGGAGTACGCTCGTCGGTCTGTTTGCCTGTCCCTGAAACTGCGGATGTAGCTCTGTGGACAGACATATCACAGTGAAGTGAGGACACAACAGCCACATTAGATAAACATACAAAAAGATAACAATCCTTCATTTAAGTTCCACATATTAAAAAAAAAAAATTTCTACATATTTTAAAGCTTTTAGAACTTCCACAGACTCTTATTAATTTTTTCCACACTCCTATTAACCTCTACCATACCCCTTTAAACACTTTCTATCCATCCATCCATTTTCTGAGCCGCTTATCCTCACAAGGGTCGCGGGAGTGCTGGAGCCTATCCCAGCTGTCATCGGGCAGGAGGCGGGGTACACCCTGAACTGGTTGCCAGCCAATCGCAGGGCACATACAAACAAACAACCATGTGCACTCACAGTCACAGTCACACCTACGGGCAATTTAGAGTCTACACTTTCTATATACTCCTAAATAACCTTTACTCTTAAACATACAGTAATGCACATTAGTACTGTACACTATGTACATTTTATTACTTGTAATATCTGTTCTAATATTTTTTTCATCTTTCTCTCTATTTATTCATTTATTATTATTATTTATTGTACTTTTAATGTTTTAGGCTAGGAAGCGTTTATTTTACCACCTAAAAAATTACAGTATGCACTCAAAATCCCGCGATATGGCGAATTATGCGTGATAAGAATGTGAAGAAAAAAAAAATCTGCAATGAACTGAATCCACAATGGATGGACCACAATATAGCGAGGGAACACTGTACACGGAAAAGTGATAATGACCGCTGTCTTTTCTGGAACTTTCACAATAATGACCTAAAACTAGCTCTCAGTAGAGCACAGAATACCACACCAAGGTTAAACTGTTTAAAAGTGAAAAATGTGAAGCACTAATTATGACTATTTCTTTGTGGTGAGTGGCAATTTTATATATCGATATTTTATGAATCCACTCAACTAGGGCTGGGATAATCCTGATAACAAACAAACTAACATATGGAAATCAAAACAATATTGCTTTCCTTCAATATAAACTGAAAAATGGGTAAAAAAAAAAGAAAAAGAATCTAACTGAAAAAAAATGCTTTCTTTCTTGGTTTTTGAGTTACGTTGGCTTTGTGCCTTTTTTTCTTTGACACAGACACTTCGAGAATTCTATTTTGGTTGCCTGGCAACATCGTGGCGAAAACAACAAACAACTACTGTTGGTCACACTTCAATAATTTTTTTTGAACAGATGAAGTAACACATCTTTACAAATAACAAGGCTCTGACCGGTGAGAGCACATCTCCTTCAATGCGCTTTTTGGGGTTAGGTTTGCGATGGAAGCCTGGCTCAGTATGAGGGGGAGGGACTTTGGGGGTCTGCGTGCTTCGGGTTGGGTGATGAGGGTGAGACGTCCCCGGGTGGTGGTACTGCTGGTGGTGATGACCGTTGGCCTTCTGCTTTTGGCTGCTCTTCTGGTTTTGTTGTTTCTTCTTCTTCTTGTTCTCATTCTCCTTTTTAAGCCTCTCTTCTCGCTGCCGGATGCGCATGAGCTGCACCCTCCTTTGTTGTCGACTCAAAACCACTAGAGAGAAAACGGAAGATAATCAGGAAGAAGGATGTTATTAATTTCCGGTGGAAGTGGACGTGAAAACGACAATAACACATTTTAAAAGCATTTAATTTCATAGTCTGTTAATAATCCCGCTAGAGAGCGTCACAGTTCGTAAAGACAACCGCAAACCTCTCCTCACTACAGCTTTCTGCTTAAATGATTGTGAATGTGTGTGTATTTGTAATGTTCTCATTTTTCAAAGAAATTCTCATGAAAGCTGTCTTTAAAAAAAAAAAAAAAAATCCCAATTTTTCACATTTCATTGCTCAATGATATGATCCTTTTGTGTGGTTAAATGTGCTTCATGTTATGTGGGGATGCAATGCTCAGGCCCACTGAACATCCTGAAAATTATAGCGTGTCACTGAAACTGCGTGTGTTCTTCTTGTCCATTGTTTTGTTTGTCTTTGTGTAAGCGCACGGCTAACGAGGCACCATCTGCCAGAGAATCGCTTAATGAAACCCCCATTTTCTTTTCCTCAGCTCACCCTCTGTGGACCCCCTGGCCAAATGCCGCTCATTGTGTCTGTGTGTGCGTGTGTGTCTTTATGTGGACCAGTGGGAGAGGATAATGTCGACGAGAGACCTCACAAGTATGGAGAAATCAAAGAAAAACTGAAGAGGCAGACGAGCCACTTATGTTCAAACCGATTACTAGTGTGCTGCACGCAATTCAATAGCTGCCACGTGATTTTCCTCACTGGCCCACTTGAGTGCCCCGTTTACCCAGTATGCAGAAATTCAAACCCCTACCAACCCCCTCTTCACACCTGCTCCCTCTGGACCATCCCCCCATTCTTCATTCTCTGCCATTGACGGACAGCATAAAAGGACCCAAATATAGCAATTCACTTTTTAAAATCCTACATAATGTTATAAATAAAACAGTATACTCTTTTAAAAATGAATAAATCATCTTCACTGTAGATATGATTATTTCGGCCAAACATTTACTAAAGTTCCTTCGCTTCCTGAGCATTTCTTTGTTGTCGTGAGCACGCATGTACACCGACAGCATACAACATTTTGAGTTGACCACTTGGACAAACACGAGATCTATGTAACTGCCTGTACAAAAAAAGAAAAGAAAAAAGAAAAAAAAGTTCACTTTTGATTGACCCTGTCAGAGAGGTATTCATTTTAAAATATCACTGCTGAGATTTCGTTTTCGTCGTCGGACTTCGAGTTTAAGTGCAAGCAGCCACAAGCCACCCCTTAGCTCCGCCTTTGGTCGTCATAGTAACACAAAGCCGTACTTGGGTGTTTTTCTTTTTGCTTATCCATCCCTGCACAAACCCACAGAATTTTCTTCTCCAAATTTTGATGTATCACTTCTTTGCATATTTGCTTATCAGTGTGGAAGGGATTTATGAGAACTGGTCTCGTTCCTATTAAGGAGTCATGTTTTCCCCAGGAATCTGTTGTGTAGTTTGAAAGCAACAATGACACCACATCTATTTCCCTTTCACTTTTCTATTTTCCATAGCCTGACAAAGTTTGATCCCTCTTCCCTCACCCTCTGACTTGAAGCTACTGTAGGCGATTGTTCCATCCTGCTTTTGAAAGTCAAGTGTGACATCGTCTTATCTGAAGTGAGTGCTAAATGAATGAATGAGCAAGAGACCTTATATGTCTGTGACTGTGTGCGAATGCCTGCCTTGTGAGTGTTGTGTGTTGGCGTAATTGCAGCATGCAATTGCGGGTGCCACTGTGCCATCTGTGTTGTGGTCGATTTCAGTACAGATAAAAAGATATTTTCCTGAATAACGCACAAACACACATGCACACATTATGTTCCCTTATTATGGTTATGATTTCAGAAGCAATTAAAGCGTTCAATGAAGTTGCGACAAATGTGGACCTCTCAATAACACTGCAGCAGCTTGGGGCGACCTCATGTTGATACTTAACAAGATTTTTTTCTTATAATTCCATGTTCAAGTCTTGGTTTGTAACCATAGAACATAAAACTTTTAGGGAAAATAAAAGAGAGAACAAGAAAACAAGGATTGTATTGTTTTGCTGCAGAAATCTGTTTTTGTTTCATCCTTAGTTAGAAACAGCACAGTATTTGATGATTGCTACTTCATTAGCAATTGCATTTGGTATGATGCGATATATTTAACAATCCCCACCAAAGGTATTTAAACAGTAAGGTCAGTTCCTTTATTTTTAACTGAAAACATTTGGGCTTGACATACAATACAGTAAATGATACTCAACTGAGAAGAGCCCATTCATCATGTGAGCAAAAGTATTGGAACATGTGACTCAAATGTGTTTTTTTTCTTTTTTTTCCCTTTTTTTTTTTGCCCAAGAGGACCCATTATTTTGATTATTGAAAAATATATAGTGCTAAATGTCTATGATCAGTTTCAGATTTAGGTTTTACCTATGAAGACTACATTTAAACTAGTTCGAGATGTAACCAACATGAAAATCAAACAGGCTGTCTGGGCAAAAAAACAAGCAATTGTAAAACTGAAACAAGATAGAAAATCAATCAGAAGCATGAACAAACACACACACATGCACACACACACTGGCCATAGCCAGTACAACCATTTGGAAAGTGCTGAAAAAAAACAAAAAACAACACACTAGTGTGCTAAGGAAAACAACAAACAGGAAGCTCAAGGAAAAGATCTGCAGTTGAAGACAATCAGTGGAGGTTTCTTGGGATGTGTCATATGTTAGGCCGCACAGGGCCACACATATGCGTTTTCTAAACAAATGATATGTGAATTAGTTTTCTATTGGCATCATGAAATAAAAATCATTGCCGTTTCCGGGGGAATTTGCGCCCCCTTCATTCCATTATATTAGTAAATGTCATTCACAATAACATAGTGGTTGCGTACTCACCCTCCGTGTGAGAAAACCCCTCTGCTGTGACTTTCCACTGAATCAGCACTCCAAGCAGTGCCAGGACAGGCCACACCCCCATGATGACCCACGTGAACCAGCAGACCGGCTTCTTGGGTGCCACCTGTATTGATGACAATTACAATCTTAGCGTTTCATCAAGTCATTGGCACAGCCGATTAATTCATCTGATGCACAGACAACTTTTGTGGTTTATAATGTTGGAGGATCTGCCTGGACACCTCTTATTTGTGGTTGCACAAACTTTGGTACAAATAATCAGTCAATGTTAATTTCAAGACAGGATGCTAGAACGTATATTATTATTTTGGGCTTCTTGAGCTTCTTTGCCACTTAACAAATATATTTTTGTTTTTTTCTCAAACTGATTTGTATTTGCCACTAGTAAATTACACTTTCATGCAGTATGAGTAACACTATATGGAAATCCTATTTCGCAGTGCTGCTTAAGCAAATATTTAATTGCGAGATTGCAAATAGAGCTCACGAGTAGTCTAAAATGATTAATATGGATAAGCCAAACAGTACAAACACTTACTGATTAATTGAATCAATAAAGCAATGTGCACGGAGTTGAAGAACAGTTGTACTTAAATCCGTTTGTGAAATTTATTGACAACAGGCGTAACGATGGCCCAGAGGAAGCTTTAAAGCACCCCACTGCTTACATACTAGACTCGGGGTGGGTCTAATGATATTCCTGGACAAAGTGCAGTCTGACTGGCCAGTAAAAGACTGGATGATTCATGACGGGAAGCCTGTATGACCCCACAGCCTGCTGCAGTATTTCCTAAGCACAGCAAATGTGTCTCGCTGCATCTCCAGCAAAGAAATGAATCACTCGACTGCACATTACCAGTGATGTGCATGCACTGTGGGAGTGGTTGATAAACCCTTATTTTCCAAATCGCTCTCTCTGGTTTGATATTTGCTCATTGCTGACAGATTTGAAAATCAAGTTTGCAGAGCTGCATGACTCCAACCTGAGTATGAGCATTATCTTTAGTTCTCAGCCAAGCACTTTACTCCCAACCTAGAAAGAATAAATTGTATTTCTGTCTGTGTGTGCAATGAAAAGTTCATCCAGAAACACAAAGAAACCAACAAGAAGCACCTTGAGTCTCTCATAGACGTAGTGCACCATTGCGAACAGCTCTGTGAAGTAATCCACCGTGATTGTGATGACGGCCGAACCGAAGGTTGCGGTGGAGAAGGTCACGAAGCAACGCTGCCACTGAAGGGTGAGGACAGCAAACAGAGTCCCAGAACCCAGAAGGATTCCCAGAGGAACCCAGACTGTTCTTGGGTGGTAAAATTCCTCCATGACCTTCAAGAGAGTGAAAGGAAAGTTCAGAGATTTGATTACTGCACTGTACTATACTTAACACATTAACTTTTTTTTTTCTTCCCTGTTCACATATCCAAATATTTGAATGCATCTTGCATGTACAGTGAAACCTTCTGAGTCGCATGTCTCAACAGTCGTAATTTTTTTTTTCTGGACAAATATGCCTCAAAAGACAAAAAAGTTTAAACCATCATCAGAAAGTCTTGTACGAGTTCAGCTCCATTTGCATCTAAGGGGTGAATCAACAAGTGTGTTTTATTTTTATGTCACAAAAATCTGGCATTTGAACAGTGGTGTGCAGATTTTTTATGTCCACTGTAAATACATATAGTCTGGTTTTAAGAAGAGGAAAAGGGTCAATGGTTAACCATTGCAGGTGGGGGAGTTTAAGCAAAACCTATAAAATGCCACCCTCTGCAAATACCTTCCTGTTCCCTCTCCATTACGTATCAATCAGGCCCCCTTCAAAGGGTGAGCAGTTTTACTTTGTCATTTCACTTTTACAAATGTATTTAATTTCCTGCTACAGTTCTTATTAAGCTAACTTATTTATTATACGGTGGTGCCTTGGGATTCAAGTGACCCGAATTACACGTTTTTTTGGAGCCGTCGTTCGGCCGATATTTTGCTTTGATTTGCCAGCTAAAATGCAAGTGCTGTATAGTGGCAGTGAACTCAACGCACTTCACAACAAGCAGCAGTTTGTCAGATAGTGAATCATTCTTCAAAAAAGAGGCTTCAATCTGTTTAATACCTCTCCCAGTTTAATTTGACTGTCAAACTCAACATAAAGCAAAGACAATTAGACATTGTGAATGTAAAATAACCAAATACTGTAGCTTTGCCATTAGTCCATGTAGCTTAATGCTAACAAACAATGCAAAATGTCATAGACAGGCTAAAGGATAGCATTTACTGTATGTGGCGGTGTAAAAGCGCTTCAAGCAATGGAAATGTGAGCACAAACGGTGCATCAAGACATGTGCAGTAGAGAGTCAATATAACATTACTCATAGGCATATATTCTTTATCCTCTGCGAAAAACAACTACAATTACTGCAGCTTATTGAGTCGCAGTAGTTGTGAAACACTTCTTTGTCTGCGTCTGCATGACTGTATTATACGCCCCTCCTCCCAGCGGACAAGCCGTGCACATCAAAAGGAGCCGCAATTAATTCATCTCTATGCACAAACTGATTAATTGTTTACATTCTATTTAATTATATTATTAATACATTATTTGTTCAAATTTAAATTCTATTGAGTGCTCTCTTTCTGATTAAAAAACACATTTCAAAACATTTTGGTGTTTTTTTTGGGGAAGGCTGGAAAAGATTAATGACATTTCCATTCATTTCAGGGGGAAAAATACAGATGCTTTGAGTTACGGGCATGGTCACAGAACCAATTAAACTTGTAACTTAAGGCACCACTTTACTTATAGTCAACTTCTCTTTAAACTTGCATGATAGTTAGGAATGTAAAATGTTGCGGTACAGTTAATATTTGGTGGTACAATGGTACAAACTATGTGGGAATTAGAACTTGGAAGTCAAGTAGCATTGACTGATTGTGTTCGACTTTGGGAGTTCCACTATACTTGTTAACATTCAATCTGGCTTGCATCCTCACCACCAATGAAGCCACCCCAACCAACAGGCCCAGCAGCAGGCCCACCATGAACAGTCCGACACTGCGGACCAGCATTGTCACAAGGCCGCACAAAGTCCCAATACCGAGGCCGATGCCCACTGATGCCTCAATGCTGAGCTGAGTGTCCATCACCCTCTCCTTGTAGCACAGCATGAAGATGACCACAGACCCGAACATGAGGCCTGTGAGGAACAGGACGGCCTTGAAGCATCTGTAGCCTGTAAGGAGGTAGGAAGCACACTCAGATGTGAGGTTCAGATCAGCATGCAGACAAACTAGCAAAATAAATACTGATGTATGATAATATAACCATGCCACACTCAGCACATAGAAATCAACAAGGTTATTTCTATGGTTAGCATTGACCTTAGCTACCTCCAACATACTTTTTGTTAGATTCCAAAAGGATTCCTGCATTGAAGCGCATGTTCAATAAAATCAGATCTCTCTGAAATATACACAGACTGTGTGGGTGGCCATAACCAGAATGATTTATTTTTTCTTCCAGAGTTAGCTACAAAGAGCTCTGAGAAAGTTCAACTTTATTGCTGAAAACACCCCTATTCAGTGATGGTGGGTTTTCAGTGCAGGGCAGGTCATTTCCAAAAATGTAACTTCCAGGTACGGGCGTGGCTTTGTCATGTGACCACTTAACCCACCAGCAACTAGTTTGTCAAGCAATCAAACAAATGCTCCTTTAAGTTTCACTGCCAGTTAAAGCGATGTCTTGAAATAGTTTACCTCGCAAACATCTTGAAAGATTTGTAGTGGTGCTGCTCAATTTCTTTCTATTAGGTCTTTAATGTTGCTAAAAGCAGTAGGATGTGGTGTTTGTGCAACAGCAATGATTCACAGCTTTTTTGGAGTGTTCTCACACTTTCAAGTGAATAAATCCAGCAGACTGCATGACAAATCCTTTGTTCTTTGTGGAGTTTTTGCCCAGTGCTTTCTTTGAACTAATTGGACAGCTATTAGAAACGGCTGGTGAGGCCTTCACATTGCCTTTCAAACAAAGAGCCTCTCATTAGAGTATGGTGGAAAATCTGATAAAATTGTGAGTGTTTACATACAAATATGCGAATGATCATATCATAATAAAAGGTCATGCACATTCATTAGCCATCAGGCAAGCTGCTGCCCTTCTAATTTCCGTTTCCTTTGTCTCCTCACGTGTATTTCTTGGCTTTGGGTCTTTGTACTTCCCACTGCATCATTTTAATGTGCTGTATTGTCATAAAAGCTATTACAGCTTTTGTGTTTGTGCTTATTAAAATGCAATTAAAATCTCTTTTTACTTTCTTCAACTCATGCCTTTCTCTGGATGGCTGGATTCAAGGGTACTCAACATTATATTATATTATGTGGTATTTTTGTAACCACATTGCACTGCTGAAAAATACTCATTACCAGACCAAAGATCGAGCTCCTCTTTGGTGACCGTAGTTTGTTTATTTTATGCACTCCTTGTAGATTTCCTTTTCCTCTGTCCACCTTTTGCAGAGCTTAAATCAACTTTAGATTTGTTGGCCCAGAGGCCATTTAAAATCGGTAATTTTTCTTTCATATTGTGAGATGTATAAACCCTGGCTTGTCTTGTCTTCTACCAGACAAATCCTTACATTGTGTTTGTCTTGCCATTGTGTCCTCACCTTTCCTTAATACCCCTCAAGCAATCAACCCCTCCATCCCATCTGTTCCTGTCAGCTTATGCCCTTTTATTTCTCCTGCTTTGTTCTGGCCTTTTGTCTCTCCACAATACCTCGGCTCTAACTTTCTTGATCTGAATTTACTCACTGATTGATTTAATTACATGTCCTCGGTGACTGTGCACAACACATGATGAAGTGTGAAGACTACTGTATAATGAGATACAAGATCTGAATGACGAGCTTATACCTTTATGCAGGTAATACTCTTTAGAAGAGTTGGGAGATGTTTTCAATTTATTTAGCTACAAGCGCGGGCCAATAATACATGCCGTCATTTTGAACAGGAATGAGGAATTTCAAACTCATTGACTTTTCACACCAAAATTTCAGCCGGTTCATTGAGCTTCGCTGAGAAGCTTAACATTCAACATTCAAAACAAAATTTAAAAAATATATGTGCACCAACTGGACACAACACTACGACTACCATTGAGTAGAGAATGTTTTGTTACTGTATGGTGGATGATTATTGGAACAGAAGCATCTGAATATAAGAAAATATCTCAACAGGTAACAAACAAAGCCCCAGGCTTTGTCAATAATGCATATTAATCATTTTGGGTTATGTTTAGGTTAGGGTTAGGGTTAAGGGTTAGGGTTTAATAACCCTATCCCTAACCCTATGAGCACAACCATGTTACAAACGGTTGACCTGTGTGTCACATACCAAAGAAGCAATAGACGATTCCAAACAGGCAGCTCATGGAGCAGACCACAGAGGGCACAATCTCATATCGCCTCTCTATCTCCTGGTCACATTTCAGCCCCAGCTCGGCCAGACCCAGCAGCCGGCTGGTGGAAGCCATGTCGACAGATGCGAGGGGAGCCAGCATTGACGGGAGGACTCTGCGGGTCAGGGATGGAGACTTTGTTCGGGGGTGTTCTTGATCAGTGGGCCTCACCCATTGAGATGTGGGAAACTGCAAAAAAGAGGCAGGAGAAAGAGAGGTAAGAGATTATTGATCACACACTGGCAGCCCTCAGATGGAGAGATTTTGCTGTAAGCACACTTTGATTTTGACAACAAAAACATCTTAGCTCTGCAACAACATTCCCAGGTGAAATAATTGCATTACATACCGCAGTGATTCCCAACCAGGGTGCCGTGGCACACTGTTTCATGACACATCATCTGACGTACCGCGGGAAATGATCCAATATCACTTTGTCCGAAAATTATTTATTAATTACAAATATCTATGTTCGTCTATCTATGCCACTGATGTATAGTGACAAGCAGAGCAATTAAATGATCTTCCATTAGATGGCAGTCAGTACAATGAACCTGTGTATCCAGTTGCCTGTTTCAACTAAAGAGGCCCACATGTTCATGTTAAGTCAATTTGTAAGTAAATTGAAATGAGATAATCAATATTTTCAATATTAAGACTTTTTTTGAAATTTTTATTTGATGGAGTACTTTGGGAATTTTCTAATGTACAATGGTACAATAAAGATTGCTGTGGCCGTCTCGAGTGCACCAGGGGCGGCCAAAGCTGCGTGCCAACGCCCCCCTGAATTTCAATGGAGGCAAAGGAGTGGAAAATGATTTTGGTGCGGCTGGCGGTCATTACGCCGGGGCGCAGAGGCTGCCTGGCTGCCACAGAGTGCATCTCTGCGGCCCATTGCTGGGAAGGAACCGGGAGAGAAGGCAAATTTGATTAACAGCTGAATGTTCCGCGGGGCAGGTTTTTCAGAGTATTCAGCGACACGCCCACAGATTCTGAAAGCTGAAAGAATGTTTTACTTCTTGACCATGTTGAAGCCTGATTTCAGAGACTATTTTTATTTTGTATTCATTCAAATTTGGCAGGCGTGTTAACAATACTGTTCTCTGTGGTGTGTCAAATTTACAAGACATTTGTTTGGGTCATTTTACTGAGCCTTGAGATTCAGGCTAAGTCAGTGAGTGAAACAAGATGAAACCTGGGATTGAACCATACATCCAGCCTTTCTAGTCCAATATTCTTACATCTGTGTATAAATGTTATTAAATAATGTTAAACCATAAGATATGGCTATCACTTTAATATTTTACATGAATATGGATTTGTGCTATATTAGTGGACTGCTGAATGAGGACTCATTCACATTTGTCCATTTCCATTTGTCCTGCAAGTTCTTAGCTAGCATATTGCAAACACAACTTTATTTCTTCTGCGGCACGTTGGGCGACTGGTTAGCACATCTGCCTCACAGTTATGAGGACTGGGGTTCAAATCCCGCCCCCCACCTGTGTGGAGTTTGCATGTTCTCCCCGTTCCAGTGTGGGTTTTCTCCGAGCATTCCAGTTTCCTCCCACATCCCAAAAAACATGCAGTGTAGGTTAATTGAAGAGTCTAAATTGCCTGTAGGTGTGAATGTGAGTGCGGATGGTTGTTTGTTTATATGTGCCCTGCGATCAGCTGGCAACCAGTTCAGGGTGTACCCCGCCTTGCGCCCGAAGATAGCTGGGTTGGGCTCCAGCACGCCCACGACACTAGTGAGGATAAGCGGAAATGAAGATGAATGAATTTTATTTCTGCATTTATATAAGTTAATATACTGTTTATGTACTGTAATACTATATAACTTTTGCTGCTTCTAAAACTCAAATGACAGGTCTTTTCTGTCACTATTAATATGGAATTAACAGCATTATCAGAGGTTAAGATGAAGAACATTAATGTAACTGTGTTAGCAATGTGACTACTAGTCACTGATGGTGTAGTGGTACACTCGCCTGACTTTGGTGCGGGCAGCGTGCATTCAGTTCCCACTCAGTGATGATGTGAATGTGAGTGCGAATGGTTGTCCGTGTCTATATGTGCCCTGCGACTGACTGGCGACCAGTTCAGGGTGTAGTCCGCCTTTCGCCCGAAGTTAGGTAGGATAGGCTCCAGCACCCCGTGACCCTAAGCAGGATAAGCGGTGATGAAAATGGATGGATGGATGGATGGATAGCAATGTCTCTTGTGGGCGGTGTGTGCATGACTCAGAGCTAGAGCCGATTAGCATTAATACAGAGTTGGCAGAGGCAGTAGCTCGGTCTGTCAGGCTGTTGGCTTGGTTTAAGACTTGCTGTGGATTGGCTAGATCAGAAGCAGTAGATGTTGGTTTACTTCTAAAGGTGCCCTTGAGCAAGGCAAGAACACCTGATTGCCGTGGGCTGTGGCACAGTTGACACTGCAGCCTTTTGTGTCTTACACGTTATCTCAAAATGGTTGTTCATGTTATCCATTAATACACATGTTACATGATGTTGGATGAAACAATAGAAGACACATCAATCTATCTATGCAAGGTAAGCAAAGAACCTGCAGAAGAAAAAAAAACACTGAATAACAAAAAGGGGATGTATGTGACGAGATAAATTTGTACCAGATGCGGTGTATTTTTATTTATCCAACTACGATTTTCAGGCTGCTGCTGATCTACTTGTGTGTCTCACTGACAGCCATTCCACAGATTCAGCAATATTGGAAAATAGGATAAGTGCGATACAAAATTGGTGTTTGACTGGTTAGAGCGTCTGCTTCACAGTTCTGAGGACCGTGGTTCAATCCCCGGCCCCGCCTGCGTGGAGTTTGCGGGCACTTGCGGGCACTCCGGTTTCCTCCCACATCCCAAAAACATGCATGGTAGGTTAATTGACAACTCTAAATTGCCCGTAGGTGTGAATGTGAGTGCGAATGGTTGTTTGTTTATGTGTGCCCTGCGATTGGCTGGCAACCATTTCAGGGTGTACCCCGTCTCCTGCCCGATGATAGCTGGGATAGGCTCCAGCACGCCCGCGACCCTATTGAGGAGAAGCGGCTCAGAAAATGGATGGGATGGATGCTATACAAAAAGAAGCGATGGATAAATGATTTCTCAGTCTAATGACTCTCACTATCTAGCATCTCTAAAATAATGATTTGGGATGATATGATGATATGATGATATGACCTTTAGATATTTTTGTTTTTTTGGTGGTAAAATGCATGTAAAACAATCTACAGAATACGTAATGTAATGTAATGTAATGTAATTTGTTGACTATAAGGGCTAATAACAAAAATAAATCAAATTAATTTAAGTAAGAAAATTGTCACAAATGCCTATGGCTGTTTTTGAGAAAAAAAAGTAATAATAATAATTAAAAGAAGAGGTCCGAACCCAAAAATAAGAGTTACCTCATAAAGGTCCTGGTGAGTACACAATATGCCATCCTGAGGAGAGCTTACTTTGCAGTCATCTTCCCTGAATGTGATGGAAAATGAAAATTTGCAACTACAGATTCTTTTACCCTGACATCAATGATGAGAAGAGGAAGTGGAAGTTATTAAAAGTCACCAAAAGTCTCTCAAAGTTCTGTACCTCTGTTGAGGTCAATACATGTTTTAATTATACATTACAGTAAATGTATCTTGTAGTCTAAAGCATGGCCTTGATGAAAAGAACTTCACGGTTCTTTTCCTGACCTTTTCCACACATTCTGACCAGTGTGACAACAAATGTGGTTGAGTTCTCTCGAGCAATTATTGACACATCAGCCTGATGAATTCACATGCGGCGTTGTCATGAAGACGAAGACGCAATTAGAGGAAAGCCTGCGCTTAAGGGCCAGAACCAGGGACCTGATTAAACAACACTTCATTGGATTATGTCACATCCTCCCTGTTCCCATAACAACCTGCAGCAATATAAGGACCCCGCTAATTTAAAGGAGGGGAGTGTTGTCTCTAAGGAAACGTGCGCTAAGAAAAGAACCATCCTCGAGTGGTTGCCCTTTGAGGCCCCTGGTAGCAAATAACCCTGACCTCTGACACTTACCATCTAGTGTTTCTTGATAATTTGCCAAAATGTACTGGAACACACTTAGCCATATCAACATTTGTGCTAGACTCAATTGCCTAAAAGATATATTTAATACATACGGTACTGGTCCAGATTTGAAAAGTGCTGTTTCACATTCGTCTACCGTATTGCCTCATAAATCTTGATAGATACGTAGCAACGTTTTAATGAGGTCTAACCTCTTCTAAATCGTGCACTAAGGTGGAACTGGATGGACTCAACTGTGTATGCTTTCAGCCTCCTAAACTCTTTGGAGAGCAGCCAAAATTATCATGGGATGTGCTTAGCCCTAAAGACATGGGTGGAGACATCGCACCATCGAGCAAGAGAACAGAGCTTAATCAAATCTCAACATTTGTTAGACGTAGAATTAAGCAGCTGCCGTGGCTGAAACGAGGTAAAGAAACATACAAGGTTAAAAATAACAATGAAGTACTGGAATAAGATCATACATGTCAAATGAATAATGCAAAAGAAAAACATAACCTATAAACATCACCCGTGACAGTGCCAAAACACGACTGGTTTCTCTAGTTGATGAACAGCAATAATGCCACTGAAGCTATAGGGGTATGTTCATGTGACGAACTAGTAAATGGTCTTTCATTTTTGTTTGTTTTATACACAGACAACAACATGCTTTGGGGGCTGTTTTTCTTCAGATGGAACTGGCGCCTTAGACAAGGTGAAACGAACTGAAATATTAGTTACTGTCTGCACAAACCCTTCAGACCTCTGCTGAGAAGCAAAAAATGAAAATAAATAAATAAAAAACTCACCCAAAAAAAAAAAGCCTCCTAGAACAACTGAAATTTGCTTTGGGTGATCAAACTCTCATTTAATGCGTTTAAATATGATTGGTTAATTCTGAACACAGCCACATCCCCAGTTATAAGAGGTTGTGCACACTTGTGTAATCACACTATTTCAGTTGGTTATTTCTATTCACAAAAAGAAGATTTTTTTTTTTTTAGTAGTACAGGTTACAGGTCACATTAATGGTGGAAGAGGTTTTGAAATGAACAGGGGTGTGTAGACTTTTCATATCCACAGTACATGGAAACCGTAGTGCTATCTTTTAAAAAAAAATTAGATTGCTTCAAAAATACTGTTGGAATAAGCAAAACAAAGTTAAACCGACACCGTTTAACACAAAATCCTTTTTTGGTTAAAAATGATCTCACATAAACTTATCCTTACTGCGGCTACTGCAGGAAAATAAATGTAAATGTTCTCTTTATTGCTAAACATAACATCAGGTTAAGGTTTCCTGCTGCTTTCTTGGCAGTTGTACTTAAGAGTACAACTGCCACACACAGAGAGACACTGCAGTGTTACCAATATTTCAAAGACTGTTTTGAAACCTTGCTTTTTCTCTCAGCTGGAGGAAACACAAAATTGGAGTGCAGTCTGTTGGACACAAATCAGAGCTGTTTTATTGCTTGCATGCTTCTGTCAGGTCAAAAATGTAATCGCTGTCAGTTTGATAACCTTTTGGCTTGTTCAAGTTTGGTACTCTATTTGAGGTTCTTTTTTTTTTTTTCATTTTCCGATCCAATTCAGTAGCCTGACAATATAGCAGTTCTCATCTATTCTTCCGAGTACCACTTTCAATTCATTCGTGTGCCTTGATTTTATATGTCAGCTGTACAATGTGGCATTGGCTCTCTGACACTTTATTAGTTATGTTTACTAGAGTTTGCCTGTTGTAATATACAATAATCTGACATGTGTATAAGAAAATATGCAGCTCCTCTTACATTAATGTGTTCTTTCATACAGTACATAAACGATGTGCAAAAAGACAGCACCACCATGCCAAATTTGTTCGATATAGAACTTGCTGTCCTCACATATGAATTTCTTACAATCTTGGTGTGTCTTCACTGTCAGAGTATAATGAGGTTGTATCTGTGGCTGATAAATTAAAATGAAAACTAAACATAGGCTGCACCTTTCTATTTCAGTGCAATTTGCACCTGCTGGATTGGTGCTGCATTTCAATTTTTGGGGCTGTGTAAAGGGCGGTAGATTTACACTTAGCTGGTGAACAGTTGTCAAAGTCAGTTGTAGTTGGTGTTCAGCTTTTACATGGAGATGCTAGTATTTAAAAAAAAAAGTAAAAGACATGCCAATAAAATGGCGCAAACAACATTGTGCAAATGGCCTGGTCAATTTTAGTTAAAGTGTTTTGTACTTTAGTAATGTGATTACAAATATGTATATTATCCAATTTTAAAGAATTACAGTCACTCAATTGAAAGCCTAACACTTGTCATCACTTCCTTTTGAAATATGATGATGCACTCCAAAGCTGCAAGAGCCATTCATCATAATTGGAGTAGGCTGCAGCATGATGGAGATTTAGGTAAACTAAAGTGAAATGTTGTAGGTAAACCTACTTAATACCACTAAATCTATTACTAAGATATTTAGCCTGTTTCCTTCCTGAGGTCGACAGGGTGCAAGAGACAATCGCTGGATTGCACAGGAAAAAAGAACATGTGCATATTGTATTTTGGCAAAAATAGCTTACCCCCATGTCAATTCGTCCATATGTCCGACAGAAGGGCCACGGTGAACGTTTAAATGTAAAAATATGCTTGAGGAAGTGACAGCGTGCTGAGCAGCGAATGATGTCACACTCCCTCTGTTTGTCAGCGTAATCCAATTGTCTCTTTACTTTTTGAGCACTAGACCAATGACACAAGCCTTAATACATGTAAGTCTGTCACGTGGAACTATCAATATGAGATTCTCTAAAAATAAAATAAAGCTCTTGCCACTGGGTCAGGCAAGCTTTAAGGGTGTTGACGAATGAACATTAATTTGGACTCAGAATAACATCATTCCCCTCGAACTATTCCTGAAGGAGTTGAGATGGTTTTTGCTTTGTTAGATGCTTTTGCAAATTCATGAGTAGCCGTTCGCAGTGCGCTGTCAAAAGATGTGGAGTGGGCGCCTGTGTTTTAATGACTTGCGTATTGATCATGCTGAAACCAGCAAGAAACACATTTCTCAAAGCACATCCAGCTAATACGTCGCAGTGTGGTGTGAACATGACAAACTAGTGTCACCTAATGGAAACCCAAAAGCCATCTTTCATTATCCTCCAGTAATTAATATTGGAACTAGGTTTTCTCCATAAGGATTGCCGCTCAAAGGTGGTGAAGAGTGCATCCATATGCATGTGACAGTAACACCGTTGCTGATGTCATGATGACTAACAAGATGACTGAGTTCCATCAAGCCCATCTGTCACTGGGGACACGACTGTGCATGTGTGTGTGTAATTGTGTATATCAACAAAAGTAAGTCTGTAAACTCGGAAGTTACCATCCTCGTTAAGCAAGAATGGAAAAATATCTTCTTGCAACATTAAGATTAATTTCCGCATCACGATTCCCATCAACAACAACAACAACAACAAAACTTAGTTGGACTCTTCCAGTGAGAATTAACAGGATTCCAATCATCTCTGTTTTGCAGATTAACCTTGTTCCATGTTTTCTGTTAAATTTGATTGCAACCATGCCATCTTCAGCATGGTTTCAATTTGTTGCTCTTTTAGTCAGACATATATTTAGGGTCCATTGTATCGAAACAAGAATACACACTTTGCTTTACTTATTTGCTGCTATGTGCTCATTTGCATCGGTACGTTGAACTCTTACACTTAGTGTGGACTACAGGAAAGGACATCTTTAGAGGCTATAATATTGTTATACGCCCTGTAAGCCTCACAGAGTTATGTGCATTGTCTGCACACTCTTCCGTTTGCATCCCGTAAAATATGCCTAAATGCACTGGAACGGCCTCAACTTTGGTCATGTGTCTGTTTAGGTCATTAAGTTTAAATGCAGATGGGTGATTTGTATGGAAGCTCCAACACCATTAACTTTCTCCTCACACTCTCTCTGCTCCCCCTTTTGTGCTACAAATCTATTGAGATTGCGAGTGACCTGTGGCAGCATCCGCCCACGTCAAAGCACATGCACTCAAAACACAGTACATGCTGCTTGTTATGCATGTGGAAAAAAAAAAAGTCAACACAAAGGTACAGAAGCTAATAGAAAATGCTCTAGGTCGGGTGCAGCCTGGGACCACCTTAAGTGATTTGATAGTATTGGATTAGTAGTAGATTTGAGTATGTGTGTGCAGTGTTGGTGGTCTCAAGAGTGATCCCTCTGTAAGTCCTGGTCATACTGTAGCTAGAAGGCTGAAGGTGAGGCATCAGGGGGCTGAAGAGGCTTTCCGGCAGATTAGTTCATTCTCTGTCTTTCGACGTCATCCACAGGCATTGACGGCAGCTTTCAAGCACTCCTTCTCATAGAACACCGGACCAGAGTGTCTAATTTGTCTGTGGTTCAAAGCAGATCAATATTCCTGTCCCCCTAATGTCCCTAATGCGCTGATTTTGCACACTCAAAATGCAGAAAAGGTACAACTTGCAGTGTTATGACCACTAAGAAGTCAGTATTTTGCCACTTTCTTCCTCCAACTGTGGACATACAGTGGTTAAAATGTTAGAGCGCAAACCCCGGCCAGGTTTAAACATGTCACATTTGAAATAAATGAAATAAACAAGAGTTTACAATCTGAAAAGCTAGTTTGATCAGTGAGCTCTTGATATTTTACAATTTTGAAAAGCAATAAGGAATTTCAAACTGAAATTACCGTTAGTAAAGTTAATAGTAGTAGTAGCAGTAACGTTAGAAATGAATATAGCACAACATTCAACCAGTAAAAAAAAATATTTTTTTCTATTCAAGATTTTAAGTGATAATAATTTCATAATCTAAGTCAAAAAATAACATGTGCTTTACTATGTTTTGTTTTGTGTAACACGGTAAATAAAAACAAATATGGAATTTAATTTTAGCATACAAATATTTCATTTAAAGAGGTGCTAAATATGCTGCATTCAATGATTGTGGAAAATACCAATACTGTTCATTTAGGGCAGCTGCAGCATAAACCTTACATTGGGTGTTGGTGGAGTAAACTTGTTACGCACTGTACATACACTATTATTATCAAGAGATAGACCGAATTTATATACAGCTTGCCGACTAAGTGGGATGTAATATTCAAATTCACAAGTACAAGAAAGCATTACCAGTATGCTAAAGTCAAAAATAATATTTCATACGCTCCCCAACTTTCTTCAGTAGAAAATGAATGTGCAATTGCTAGCAGGCTTGATTTGGGACACTTTGATCTATGCGTTTGAAAAAGTACATGACGGATAATAAATCTTCCTCTCCTCCCTAAACACTGGCAAATAGTGTTTGCATCCGCGATTTACTGTAGATGTTGCCAGTTTCCGCAGATGCGCTTACTAATATGGGGACTGGCCTTGCTACAAAGCATGATGATAGGAAACTAATGTCCACGCAAGCCGCGCTGCCTGAGGGTGAATGCACACTGTGAGTCACATCTGATGCTGTTCCCATTACACGAACGGTGGACAGGTCGCCGTATATTTCACATGATCAGACAGAATGTACTGCTTGTCTGGTTGATGTTTGTGTACATGTGTGTAAATGCGTATGAGAATATGCCAATAGGAAGGACAACTCTGGTGTCTATTAATGGGATTAGGATTGACTTTCTCTCCCACAATCATCCTTTCTGTTACTCGCCTAGTGCTTTGAATTCCCATTCTAGCCATCGTTTTGTCTTGCTCTCGTTTGAACTGTGCTCCTCTTGCATTGCCATTGCAATTTTCTTTTTTTCATCGCTCATCCTTCTTTCCCTGCAGTTTGGAATGAAATGAGCCCTGCTGCAAACCAACTTTGACAAAGACATCCATGTAGACATTTTTTTGCTCACTGCTCAGTACTGAGAATAATAGTTTTTTGGGCTTATGCTCTCCAAACTTACATAACCCATCTCCTCTCTACTGTGCGCCGAATAGATGCAGACAGTCCATTGATTGCGTGTCTGTGAATAAATACTGTATCAAATAAAGCCATTTTTCAAATAATTAAAAAACAACTAAAGGTTGTGAGGCTAAAAGAGCTTTCCGCTGGATTTCTGCGTAATATTTTCTTGTGATTTCTGAGAACAGCTAAATCCTCTCTAGATAGTTCACACAGTTTTTTTTTTCTTTCAGCAGCTGCAATGGAAAATGCTGGCAAGAAATATAATTTTTGACTTCTATCCAAACTGTTCATCAAACTCGGAGCTTGTCACTTTGTCCAAGGTCTGAGGAAGACTGCTTGTCTGTTGATTACAGTTAGATAAGAGCATTGCACCATATGGAGCATCGCTCAAAAAGATTTCAATGGACTTTTAAAAGATGGATCTTTAAATACAATAAATGTACTGTACTTTATACCCTTACGTTCTAATACCTCCCATTACCGCATTTGCACTGCCAATTTTTGCATACTGTAAGTGATATGCAGAACTGCCCACGATCATCTTCACACCATCATTTTCACATTACTTGAATGTAAAGCTACATTTAAATACCAACTCCCATTGAAACACTATGATTTACCTTACTTTAGCACTCTCTGTGTTATCTACTGAGAAAAACACATCTCATGTTACTTGTAAATACTGTATTCCCTTTGGGTTTTTCTTCAGTGTCCTTTCTGCAAATAATGGAATTCTGAATGTATCATTGTTACGTTGTGATCAGATATTTTTTGCTTGATTTTGTCATAAATCAAGCCCATTTGAATGCACCTCTGCCTTAACTAAATCCCTGTAGAAAGTTGTGCTTTGCATGATGCTGCTGAGAAGGTGAAGGGACCAACAGAGCGCAGATCATCAAATTCCATCTAAAGTTGGACTTAATAGACCGCAGACCTCCGTCATGGCCAAACAAAATCTGGATCCACGACAAAATGTACACCTCATTGATACCCACCTCAGAAAGTTTTAGAAATATGTATTTAGTAGTTTTTATTTTTTTTTTTAATTTAAATTTGGGCAAGTGTGTTTAGCATAATTCAGCTAAAATGTGTTTATACCACCTAATATTTTATATACTGTAGCGCTTATCGTCACTACGGTCGTGCTGGCGTCTATCCCAGCTGACTTTGTGCGACAGACAAGGTTCACCTTTTACACTCACTTTCACCACTAAGGACAATTAAGTCTTCAATTAACCGAAGAAGCATGATTCGGGAATGTGAGAGTACCCGGAAACCGACCAAATTACACAGGAATGCCAGACCGCAGATTCGAACCCCCAGGGCCAAAAGGGTGACGTGCTAACCACTTGCTCAGCATGCTGCCTACCTAATATGATATTTGTAAATAAATTGAGTTTTTTAACAGGGCTGTCACTATCAAATATTTCTAATCGATTATTCTATCGATTATTCCATCGATTAATTGAAAAATCGGATAAAAGTGAATTTTACCTTAAAGTTGATTGTAAAATCATCTTTTTTTCTGATTACTGTTTATCTGGCTTTGTTTAGTGACTAAACAAAACCAAATAAACAATAATTAACTGAGAGCTACGTCTTAGCTACTGATTAATGCAAAGGGATACTAATTTTATTTATACTTCTGAGGCTGCTTCATTTTCAACTCCACATACAAATAACAATTATTGTCGTAATAGATTAAACTATTATTTTTTTCCATAAAATATGATTCAGTTATTGGTTTGGTCTGGAACATGTCAGAAAATAGTTGTTTTCATTGTTTTCTAACGTAAAAGCAGATGTCTGATTTCATGTAGGACTGCAGAAATATTAGAATATTTACTTTTAAGAGGATGAACTAAGATGATTTGGAAATTTTTAAGTTAAACAATGGCTCAAAATGATTAATCAGTGACTATATTATTAGCTGTCGAGTAAGTTGATAATTGATTAGTTGGCGATTAAGCGATGAATTGTTTCACCTCTCATTTTGAACATGTTGCAAACTCAGTTGCGTAACAACCCCAGATATTATCAATATTAACAAAACAGATTAGATAGCTAGATAGATAGATAGATAGATAGATAGATAGATAGATAGATAGATAGATAGATAGATAGATAGATAGATAGATAGATAGATAGATAGATTGATTGATTGATTGATTGATTGACTGGCAGGCAAGCAGGCAGACAGACAGACAGACAGACAGACAGATAGATAGATAGATAGATAGATAGATAGATAGATAGATAGATAGATAGTGTTTACACTCTGTAAACCCAATTACAGTCTGTATATGTATAAAGGTATCAAATTCATTTTTTTCCTGATTATTAATTGTTAGACACAGGGTGCCAGTAATCACATTTGACAGCATACCAAAAATTCCCGAATGAAAAAAACAGAAGGCAAACAACAGCAAATCGATGACACAGAGTGAGTCTCATTTTCAAACACACACACAAACACACACACACACACACACACACAAACACGTTACAACAATGATGGCTGCTAACCAACATGCGAGTCTGTCTTTTTGGAACTCATTTGAATAATTTGGAAATGTAGCCTTGGTAGAAATCTGGTTGGTGTTGCGTGCGCCATGCTTGCTTATCAGAACAAAGAAAACTCACCTAATCAAAAAACATAGTCGAGCGTTTCTTGCATTGTCCATGAAAAGAGAACCAACGGGAGAATCATCCTCGTCTTCTTGGTCAGCTTGAAAATGACCCCATTTCACCCCCACTGCATGCATGCATGCCAACCCGGAGAAGAACAACTCCAGGAAAACGTCACACGGCTCTCAACTCCTCTCATCCACACGTGTAATATTGTGCCTGTCCACTCGAAAACGCCTCATGCAGTATTGATCGCCCATAATAGTCCAGGAAATGGAATTAAAAAACCGCAAAGCACCCCTCTTTTTTCCCTGTGTTTACATCCTGCTCCCTCCTCTTAAAGCACTCTCTATGTGCTTTCTTTGTTGTCAGTGTCTCATCGTGCAGGACGGGTCAAACCATTCCACGGTACTAGAGGGGAGTGCAGGAGTTGTCGAGGGAAGAGATCCAGTTCATTACGGGAGCGACGAATGGGCTTGGTGACTCGTGGCCAAATGTTGTTATTGTGCAGGATAAAGGCTTGGGGGAGGGTTGGTGGTGAGGGGGCACACGTGAGTGGAGAGGGGGGGGGGGGGGGGGGGGACAAGTAGGGATGAGTGGTCTCGCACACCGCCCAAGATATGGGAGGATGAAAAGAGCAAGTGTTCTGCTTCAGCACCGTGGAGAGTTCCCAACGAAGCAGAGGAGCGCTAATAAATATTTGCTTCAACTCAATCAATGGCAGCAAATCAAATTATAGGAGATAGTTTGAAAAGACAGCCCGGTAATGACGTCACCAACGCACAGTGTCATGTCATATGTGATATTGTGTTTAGGTCGTAGTTTCCTTCTGCAGAGTGATAAGGCAAATGACACGCTCTTATGACCAAAAACTAATAAAAATGCACAATTCTGGATCATATAGAGTACATATATATGTACTGTATGTGAACTGTGTTGGTGAGCACGCGTTAAGAGATTAAAAATAACACGTTTACAAGTACAGGTAGTGTGCTTGTGGCGCCATCTCCAGGAAAACAAATTATCTTTGTTATTTTATTATGTTCTTTTTTTTAATCACTGAGGGAAAACAGCAACAACAATAAATATTTAGTCATTCATGTTCACATTTTTTCTTACAATTATTTATTTTTTATGACCACCTTGCTGCTGTTCTGTAACACTGAGTTCTTGATACACTGTATGTCTGTTTTAGACTGTTTGTAGATCTACTTTGTTACTTAAATACGTTTTTAAAAAGTATTTACTCACACTGTTAGAGATATAACCAGCGGGGGAAAGTTACAAAGCACACTATACACTATACTGCAGATATTTTAGGTTACCTGTACTTGAGTAGATTCATGTTTTTTTTGTTTGATGACTTTTTATTTTTACAACCCTACATTTAAAAAGACATGTCTGTACTTTCTAATCTTGGTCAAAATAGGCTCGTTACTTATTTTTAACCTCCGCTGATGATGACGCGATGTGAAGAAGACATAAAGACAACCACAGTTGAGATTTTTGGGACCTACAAGGTAGAAAAAAAACAGGCACAACAGGGACATGGAGGAACATGCACCAAAGAGCATTAACAACGATCACGCAGCACTTTCAGAGAAGCAAGATATTCCCCATCCGTGGCATTATTAGATTTGTTTGCTGTTGCCAGCTACAAGAACAGCGTGTGTTGAGTTGTGCCATCACTGAAAAAATGGTAAGGTGTATTTTTTCACTTGTTACAATTAGCCAATTCAGCATTTATTAAAATATATATTTTTTTGCTTTCTCAGTTAATGTGAAGGGAACATGTTTTGATATCATAAAAAGCCTGAGACAACTCTAGTGAGCGCTTGGTTTGGAAAAAATATATATATATTTTTTTCTTGTGCCAAGTTATCAAGAGTATATAGTTAGTTAGCATTCAGGTCCCATAACAAAGGGATTCTCAAAGTGTGGTGCGTTATTGCCATACAAGCTCCTTAATAGTGGTATTATAAGAATCACTGAATTAAATGTTCAAACTGCACAAAAATATGCTTGATTTTTTTTAATTTAAATCCAGTATACTACATTTGTTAAGTGCAGTTCAGTTGTGTTTAACCTTTAGGTACATTACATTTGCATTTAATCTTTGAGAACTTTAGGTGCAGTAATCCATTTTATGTGTAATACATTTTAATGCAATCATTATTCAAGTGCTATTTTAAGTACACTTTTACTGTATTGTGTTAAGTCTTCAGAATGGCTTATAATAATAGCAAATATGATTTTTTAAAAATTGTTTCAATAAAACTTCTGCTTCGGTTTCGCTGAACACCAAGGCCTACTACGCTTCTGTATTTTTCTGCTGGACGTGATGGTGGTACTTGGAGAGTGACGTGTTTTTTTTGTATTATAAATTTGACAACCCCAGCCACCTTATACTTTGACGGTCTGCTTGGATTGTACAGGACTCCACGTTGCATGCGCATGCAGCCTCTGTGCCTTTAAGAGCATCTCTGTCAGCTTCCTCCTCCCGTGTCGTGGACGCGCACACTTAACAGCTCAATATTCGAGAATTACAGCCAGGCTGGCTTTGCATCATCCAACTGATACCACATCAGCTTCTCCCGACACGCACATATACAGTACATTATACGCTTTTAATTCTTATCGGGATATTGATGCATTTTCCTACACGGTCACCCTAGCGGGCCAGCCGTTGGTTTTTGCTCTTATTTCCCACTCGCGCGCGTCCCGAGGCTGATCCACGCTATAAGATGGCTGAGCTCAATTTGGGCAAGGGGTTGACTGCGGGGAAAGTGGCCAGCAACGTTCAGAAGAAGCTAACGAGAGCCCAAGAGAAGGTAAGAGCTGCCGACTAAACGTGATCAAATGTGACAAACGGAGAGATGCGAGGCCTGCGAAAGCAGCGAGGGGCCAAGTTGCGCATCCCCCCACCGAGGGGCAATGTCGCATCACGACCGCCACGCAGCTGGGAGCTGAGATGGAGCATTTGGGGATCGGGTGGTGCGCCCGTGTACATCCGTGCATTTTCGGCAATGTCATTGAGGAGTTGGTGGGGGGCGTGGGGGTTTGGGGTAGTGGGTGGAGGGGATGGGGGGGGGGGGGGGCAGTCAGGAATATTGAAGGAGAAGGACACGGGCCCACTTGTCATCGTGTGTATGTGGCACATGTTCACATGTCTTTGACGTCCCACAGACTCAAATTTATCACGTTTAATGAAAGCACAATGTCAGAGTGAGTTGAACGCTGCTTCGTGCGCTCTATCCATAGCGAGGCCTCGGCAATTACATGTTAGGGATGCTATAAGTGTATGGCAGAGGGCGCTATCAGTTAAGCCTATATGCGCCATATCCTTGCAGCCACTCATTGGCTATCAAAACAATATTTGGTACACCTGCGAGTGGTGTTCCTAATATTTTGGGAAGATGAAACTATTGTAAAGCGATTTTCTCACAGTTCTTGTACTATTATATTATTCCAGTGTGTCTATTAAATTACCTATTAGATGTGAATGTGAAGTAATATGAGCAGTTCAATTCTCATATTTGTGCTCATTTAAATGTATACTTAATGTTGTATGAGGTATGTTGGGAATATTTACATACACTTGTAAAGATTACCATTGCAAACCCACCATGTATTAGGTTGCATTGGTGATAGCAGGAATTTATAAACAAAATACTATTACTGACAATGTCATTGCCTTTTGTGATTGGCAGGTTCTCCAGAAGCTCGGGAAAGCAGATGAGACCAAAGACGTTGCTTTCGAGGAGGGAGTCATAAACTTCAACAAGCAATATGTGAGCGAGCAGTGAATGATATTATCAGAGCCCTGTTTGTAATTTGTTCTGCGGAAAATACCACTTTGAATTTGTATTATTTAATATATGAATACTGAATGAACATTGTCTTAAATGCGTTATTCTTCAGGCCGAAGGGAGCAAACTCCAGCGAGACCTCAGAGCATACCTGGAGGCTGTGAAATGTGAGACATTGTTGTACAATAAGATGCACAATTTACAACTGTGCACCTGTTCCAATTCTTTCAAATGTGCTCCATGCTGTGTCTGTGTTTTTTTGTTTTGTTTTTTTCACAGCCATGCACGAGTCCTCGAAGAATGTGCAGGCGTGCCTGGCTGACATGTATGAGCCCGACTGGTATGGCAAGAATGAAGTCGATTCCATTGTGGAGGTCAGACATGTTGTTTCTTTAGTATTAATATGTGTGCACTTATTTGGCCACATTAGATAAAACAACAAGTTTTGCTAATTCATTCATGTATTAGAGCTCATCAATTTATGCAGGTGTCGTTAACGTTGAAGCTAGAAAGTATTTAGTCATACAGTATGAATGCTTGGCTCTAAGAATATTTATCTGGCTCCTTCCCCTCTTTGACCTAACATTGCACCAAGAAAATCCCCAAATCTGAGGAGGATGCGCCTGATGAGTGCGCCCACGAGAGCACAAAATGAGAGCAAATGATTGACACATCGTCGGTCACACTTTCACCTTCTCTGTTTTTCTTCCGTTGTTTTTCCTCAGGTGCAGTGGTGTCTTGAAAATTAAATTAGAGGTATAAGAGCTGACCAGAGAGAAATGTTTTTTTATTTTTTATTTTTTTTACAGATCATTTGACTAATGTACTCTCAGGTCATACTGCCAGTTTTAACAAATATGACAAAAATGAAAATAAAAAGCACAGCTCCATATTAGTTTTGTTTTATGTCGGTATGCTCATTCCTCTTCCAGGACTGTGATGTGCTCTGGACTGACTACCATCAAAAGTTGGTTGATCATGCGCTCATCTCCATGGATACCTATTTGGGACAGTTTCCTGATATTAAGGTATGCCGCCATGGTTACAAAGACCTTTCAATATGAATGGCACACAAATGTACCTTTCTTCCTGTTTATTTTGTTGCTCAGGCCCGTATCGCCAAGAGGGACAGAAAGTTGGTGGATTACGACAGTGCCAGACACAACTATGCCACCACACATAAGACCAAGAAAAAGGATGGCGGTATTAAAATCACCAAGGTAATGCGAATGCATGCAACATCAGTGGAAACTAGAATGGAGATTCTATTCAAGATTAGTAGTGCATAAAAGAAACGATCAACATATGTATCCCCCCCCCCCCCTTTAAGCCATCCTCTTTGTTGGAGAGGGCAACTCCCGGCTGGGCTCAAGGGATCCTGTCTGCACACAATGTCGCCCAGAGTAGCTTATCCAGGAGCCAGGTACACTACACTATTCACGTGGACACTTCAACATGTCTATCAGGAGCGTTTGAACCTGTTTATTGTCACTGCCAGTCAAATAGCAAAGAAACAAGGCAGAACCAAGGAATCAACAGAGTTGCGTTCATTTCAGGCAGAGGAGGAGTTGGAGAGAGCGCAGAAGGTGTTCGAGGAGATCAATATTGACTTACAGGAGGAGTTACCTTCACTTTGGAACAGGTGAGCTTTTATTTAGCATAATTGCTAGATCGGGTGTCAATTTATGTCCTCATACATTTCAGGTGATCATAAATTGCAATGTAGGTCAAAAACTTCCATTGCCCACAGAAAGATATGAAATTAATATTCTTATATCCTCTCTCAAATTATCAAAATGATGACCATTCTTGAATGTAGTCATTTCATATTGCTGTAGGACGAAAATACAATATATTTTAGTGGACCCAGTGGACATATATACACATATGTGTAAATATTTTGCATTATTTTGTGTGTGTTCATGAAGTCTATCCTAAGAATTGTCTGGCATTGAACAAAAGAAGTCTGCAAATGCAGTAAATATCCATGTCTTTCTCTCTCTTTTGCAGTCGTGTTGGATTTTATGTCAGCACCTTCCAGAGTTTGGCTGGTTTTGAGGAAAAGTTTCACAAAGAAATTAGCCGGGTGAGTGTCATACAAACATTTGTTAGAAACAAGAGAAACTCGGCTGTATAATTAACATATTGGGACTCACCACATAATCAATGAGGGCTATAATTCCCGTTCGTGTGTAAGTTTTCTTTTACCGTGCCTGGCTTGTGTGCTGTCAAAGTGTGCCGATTCTCCCGTATTGGACTTTTCTGTTCTAGCATGACTGTGCCTCAAAGCAAGGTTCATAATGGCTTGTTGAACGTTTTCATATATGACGATGTGTCCCAATATCTTTGTCCATATATTGTCGTGCTGTGTATACTGCTGGCTCAGCTCGAGTTTTGTTAATACCCGATGAATATATAGATCATAATAAGGGGCAAAGTCATTGCTCTCGCAGTGCGGAGAATCTAACGTAAGTTGCTTTTCCCTTCCCCGACAGTTGGATCAGGATTTATATGATGTCTTGGAGAAACTCGAACAGACAGACACAAGCAGGTTAGTGAGGAACATTAGTGAAGTTTGTTACGTCTCATTTTAATTTCATCCCTTTGTTTCCTTCCGAATGCCTTACACTGTGAGGTTTTGTCCATATTTTTAATAATAGAATGGATAAGAGGATTTTTATCCAATTTTTATTTAATCCATCCAAGTTCAAGGTTCATCTCTTTAATTGAACTAAAACAGAACGTTTCACAAATAATTACACATAAATCCAATGACCTTCATTAATCTGAAGCCACCCCTGAACCTCCATTGCAGAAAGACAGGTAACCGCAGCGCCTTATCTTCCGGAGCAAATAGGAGGTAATCAGCAAGGACTGTGGTAAACCACGGTGACACAACTGTTGGTCTGTCTGTCCAAATGTCTGTATGTCAGTCAGTTTGCAGGTTTGAGAGCACACCGTGCTTGGTTGTGCAAGTGGGCTCACAGATGCTGTCTGGAAAGTGCAATGTGCTCTCAGAGCTGCAGATACGAACGAGATGGGCATGAATGCTTTAAGGCTGCACCGGGCAAAAGTGTTACATAACAATTTAATATAATCTTCAATTGTGTGGCATCTCCTTCAAATTGCAGTTTGCTGAGGAATGTGAAGGAAATTACTGTATGTACTCTAAAGTGTACAGGTAATAATTGTTTAAGGATACTGTAAGCGATTTTGTTAGCACGACAGTTTCCTGGTTCAGCAATATATTGTGGAGACTTCGTCAGGTACACCCAAACAATATATTTGATTCAATTTAAGACCTGTATCAAACATTCTGCCATTTCCAGAGACGACATCTAGAAACCCAAGACACAAATATACAAGTGACGATCCTCCTAAGCAGAAAGTGTCCTGCGAACATATGCGTGGACAAACAAACAAATAAACTACGTCTCTTCACAATTGCTTTTACATTTACTAACAGCTCATGCATGAAGGAGGTCTGCACTCTGCTTAGTGTGTTCCAATTAGATTCGGAAAGGGATACAGTATTTTCGATACAGCTCTTGTATGGGATCTCATTGGACTGTACCAGTGTACCTCATGTTGTAGCCAGTGTGTGTATGTCTATCTCTTGAAATATCTTCAGTTCTGAGGATTTTGTCAGCGTCTATGTTCTCTATAACTAATGACGCCACTTCCACTGCTCTCTTGTGAGGATTAACCGAAGCGCAGTCACAGTCTGCTTGCATGGGATGCAAGAGGGATGTAGAAAGAAGGGACGGAAGCTCACTTTTCTTGGATGACACCTCTGCATGATTTGCTACTTTTCCATAGCACTTTTCTTTGCTAGCCTCATACATTATGTCAAATCACTCAGGGTAATCTGGACTTTCTTTCCACCCTTCTATTTCTCCCTAACCCAGTGGCATTGATGAGTCCGACCACACTCTCAAACCAGGAGGACCACCGCCAATTCCAAAATCCCCATCCAAGGTTGATGCTTATCTTGTATTTCCCATTGTGTTTAAAAATATATCCAATGTTTGAATCATTTATGTCGTTGTTGTAGCTCAAACCAGCAGTGCCTCCTCCACCCAAGGTGACCCCATCCAAAGAGATGAAAACAGAAAATATCATCAAGCTGTTTGATTCTGCAGCAACTCCTGATATTAGTGTCACCTCTCCGACAGAGGTTAGTGGGTAATAGCTTGTGTCAACAAACAGTGGAATACAGTAGGGCTTAAACTTTTCAGTCTCTTGAAAAGGTCCTCCTCTTTCTCTAGCCTGTTCTTTACCCAGGTTTTTTCAAAATATTTTGCTCCCTTTCATGATCTTTTTCAATTGTGCAGATGGGGCCAGTAAGTCAGTGTTTCTGTTGTTGGTGTCAGTTTGACAGTACTGTAGCCAGCAGCCTATTGGACATGGACCTTGGGGCGTTCTATGGAACAACCAAAGCCTTCACGGTCACACAGGTGGAAGACGAATGGCATGGATATGTCGCTCTTAACTCACCTGATTACCTCATTAAGATGCCAGGTTTCTCAGGGGGTTTTCTTTTGTCAACATTTTGCAAAGTCAGGATTAAAATACCACATTAGGATCTCTCGATAGTAAACATGATGATCACATGCTAGTTCAGTGCACATGTTGCAAATAAATTGTGGGCGTGGATAAAAATGTCTTGAAAGGCTTGGCATATTTTGAGGTGGTGCTGGCTCTACCCTTTCCACTTTCTTTTCAAGCCAAAAATTTATATCTATGAGCTTTGAGTAACCCTTTTCTGCTTTCTTTATGGTAGTCGACAATAGCACATTTCTACCAGTATTTCTCGCTAGTTGACAAAAGTGCAGAACAAATACGACAAAAAGATGAGTTTTCCTTTATGTCTGTACTGTCGAGACTAACAATGTCATTGTATTCCGTTTCCCTTTGGTGCAGGTCTGCTGCTTGTGAGAATTTAATTAACTGGATGAATGGCATGCAGACTGTGTTATAACTGACAAAGCTTGCATAGTGTGGCTTTGTACATTTTTTTAATTTTGCTGGCCCCACCATCAGGGACATCTCAGTCTGTACAGAGATAATGCTCTGTTTGAATTGATGCTTTCAGAGAGATAATGATTGATCAACATAGTACTGTAATCGACAGTATGCGTTATTCTGTATATTGTAAATTAATTTACAGTAGATATGACTGCGAGGGTGACAGTGTAACATTTACACAGACAGGAAATGGTTGTAATATACCGTATGTATATTTCTGTACAGCGATATCTAACTGGTGATACCCGTTTTCTATTGAGGATTTGCGCAATTAAATTTACTGTCCTCTTGCTTTAGAAAAACAAAACAAAGCAAAACAAAACAGCAGACCTAAAAACTAGAATAGCTTTGCAAAGTATTTCTACTCATACTGTTACTTCCTCTGCCCCGACAGCCAGCAAACTGGGACTCCTGGGTAAGCTAAGCAACCCCCTGAACTACATTATGTATTTAATAAATAAAAACACTAAATAATTATGATCATCATCATTATTATTGTTGGTGACTTGGCTAAATAATGATGATCATCATCATTATTTACATGCCACTGTGTTAATGTTAACCATTGTGTCATGTAGCCATTGTATAAACATCACTCTGTGCGATATATGTTTTATGGCTGCGTTATATATCTGAACAAATTACTGCATGTATACTGTTTTTCATCTGCCCCAAATCTCTTTGTGCATTGTCTTCATGTCTGCAGTGTTTGGTGTCCTTGCACTAAAAAGATGTTTACATAGCACAAATAGAGCTTGGAAATAAGCTTCATTCAATTCATTTTCAAAAATGTATGTTACTTTCAAATTTAATGTAATAAAATTAACATGCACGATAGATTACAAAACTTAACCTTCCTCACCATTTTAACTATAAGTGTGTCATCCATGTAATTGGAACTGAATTGACCTCCATTTTTAGTTGATCCACGTATCCCTGTCGGTCACACTGACAGAACATGTCTACGTGCCATGTAACACACAGGGAGCAGTTGCAGTTGAGTGAAGTTGCTCATCTTTACCTTTATTGAAGCCTTCTGCAAGGGTTTAAAAAAAAAAAAAAAGCGGGCAACTTCACAGTCTTGCTTGCACTGTGGCATCCGTGAACTAACCTTTTTCGTTCATCACTGTAAGAGAGACGTGTCTCCAAAACAAGACCTTTCTGTGCCGCTATTACAGTTTGAGGCAGACAGCAAAACCTCCCAACGGAATGACACTTCTGCTCTTACAAAGCACCCACCTTATCCTCGCTCTGCCTTGTCACCATTGCTGTGTGATTAGAAGCCATTCTTGCTGAATAAACACAGAAGAACTCACATCGATCTTCTGATGGAAAAGGCTTCCTTTATACCTTCTACCGTCATCCCTCTTTAACTTCTTGTTTTTTAATGCATTATTCTTTTTTTAATCAAGCCTTCCCAGTGAAGGCTTATTATCCTTTTCCCAAATTTTTGTTTAGTACAATATGATGATGATGGATTATTGCAAGTGTTCATATGTGTCGGTTTTGCTTTGAAATTGAGAAAATATGTTGTGTTAAAGTGACACTTTTTACTAACCTCTTATTATAACCCCCTTAAATCTAGCTGTGATTTGAACTTTTAGCTTTTTTATTGAACAGATGATTATTAGAGACTTCACTTTTAGGAAAGTATTTATGCCACAGTCAGGGTAATTCAAGGATAGAAACATTTTCCTTTTAATTAATTTTTCAAATATCTACAGCTGTGATTCTCATAGTTTGGTACGTGGGTATGCAAAAAAAAAAAAAAAAAGTTACAGCGGATTTAAAATTTTTTTATTGCACTTTAAATACAATACATTTTACATTAAAATGTCTTAGAACTGTTTGCTTTCAAGCATTTATGTCGCAACAATTTACCTTAAACCTTTACGCGCAATGCTTTTTCAGTTGAATGATTTCATTATTTAAGTAGTTTTTTGTAATTTATTCGGAGTTTTGTTTAAATTGTGCGTAATGTTACAATTAGAGTTACAACAATATTAAATCTACATTTTATGTTAAAAATATCAGCTTTTTTATTGATGAACACGTACGCCTACTACGCTGCTATATTTGAACGTTGGTCAATATGGTGGTACTTGAAGAGCTAAGAATTGTTTTTAGGTGGTACTTGGTTAAGAGATTTGACAACCGCTTTTCTATACTGATGAAATACCAACTTGTGTGTGCAGTTAAATTGCATCCCTGAAAGTGAAATGTGTCATTGAATGGGCCAAAAGTGTAATTTCTCCATCCAATCCAAATTACATACAGCACAAAAAGTCCAAGCCCTGGAAATATATGTCGTTGACATTCGGAATAGTTGACCATATCTTCCCTTAAAATGTAATTAATTGTCCCTCAACAGTTTTTCCCCAATGATTTACAAACCCAGTGATGAGGTCAAATGTGTCTTATGAACTCTGACCCCTTGAAACCTAACCCCTGCCCCTCAGCCAGAGGACGGCGGTGCCCAAGAAGAGCCCACCAAGATGCACTATGACGCCGTGGCGGCTGCTGCGGAGGCCTGGGGGGATGATGATACGCCGCCTGCCCACTATGACCCCATAGCCGCTGCCACAGAGGGCTGGGGGGACGACAGTACCCGAGCGGTTCACTATGACGCGAACGAGGATTGGGGGGATGATGAAACTCAGCCGGCTTATGAGGAACCTGTGGCTGAAGCCCAGGAGAGTCCGGTCGAGAACGAGACCCAGCCGGACACAGAGGCCGCCGCGAGTCCTGCTGAAGCTTCGGCCGACGTCTACGAAGAGGAAGCTCCTCCTAATGCTGCTAATGAAGAGGATCAGGTAACCAAGAAGATGCATCAGGATGAAAAGAATGGATGCATCAGCTCTTGAGGAGGTTTGAACTTGATAGAGAAAATAGATTGTGAATTATGAGTCTAAAAGAGGGTGATGCATCTGGACCAACAGAATGGATGCATCCAGTATTTCTCTCAGGGCAAGTTGTGGAGCTTAATTAATGAGACAAAGGTCTAGAGATGTTTTTCAATCCACATAACTAAAGTGGTGCTCTTATATCTACTCTATTTATTCAACATTATTTCCTGTTATTGTCATAGCACTGCTTTTGTTGTTGTTTGTCTTGTGGTGTCAAGCTCACTCCCTCTCAATTATTTATCATTTTAAATCATGGACAGTGTGCGCCTCATCTTTTCTATTCATGTATTTGTTGTCTCAGGGTGAGTCTGAAACAACTCCAGAAGCAGCTCCTGAAGAAGAAGCAGCAGAAGCAGAAGAAGAAACAACAACAGATGATGTGAGTACAAGCAGAAAAATACTCGCAACGACCTTTAAATGCAATCCATACAAAACCTGAGAATGCAGCTGCTACAGAAATTGCTTTTGCATGATGAGAATGCTTTGTGAGCAGTAGAAATGAAATGAGGACTAAAAATATTTTAAATAAATAACAGCACTTGATAGTCATCTTCAGGTGCAAATATATGAACCATATTCTGAAGTGATATAAGAGCAAAATAGGGGATAATAAGTCTTGGGTGGGTGAGGATTGTAATCACAGATGATCTGAGAGGTCAGAGATCGGTGGAGCTTGGTGATAACACACATACAGTAAAGGGACCACAGATCCATTTTCAACCTATTTCCGGGGATCATTTTTGTATTGCATGAGGTTGAATCTTACTGGATTACCTAAGATGTTGAAGTTTGATAGAGTCAGTCCATGCAACTAATAATATCCAATGCAAGGGCTGTCACCATTTATTTACTATAATATATACTGTATATAATATCCATCCATCCATCCATCCATTTTCTGAGCAGCTTCTCCTCACTAGGGTCGCGGGCGCGCTGGAGCCGATCTCAGCTATCATCGGGCAGGAGGCGGGGTACACCCAGAACTGGTTGCCAGCCAATCACAGAGCACATACAAACAAACAACCATTCACACTCACATTCACACTTACGGGCAATTTAGAGTTGTCAATTAACCTACCATGCATGTTTTTGGGATGTGGGAGGAAACCGGAGTGCCGGGAGAAAACCCACGCAGGCACGGGGGGAACATGCAAACTCCACACAGGCGGGGACGGGGATTGAATCCCGGACCTCAGAACTGTGAGGCAGACGCTCTAACCAGTCGGTCACCGTGCCGCTGTATATAATATAATGGAAAAAAAAAAGTGTTCAGTTTTGAAAGTTTTAGAGCGTTATCTATTCGGAATATTTTTATTATTGGTGTAGTACAGTACTGCATGCCACCTATGAGTTGTTCTATTATGCGTTTTTGCTACCTCCTTTAAAAGCTTTATGATTATTCCCAAAATGCACTTTCTTTAAAAAAAAAATAATACAAACGTTATGTTGTCTCATCCTGTCTAGACACCTGCAGAAAATGAAGAACCAATAGAAGCAAAGGCGGAGTCACCTGATATGCCCCCTGGTTTCCTGTTTAAAGTAAGACCTAACCATGAATGAGAGCATTTCAGATGAATGGAACAATCCTCTAACCTCTTCATTTTCTCTCTCTCGACTAATGTGCGGTAAAGGTCAAAGTGATGCATGATTATGCGGCAAACGACACGGACGAACTCGAAATGAAGGCAGATGATGTGGTGCTAGTAACAACCTTTGACAACCCAGATGAACAGGTACATGCTCACAAACTCTAGCATGGTTACATCACAAAGAAAAGTCAATTTATGTCTGGATTTGTGTGTGTGTGTGTGTGTGTCTTTAGGATGATGGTTGGCTGATGGGAATAAAAGAGGACGACTGGAAGCAGAAAAAAGAAAATGGCACCAAAGGAGTATTCCCTGAGAACTTCACCCAGCGGCTGTGAAAGTTTCATTGTTATGCAAACTTTTTTTTTTTTTTCCTTCATCCCCTTGCCTCTATTATCCCCACGCCCTGTCCTATTCTTGCCCTGTCTAATTACTTGGACTTTGACCATAGACAGTGCTGAAATCGCAGTTCCACTACTGTGGAATTGGAACAAAGTGAGGTTATAGAAATGACAGCCATTCCAAGGGGCCAAATATGAGACCTGTGCTATCGTTGACTGGACTGATTAGTAAATCCTGACCTCACGCAGGATAGCTGGAGATGTGGCTCCCTCTGTAACGCCTAACCGTAACTCACTCGTTACATTTCAATATAAATCATCTCTCATGTTCGACTCGCGAACACATTATCGCTAAATTAAAGAATACGTAGTCAGTTTGTTTATGAAAGAAATCTCTGGTTGGGTCTGTTTTTGTCACATGTAGCAAGTATTTTCTAAATATTCAGGGACGGTGAGGTGTTAAGATCAGGTGTCAAGGATTTGTTGTTTACTGATTAGAAATCAGTGTAGTTAGTCTTGGGCAGCTGTAACAATCGTTCACATCTTAATTTCTTATTCCCACTCAACATGGGCCCCTGGTTGTTGCATTAATTTCTTTTTCATGGTGATAAAAGTGGTTTCACAGTGTTGTTCGGTAAGTTATTATGCATTAAATTATCAACACAAGAGCCGTATGTCCAGGTCAAAGTTGGTCACTTTGGAAATGTCTTTCCCCCCCCAAATATGCATAAATTAGGCTTGCCTCAAAGCTTTCCTGCAAACTGCACCAATGAGAAGCTGCTACTGGTACTAAAATAGTTAGGCAGACCTAATCACATTTTAATCAAACATGTTCTAACTGAGCCAGCTTCATTCACTTTCAAAAGGCGTGCTGAGATCAGCTCCTCCTATTTACATCCAGACAACTTTGGTCACAAATGCAAATGTTTCCAAATATGCACCAGAGCTACTTGTTTTATTTTTGTATGCTGCCAAGCAATGATGACACTATCGCCTATAGCAGCCGACATATTTGCCAACTGAGGATGCTACAGAGCATTTTGTACTTATTTCAGGTTCTCTGCTCTTACATAGTCCAAACACATTCACAGACTCAACATAGATTCACATCTGTTATTATTGTATTAAAGTGAGTACGAAGTGTGTGCGTGCGTGCGTGTGTGTGTGTGTGTGTGCGTGCGTGCGTGTGTGTGTGTGTGATTGTATGTGTGCTTAAGAAATACAATTATTTATTTATAGGCTAATGTTATGGGACAAACTCCTGGAAGGAGTTCGTCCGTTTGACAGGGAGCTCTTCAGACAACACAAATGTATTGGCTGGTATTACAGGTTCCAGATGTTATCGTGCATTTGTTGTGTATAAGTGTAATTTTGCAAAGTGATGACAGCTACATATTCTATGAAGACATTCATATCTGTGTGTGAGTTAATGTGAGCATGCTGACTTCCCATGTGTTGTTGTGTGAAAACGTTTCATTTAAGACAATGCTACTGGGATTGCATTTGAGGTCATTGGTTTCCCCCATGAAAAACTTTGTTTATTTATTTATTTTTTTATAACGGGGCTTTGAGCCGATTTGTATTGGATGTTTACACACTGCCCCCTTCCCTTGTGATTTTCCATCAAACTTGCCTCAAAATATTGCCAGTGTATTGTGGTCCGAAGAGATTAAATTGTGATTATATGGAGGAAAGACATATAGAGACTGATTTTTCTTTTTTTTAAATCAATGTTCAGTCGTTTGACCATGTGAGGTTTGCTGCATTTTCCATGTGTAACTTACAGTCACGTGTGAGAACAACGGCTCCACTGCTCTCTGTTTTGTTTTGTTTTTCAATTCATTTTTTCCTCAGTCCGGTTTTCTATAATACAAGTCTCCTGTGATTACTTACGGGATAAAAAAAAGTTATCATCCTTACCTACCCGATCAATATTTAAAAAAATAAAGGACTTCAACCCTCCATCAATTTTGACTTTCTGTGGCTTTTATTTGAAGCAAGATTTGAATTGGGGTTTAGATTGCAACACCCCCTGCTGGTAACTTCAATACAATAATATAATATGTGCAATGATCACTGGCACCAGCAGGGTGTACTCTACCTAAAAATACAGAATGTAAAAGAAGAAGAAGAAAACAATCTGAAAATTGCTGTCCGTGGTACTGAAATCCTGACACCATCTCATGCTAACTCAGGTTATTATCACCTGCTCATTTCCTAACCCGTTGTGTGGCTTAAATGGTCAAAACATTCTGCATGCTATACCTCTGTATGCTTTTCGTCATGTTTATCTCATAGCCATATTATGCTAGTAAAGAAAACACATTCTTGTTTGTAAGAAAAAAAAAACTTTATGTTAAACATATAAAATGAATGCACAGCGTTGCCCAAAAATACATTTACATTAATATTCTTAAAAATAGATCTTTAAATAATTTCTCAGAAAACAGCTTAATATACATATTTGACAAATCTTTGAGTATCGGTATACAGTATACCATAGTGCCTTGGAGTTTCTTCATAATGGCAATGTTTGTTTCTTCATGAAGCATTTGCAGCAAAAGCTAGTCCGAAAATCATCGGACAATGTACTTAATTTCTAATTTTATGCATGTTCGCTGGAAATGAGGTTTGGAATCTATCGATGGAATGAAAATGGTCATGCAAAAGAAAGTCCTCAAATACAGTAAACTACAGGAGACGATAACTGCTACGTAGCATAATATATAAACAGTAGTTTAATTCAGCCTGAGTCAAGTGTATTTTTTTTTAGATACTACTAATCAGAAAACTGAAACTTATAACAATAAACATGTTGCACATACATTAAAAAAAATAATAATACACCTGATACAAACCTGATATGAAGAAGATGCATTAATGAACCATGTGATAATGATGGATACATCTTAATAACTTTCTTGCATCAGTGCCAGATATTCCCTGATCTTGGACAGACAGAATACCCCATAGGGATGCAAACATGAACATGCCCCCACCGTGCCGCGCCAAGATCTATGGACATTCTGTGGGGCCGACTTACAAGGAAGACACATATTTCGAATAAGGTTACAAGGATATTTTAGCAAAACGGCTTCAGGGATGAGGGTGACAGCAGACACAGTGACTTCTTCTTCTGGACAGGGCCAACTATGAGTACTCCAAATCATAAGAATTATTTAAGAAACCATTACTGTAAACAGGCCATCCTCCATAGCATGTAATATGTAATAGGTCAAAGAATCACTGGAACACCCATTGATCATGTGCTCAGACCCTGGCAGTTTACATTGAACATGACAATTCAGAGCCACACTATTACATTTGTAAATGATGCAATAGTTGTGCAACAACACATGTATGTATACAATAGACCGGCATTCAACTGTGACACTCCAATGGAAATGAAATTCACTTTTGTTCGGTTCAGTGTTTGAACAGTATAAGTTCTTTTGGGTGTCTACCTGGCCAGAATATTCAAGGCTGCTCATTTGAAAGTCAAGCCATACTTGACATCATCACCTCATCGTTTAATGCGGTTGCAAAGGGAGTGAAAGTAAATCCATGCTGTCATAAATTATACGATTGCATCAAATTATTCAAGTTCGTGTTATATGTGACTACCTGCATTAGATAAGTCAAGCTTGTCGAACATTTGAACCATATTGCCCTCTCCAGCTCTTAAATGTCATGTTACGTTTTTTTTAAACTGTTTTCCAGACAAAATATTACTTATTAATAGTACTCTGGCTTGTTTGTAGCCAAGGCAAAATCACAATAATCTTAACACAGAGAAGAAAATGTCCAAATAAATATAGTCAATATATTTTTGCAAATTATTATTTAAAACAATGCATTAGACAATGAGGGAAAGTGATGAATCAGTAAACTGAGGAAACTTTATGTCTAATTACTTTCATTTCATTACTAAACTGCTTATACAAACATTTACAGACATACAGACTTTTAAATGATCTCTCGTCTATTCGGTGACACAACCTTGTTTGTGTTTTTCTTCCATCCCCACAAATTCTTCTGTGCTTAGTCTGAAGTTCAAACGAGCACTACCAAAATGTATACTCATTAGTTAACTCATACGAATAGTATCAGTATACCCAGAGAACTATGCTGGGAATACCCGATCTCGTCCGATCTCGGAAGCTAAGCAAGATCGGTCCCGGCTAGTACTTGGCTGTGAGATCACCTATGAATACCAGGTGCTGGGTTTGGGCAGTAGGCCAATCACCTGCTCCTGTAAAAACTACGGATTACCGAAACTGCAATTGTGGCCTAATGTGCCTCATGGCACTGAGAGCTCTGGAAAAAAATAAGAATACTATCAATATGTCTCATCTTGGAGACTAAAACAGTACAAATGAAGAATTAAACTGATTCTTGACCGTCCTCTTCTGTTAAAACGCCACAAAAACACATGACAGTCATTTTGAACGCTAAGGTGCTCTAAGGTGAAACTGAATGACAGGCAAAACTCAAAAAAGGAGGGGATTTTTACTCCATAAGGAGAACGGTATTGAGAATAATAGCATAGGATTTTGGAGTGCGTCTTTGGGAATTTTCTTGTCTACCCACCCACCATAACATTTTGAGGTCAGCGATCACATATGCTGAGAAATGTTCTGGCTTACAGTCTGTATTCTAGTTCATCCCCACAGTCTCTGATGGGGTTGAGGTGAAGGCTATTAAGTTCTTCCACGTCAAAGTAATCCAATCAGGCCTTCACAGACCTTTTTTTTGTGCACTGGGCCACAGTCATGGTGGACTACAATTGTACTGCTCTACACAACTATTAACTAGTTGCTCAAGAGATGCAGATGCAGATCACAACACTTTTGTCCATGTGATATGTCTCAGTAATGTGGCTGATCACCAAGTGCTTACTAATTTGTGGTTTACTGACACCCCTGAGTCTCAATAGCCCCGGAAAGTGAAATTACCAAAAGCACATATGCAATAAACAAATATGAAATCGGAATTCATTATTCCTGTTCGTATCCTACAGCATAGAGACAAGTGGAGTGAGTAAAACAACACATCTGTAGTATAAAACAGTTTTTCCCCCATTTTGGTGGAAAGCTATTTCTGTGATTTGGTGTTCTTAAATACTCATACTTCAACTGACTTGAATATATTCTTTCTTCTGTCAAAGTCCTTGCTCAGTTCCCAAAGGGTGGAAGTGTTTTGGGTCCAGTAGCATTTCCCCAACCCTCTGCAGAAGCCAAGGGTACCAATGCACTCCATCAGTTTGTTGTTGTGCAGGACCCATCAGGGTGCGGACGAAACGCAGTGGGGCCAGAGCCCAGTGGGCTAAATGATGATTGTCCACAGCAGCGTAACATGATGCCAGAACGTTGTTCACCACTATAGACCCGTGCTGGGTTAGTGGGGCATACAACCCAGTGCTCTGCTTCTCCTCTACAAAGGTCACGACAGCTCGAGTTGCCTCTGTTCCTTGCGAGGTCAGTATGCACTGACCCGGCTTCACCTCACTGGCAAAAGTTGTCCTCACACCATCCTTGCTGAGTCTGCCCACACAGTCAGTGACGAAGATGAGGTGTGCTGCCGTGAGCGTGATATTAAGTCCAGTGTTGGTTCCAATGTGGGTAAATATCGTTGTGATGTTAGACTGGAGATCCAAAAAGGTTAATACTGGACTGTAGAGAAGCGGACCACGACCGTCTGTTGTCGAGGAAGCCAAAACGCGGTCACCAGGAAGAAGGTCACGCATTTGTTTGGTGACTCCTCTCTCAAGAGTAACTAGAGCATCACCTGGGAAACAACCGCCAGTTTTGGCCGCCACGGAATGTTCTGTAAAATCGAGATAGGAGAAAATTAAGATGCAGATTTGATCATAGTAATACATTTAATATGACAAAGAGAACCTTCTCAAAGGAGCCACACTTGAACTTCGACATATAGTAGTCCAGGCTCTAAGTGCTCCATAAATCAAGTTAGACTTTGACACTGACTAAAGGCCGATATTATCTCAGCGGATTAGCGGCAGACTGTTTATAACATCTTAAATATCTTTTCAGTCAGCATTCTTGCACACGTACAAGATAACGTCCATCCATCCATCCATTTTCAACACCGCTTATCCTGGTTAGGGTCGCGGGACGCTGGAGCCTATCGCAGCTGACTTCGGGCGAAAGGCGGACTACACCCTAAACTGGTCGCCAGTCAGTCGCAAGGCACATATAGACACGGACAACCATTCGCACTCACATCGTCACTGAGTGGGAACTGAACCCACGCTGCCTGCACCAAAGTCAGGCGAGTGTACCACTACACCATCAGTGACCCTACAAGATAACGTCTTCATCAAAATGTCTAACCACACAAGACAGCACGAGGCCTGTGCGGACATAAACCAATTTAGTTGATTGCATTTCGGTGAGACAAGTCATCTGTAAAATAGTTTAATGTTAGTAGAGACGCTTAACTATTGCCGAAGTTAGAGTAATACGCTTAACAAAAATGTACAGTCTCACAAGCTATCAGAAGACATCACATTTTTTTTTTAAATTGTTGATATTAAAGAGGATCAAATCAGAGATATCCAATATAAGAATGAGTGAGGCAACAACCAACACAGTTTGTAGGCTTACAAGCTTTACTTCCTTGTGAGTGAGTACTTTTGAGTAAGGTGGCTCTTAAAGACACAGTGAGACGAGGTGGCAAGAGGAGGTAGTCAGCAAGAGGTAATGGATAACCAGCTGATTGTATCTAAGCATGGCCTGGGGTCAGATAGTCAGGAAAGTACATTTGGAAAAAAAAATGAAGTGAAAGGTGAGCATAGCTGAGGTAGACAAGTATAAAACAGAATAGAAATAAAGAAACTGTTAACGCAGGTTTCTGGGAACAAATCATATCAGTTCGCATGAATGATTTGAAGTTAATCCACACTCATACTTGATTTATGCAGGTGGGTGTCTTAAGTAAGTCTTAAGGCGGACAAATATTTGTTAAAGGTGTGTATCTTTGTAAGTATGAGGCTTGGAGAAAAGGAGGTCTGCAACCAGGAGGTGATAAGACTGAGATAAGAGATCTGAGGGAAACCTACCGAGGGAAAAGCAACAGCAAAACAAAGAGAGAGTTAATCATCTCACAGCCTACTAACCTCAATGGATTGCTAGAATGTAGCTTGGCATCAAATAACTGGTGGTACCAGACATGGGCCTCTAAAATGTCTTGACAGTTAGAAAAGCTTGCGATGGAATGTGTTCAACTATTGTTAGCTCTCAAGCCTGTAGATGATTTGTGCTTCATAAAGGGACATGCTTCAAATATACAATCAGAACCTTATCAGCTATCTGATTATTTTATTTATTAAGTGCTCCGCTTCTAAATAATACACAACTGTTAAACTAGGACACAGTGTAGCACCTGCAACGAGATTACATTGCAGTGACAAAAATGACAGGAACGAGGCAGTGAACATCTTGGACGGCTCACAACAATAGAATGGCTACCGTTCACTTGCACACTGATGGACATTTTCAAAGGTTTTTAGTTCCCCTATGTATGTTTGTGTACAGATTGAGGAGAAATTAAGAGGGTTCTGTTCACAACGCAGGGATTAGCTCGCATAACCTAACATACTGTGCATGCTTTTGCATTTGTGGGATGAAGTGGAAGTACCCACAGAGAACCCAGACAAAATGCAAAAGCCTCCTGTTTTGGCCGAATGGCCACAAAACATACAATCACACACAATAGCTCTCTTGCTTACCTGACTTGACGCTACAGTGAATATGGGCTTTGGACTCATAGTAGACCCAATCAAATCCAGCTTCAACAGCAAGCCGAGCCAACATGGCATACTTGTTTCTGTCTCTGTGAACATGAACATAACGTCATCACTGCGGCACCACGCATCTATTCATGGAACACCTTTATGAGTACAAATATACTCATTAAAATCACCAATACTTGAAACACTCTGCTTCCAATGAGAGGATTTTGCTTCAATTTAAATTCCAAACATTGGTCAAAGACCTCGGTTGTTCGAAATAACCCATTACTGTCTGTATTACACAATACACATTGTTATTGTCAGCTGAAGTGCGCACCTGTCTGAGGTGGTGATGTCAACAGCACGTCCCTCATAGTGCAGCGAGTCTTCCGAGTGGTGGCCGTCCTCATCCCAGCCCTCCGTCACTCGCAGCTTCACACCAGGCCACATGTTCATCACAGAGATGGCCAAGGAGTTCAACTTGTCTTTACAGCGCTGAGGATAGGAGGACACATCAGGAAATTAGCAAGGTCATTAAAACCAGCGCATGTAAGACAGGGTGTGCGGCAAGCCAAAGAACATTGCAATAGCAATTCATTTCTGAGTATACAATCCACTGTGATGAACACCAAAAGCACCAACAAGTATTAAAAAAAAAAAAAAAAAAAAAAAAGCAGTACTTTTGAAATCAGACATGCAGTGACAAGCCATTATACCATAAAGATACAGAAATGTAGCTTTCATTTCATTTTTTTTTGGGGGGGCATGTAACCAATTATCTGTTGGAGAAAGAGTCAATGAGTTCATTGTGAACAAAAGAGAGTTCACAGCTGAAAGAAAGTGAGGAGCACACACATGCAAAGACAAGTAAAAAATGAACGATTGTCACACGAGAGCCGCGTGATTAGATTATCATCCACAAAAATTCTTAATTCCCCGTTGTGAATGTACACAAACAATTGAACTCTCTCCGCATGGCAACATTTTCAACTATTGACTTAATTTGTTGTTGTTGTTCAAGCACAGAGGCAAAGCTTAACTGAAATAAAACAGTCCTTTGACTTTACTTATTTAAACATGTACATTGGGTGGGACGTGATTAAACTGTGGTAAACAGTTTTTTTTCCCCCTTCTCGAAAATTGTTTTAAAAATGTGCAACCAATGCACATGATCGCATTAAATAGATTCAAAGGACATTTTCTCTCAGTGTACTCAAATTTCATGCCGAGGATTTTCAAATAGTACGTGTCAGAAAAGCTGTTCATCATACAGTTGAAGTCCAAGCCGCTTTACTCCAGAACCAAAGCTCCGGAGGTGAAGCTATGAATCAATGAAATCAATCATTATGGTTGAAATATTGAACTGACAGCAAACATGGAGCGCATAGTTTGCTGCGACTGTGAGGTTTGCGCGTTTTCAAGTGATTCATGGACACGGTTAACCAGACAGGACTTAAATCACTCGCATGGGACAAATGCGTGTCTCGGTCTGCACGAGCGCACTGCAAAGTGTTCCCAGCTCACATCCTTCGCCTCCAATTGCTCCTCAACCTCGTCATCTTCTTCCTCACCTGGGTCATGAGCCTGTCCGCGCCCGTGTCCTCTTCATCCTTGAAGATGATATCGGTGTTGTAGTTGGGTGTCAGCTCCTTGAAGCGCTCCGAGTTGCGTGTAATTTTACCCTCGGGCCGCCCGCTCGCCCCCAGGGTCTTCTCGGCCACATTCGGGCTGAATTGCTTGTAGGCCAGCGGGACGAGCTTCTTGGGAAGCCGCCTCTTGCCGTACCCCCTCCCAGGTCCGCAGGCCTCCGAGACAGGTGCGAGGAGGAGGAGGAGGAGAACCATGGCGCACAGAGAGGCGGTGAGAAGGAGCAAGGGGATCCGCATCGCCCCGGGAGGAGGGAGGACTCTCCCGAGGGAGATCTGGGTCTTCAGTATGCTACGTCTCCGGTTCACCTGTCGAGTCCATGGTCCGGGACAGCCGCGGGCGGGGTCGTCCCAAAAACCTTCTACTCCAGCGAGCGTCTCGGCATCAGGGCGCCGTAAGGACACCGGCAAATGGCAAAGTTCGCTGGCTCTGCCTTGGACAAACGGCCGTGGGTGTGCAGGCTGTAAAGTCCGTGGATTTAAACAAACAGGTTCAAAGTCGATGAGGTGGGTGAGAGACGGAGAGAGCGAGGGAGAGAGAGAGGGGGAGAGAGAGAGAGAGGGGGAGAGAGAGAAAGGCTCAGAACAGCAGCAACTGCACGTCCACGTTTCTAATGTGGTGCTCTCTCTGTCTCTTCTTTTGCTCCGTGGAAAGTGTCACAACATCCCCCGTGGATTGTGATTCCCCCCCACCCCCCCAGTGAGAGGACTGCGCGCAACAGGCTGCAGCTTTCCACTTGAATTGACTCCACTTGAGTGATCCGCGACGAGCTGTTGCCATTTCAGACCGCACCCTGCCAGTCCTGCCCTCCTCTCCCTCTCTCCCTCATCTGTCCCCGCTTTGCCACCCACCCCGCCCCTCCAAGCGGGCACAGTACGCACGGGGAGAATCCTGTCCACACACATACACACACACACACACACGCACACACACACACGCACACACACACGCGCACACACGCACAGGCACTTATAGACACACACGCACGCACATTGCAGTGCAGTGGCAGGCATGCAACAAACATCAGCTTTGTCCTTCAATGCTGCCACTTATCACTGTCAGCTGTGTGCCTTTATGTTTTTTGTGCCCTTGTTTTGCTCTGTCACTTACAGTGTAAGTGTACACTGTAAGTCTTACAGTGTACCTGGAGGAAACAGCATGATAATCTCGTGGTAAGCACGTCTGCCTCACACTTCTGAGGTTCTGGGTTCGACTATTGGTGTGTCGGTTGATGTTGTCCCTGTGCACGAGTTCTCTGGTTTCCTCCCAATTTAAAAACAACAACAATAACAACTAAAAACATGCATGTTAGGTTCATTGAAGACGGAATTGTCCAGGTGCGAATGTGAGTGGGAGTGGTTGTATGTCAATATGTACCCTCATACGACTGGCTGGCGACAAGAAAGGAGGTTGTAGTCTGCAGTGTTGCCACAGTTACCTTGAAAAAGTAACTTAATTACTGATTACTTGATTTAAAAAGTATCTATGTTAGAAAAAAAGTAACTCTTTAGTTACTTTCAGCAAGTGGCAGGAATATCACTTATCCAAAGTACAAAAAAAAAAACAAGCATTAGCTTAACCGTACCCCTTACTTGGCAATGTATGCCACACAAGTTACAGAATGATGTCATCACCATGAACCAATAACTTAAACATTAGTGAAGTTGAAGCCAGATCAAATCAGCAACTTAGTGCAGACTTGACAGGCCAACGTGATACAGTAAGCAACTAAACATAAACAACCACGCCATTCTCAGTACACGTTCTCTAAAGACTCTTAACTGATAGATAGATAGATAGATGCCGATTGTGGTCCATGAAGGCAACTGTGTGTGTGTGTGCGTGTGCGTGCGTTTGTGCGCGCGTGTACGTAAATGTGAATGTGAGTGACACACACACACGCACACACACATACACACCATTGCTCCCACCACAGTAATTTTGATGTGGAGCGAGAAAACCTTTTAAAGTTCTCACTTTTCATCGTAAATGTTAATTAAGTATTTTAAGTCCTTCAGTGAGTCAGTCCTTACCCTCCATGACCGATTTATGACCGCGCACTTCGATATGAATAATTAACCCACAATGCACTGCGCATTTAACACGCCAGTTAAACTGTAGTCTGTCAATTCCTAATGTGTAAATAAAAAAGTAACAACAATCAAATCCACTTTTTACTGAGGAAAATAACATAAACAGTGTGGCGACAGTGAAATCGTGCATTTCTTTGCACTTTTATGATTCTGCACCATCACTGTGCTTTGTGTAATAAACAATCACTTCCCAATAGTGTTATTTTGGAGTTGTAATTTTTTTAGGAGCTGACGTTACTTTGTAATGTGTTACCGGCATCACTGGTACTCTGCCTCTCACACAAAGTTGATTACGATAGACTCCAGCTCACATGCAATGTAAAAGTTATGAATGGATTTCCAGGAGTACACTATATGGCCAAAATTCTACTGGAGCTGTAAATGATGCTTCTATTTGTGCAGATCACATGAGTTTGATTCCCTGCCAGTGCCTCAATACCTAGTCACTTGCCGGTCCCAAGCCCCGATGAAAAACAATTGGTGGATTGGATCAGGAAGTGCATTCGGCATAAAAACTGCGCCAACCAAATCATGGGAGTGACTCAGTGTGGCGATCCACTTATGGAACAAGCAGAAAGTCGCAGCAACAAAATCAAATATATGGCTAACAATTGTGTCATTGATAAATACAGAACATGGACATTTTATAATCTATTCACCCTGTGATAGTTTCCTCTCTTCTGGGAAGACTGTCTACAAGATGTTGCAGTGTGTCTTTGAGAATTGTCAGTTTATCTGGAACAATATTTGTGGGGTCAGAGACCACTGATGACTTGAGAGACAGCTTGGCTCACAGTCTCTGTTCTAGTTCATCCTATAGGTCTTGATCAGGTTAAGGTCCACACCTTGCATCCAATCACGCGTCCAATCATGCATTTGTGGCTCTTGCTGTGTGCGCTGGGGCGCAGTCATGCTTGAACAGAGAGGGCCTTCCCAAACTGTTCCCACAAAGTTGGAAGCACAAGATTGTCCAATATATATGGATGCTGAAGAATTAAGATCCACGGGTGTATGGACTAATCGTGACACTTGCTTAACAGAAGTCAAATCCAAAGAAAAACATGTACAGGCATGTTCACATACAACAGTATTGGCAACAGTAGCCTATTGTACATGGATTGTCCCAGGAAGTCCGTGAGAACAAGGATTATTTAAATGCTGAGGACAAATTTCCTGAATATACAATAAATGCAAAAAGTACATCTTATAATCGTAACAATGAAATGTCTTCTTATATTGTATTATTATATCCCTCATTCTCAAAGATTTCAAAGGTCAAAGTTCAGTTGACTGAACAGGCAATAGGCCTGGATGTTTATTTGATAGACAAGCTGAATCTTCGGCGAAATACAGTATGTCATCCCTCTGGCTGAATAACTGGAACGCCGATCGTCTCATTTCCTGAACCAATTAGTCAAAGTAGATTATTAAATAATAATCTAGATTAATTGAATCCACTCACACACACGTGCATGCACTCACAAATAACACATTTTAACACACTTGTTTTTAACACCAGCAAACACAGCCCCTCCAAATTAGCTCCTCAAATATTTACCTGCATAAATTCAGTGGTCTCCCCCCAGTTTCTCTGGCCACCTCCTTTGAATGAGCTGAACTGTGTACAAGACTGAATGTCCACACACTTTATGTTTTATTATTTGCGGGCGTAAACACCGTAAAGTATTTTAGCAGCGCTGCTACGTTTCATGTTGCTTGATGGGGAGCAGACAACAAAGAGAGATTCACATAAACGGCAAACAGCCAAACATAACTGTGTTTACTTTTGAGCTGAAATAGAACATCAACTGACACTTGTGTAGAACTTTCCAGCAAAGGCCCATACACGCCGAGTGAGGAAATCAAACTTCGTCATAAAGGTGTTAGTGTTTCCTTTGAGTTGCTTCCAGCTTTGTGGGAAAAGACTCTCATACATAATCTTAGAAGTAATTATTGCTTAGGAGACTCAGGGTCTAGCTACAGAAGTCACAAGAGACAAAGATACACTTTTGCTGCTCCAATGCAAGAAGCACAATCATAAATGCATCCAACTCCACTTAATCAATGATCCATGAGGAGAAATTGCATTCCTGCTGTTAAGATTACAGCATGTAAATCACATTGGAGCGCTTTAAGGTGTACCAAAGGGAAGCAGAGCCGAAGGGGGTGCGCATGATCGTATGACACTTATGGAGGACTTTAAATGAATTAGATAAATGTCACACCCATAATTTAATCTAAAACACAAAGAGTTATGTGAGAAATATAAAAACATCTAAATAAAATAATTATTACCAACATGTAACTGAATAATGGTCCCTTTATAAATTGTTGCTCAATGTTATTCTTTTGTAAGCGCAACCGTTTTTTTCTTTGTCTCATGGTATGATAAAAAAACATTTTTGTTTTGGATTGTGGAATTTCCGAATCTACCTCGACCTTGAATGTCTCATATCTGTTTCTCTTTGGTACCGGAGCTGTACTTGTAAATAAATGTGAGATGTTAGTCCTTGTTTGTAGCCAACTGATTTCTCGGGGTTGAGGCCACAAAAAGATACTTTTGAGCGATTTCATCAGACACAGGAAAGAGTTTGTATGCTGTATGACATTATCGTAAGATAAATTACTGTGTTTCTCTCTTTTGGGTAACATTGTGAATACTGTGTACATTGTTAAGATAGTTGAGTGTACACAAGCAGATTCATGTTGAGTACTTTGCCGAAAAGTACATCACTTGCCACGTGTTCAAGACCCGGACTACTTTTAGTTAGCGGCCTGCTCTATTATAGTTAATAGGCTATGCTTTAAGTGTGGTTTCGATTTACCCCTGGTGTGCTGTTTGGATTGAAACTTGTGCATACATTATTGATTAGTGTATTCATTGGCATCAGGTTGATTGATCTGATCTGTGAGTTTACAGGTCAGTCGCATTGGCAGATATCATAACATACATTTCGGTTAAGGTTTAAGTTTTCAAATATGGATCCTTGCCATGGGTTGACCTTTGTTTCATGATATGTACTGCACATGTAAGTGTATTTCCAATTGCACAATAAAAAAATGTGCCATTTCCAATGACATGTGCAACTGCAGAGCCACTGGTACTTGAGCGTTCCCGCGCTTGTGCGCTCATGCATTCAACCGCATGCACGCAACAGCAGCAACCGTATGCAAATTTGTGAGTATCCACATTTGCTCGACCACATGTTTTCCTGTATCACATTTAGTGGGTGTGCGTGAGTGTGTGTTTGTGTGTGTGCCATCCTTCCTTTGAAGATCATAAATGCGGGCGTGGCTACAGCCAGGCACGCTGCCTATTCAGCGTGGCTGTCGACAATGCTTCAGAAGTGGTCACATTTTCTCATCCATCCATCCTTCCTTTCATCCGGCTGTCTCCCAGTTTGTCGTTGCCTCAAGAAAGGACACTATGGTCTTCCAAGGAGGAAGCACTCTGATGGGACCAAACCATACTGTGCCCCCCATCCTGGCTTGGTTTCTTTTTCGTGTGCCTTTTCTGACAGACTCCTTCAGCACTAGTGCTATGGATCACATCCTTTAAGGTATGAGTTCCAGCATACATGCAGGCCCACAAATGCACAAGCGAACTCACGCATATCCAAGGCATGTGTTCACAGTGCACATTCACATGGTCACACTCACACGCACAAGAAAAACCCAACCAGCATCCGTCTGCTTTCTCATTGATGTTTGTTAAAGTTATTAATTTTCTCCGGAAAATAAGAGGCCACAGTGGCAGGACAGAAGAAGATGGGTGCCAGGCCAGGAATCTCTTTTGACTTTTAATCTACTGACACTGGAGCCAAATGAGTCCGCAGAAGAGGGCCTTCACATGGGCACTAGGGTTACCCACGCATACCCAGGGCTGTAACCAACAAAGATTTTGACTCAGGCAAAAGGCAGAAAAAGAAATGAAAGGAAATGTTGAGGAAGCAGTAAAGCAAACAAGACGGGATGTTAAAGAAAACTAGTGGCAGGGTCCAAATTAAACAGGGCAATGTGGAACATATCGGGAATTTGGGGTGTAAGTGTGGAGGTTTTCTGGGTGAGAGTGACTACATGGCACATTATCTGGTAAACAAGTGAGTTTATGTTGTTTTGCAGGCAGTAGCAGCTAGCGTGTTTGTGGCTTGTGGCAGATTGCTGTAATGGGGGTTACAGGACGCTACGCTCAAGGTAACAGCAGCTGGTGGCTAAAACCACCATCCCTCTTCCTCCTCCTCCCCTCTCTGTCCCTCCGCACACTCCAGCGCCCAACCCCTGACCACAATAAACACCTAAAACTACATCTTTATACACAGGGCCTCTAAGTATTTGGAGTGGTTCAGCCAGAGATCTCCAAAGTCTTAATCTTTCAGGACATGTGGATAAAGTTTGACTGGATGTCTGCTCTGGAAGTGGAGACCTTAATTGGTGATCGTCGCACATTTGGTCATACAGTTTTTTGCCTTATGTTTTGGAGTAAGCCAGGAGAAACCACAAACCCTTAACACTAACAGTAAAAAGACGCATCAGTGCCATTCTTGTTAAGGGTAGCTCAGTGTTGTGCATTTGCGTAGAGGGAAAGTAAAAGCAGGATGATATAAAAGTAGAGTACAGGCTAAATGTGTCTCAGAGTTAGCGGGTAAGGCTAGGCACCGCACGGCTAAAGCAAACAAAACACTGTTCCAAGGGACTGAAGTTCACTCTGCTGTGATACTAAGTGCATGAAACATGCACACGTACACAAGCATATGCAGGTAGGCACGCGTCCGAGGTTAAGCACTCATGCGTGTCGTCAAAACAGCACCATAAACGCAAGCATGCATATATTCCCAAGAAAATGTCTGGTTGGATAGATTGACACAAGGCGTTGTTGTAGTGATTGCTGGAAGTACAAACACTAGCCAGCTGCACACAAATTACTACTTCGTAATGCACGTGAATCCCACATTAATAATTAAATGTGAAAAGTCCCAAAATAGGAGCCTTTCGGGTTGGGTCTGAGAAGAACTTTTTCATTCTGCACACATTGTAGACAAAGATTTGCTCAAATTTGTATGAGGTCCCCTAATAACAAGCCCAAAGGTTGAGTAAGGCCAACAATAATGCAGTCAATTTTCCATTTATGTCAAGGGAGGTTTCCTTCTCCCTCTTTCCCTCTTGTCCACCCGCCCCCGTCCCTCTCAAACTCGCTCTTTCGCTCTCCTGAGTGTGTGCCACATCTGTGGGCTCTGTGGTGATGTTTCTCCGCTCAGAATGGATTCACCAGCTCAAAAACGTCCTTATTATATTTATATTTTACTACACCGCGAGGAAAGCCATGCCAGCTGGGCTATGGAACCTTGGGCAGAAAACTGGGAGAGAAGTGGGGGTAAGACAAAGGAAGAAGAGCGGATGGATGCAAACAAAAAGCAACACAAACAGCAGACACCCAGATAGACAAGTCAAGACACAAAGGCAACCAGGTGATGGGAGAGAAGTTTAGAGAAAGGCAGAATCGGCAATAGGCAATGTGTTCTCATGAAAATGAAGTAGGAAACCGACATCGACATGATCAGAAGATGTTTGAACGTCATAACTTGAAATGAACATTGCGTGATCATTTTAGACAATTTTTTATTGGGCGTGCACTAGACTATTTTCTTTAGCAACATGGGTGTCATTGCACCTACATAGGCACATATGGAAACCGCTGCGGCATTCCATGCAAAATAAATACACACACACACACATACATACATACATGCATACAATTTCTAAGAGAATAGGATGTACTTCCGGACCAGTTCTAAGTTTGGGAAAATGGGGGCATTCATCCATCCATTTCCTATATCACTTTGGGCGAGGACAGGTCGTCAGCCAATCACACCCTTAGCCCCCACTTCCACTCCAATTCTTTGGCTGTCCTCCCCCTACATCTGGGCCTGGTTTAGTAGACACATATCGGTCACATTTAAAAAACATAAAAAGAAGGTCATGAAATAATGTCATGTCTACTAGTTACAGTGCATTTGTCAAATGTACTTAATTCTTGTGTGAACAGGATCAATTCGTGTAGTGGGATGACAAAGTGTGTCGATTAGTAGCTTGGGAATTTTTGTTGAAAAGGAAGTCTCTACAAAGAAGCAACACATTACCGTAAACAGATTATTGTGTCTTGTGTCTGTATTCCATTCGTGTATTGTATCAAGTAATGTATTGTGATGTATTACAGTATTTGATGTACCCAGACAGGCTTCATGAAACCACGACACTACCAATGGCCCAGAATTCCAATACTATACATGACAATGCAAATATATTCAAGGATACCTCGTCCCTTCTGGTTCAGTGGTGTTTTCTGAATACTATGGCTAGCTGTGAGAGATATGCCATGACATTTGAATAGTCATCGTTGTTATGTTATTCATAAGAGACGTACAACTAAAAAACAAAATAAATAAAAATATAATATGAAAATAGTTGATGTGGTTCCTTTTGAGTTAAGATGGAGCTTTAAATTAGAGGGATCTCCACAGTTAAGTAAAGGCTGTACAAGAAAATAAATAATCGCACTGAGCAAAGTCTAGTTTTTACAGAACATTTTGGACTGTATCTGGCTAATTGATTTTGCTTATCCAGTCCAGTTTGTGGGGACAGCAGTCTAAATAAGAAAGGCCTGACTTTCTTGGATCTTCTCACCTACAGTACTCTCGTTCCACCGAGAGGATACGAGAGGGTGTTCCAGGCCAGCTGCTAGGCTGAGTCTCTCCAGCATGTCTCCGGACATGCCCGGAATACATCACCAGAGGACCGAAAACATATTTCTAAATCTTGTGACAAAGGAACCAGAAAGTATGAAGAAAAAGATTTTGTCTCCACATTTGTGGATTCAAAGCAGAGGAAGGAAGGAAATGAGGAAGAATCACATTTCCTACCAACACAAATACGTGCTAGAAAGAAAGAAACACAGCGGAAAAGAAAACAGAGATAAAGACCACAAGAAAGCGGAGAGAAGGCGAGACAGAGCAAATAAAAGAGATGGCCTGCTCAAAGACTGGTACTGATCAGTGGCTCGCTCTGTGATGCGGCTGCCAGTTTCCAGCCCAGCGATTGGTCAACTGCATAACTCGGAACATGCATTGCCACAATCCCTCAACGCCACTTCAATGCCACCGCACTGGTTCACCACTCTGTGGCTCCAAGAAATGCCGGCTGGCATGAGCAACATATCAATAAATTCATTACACATTTATACTAAAATATTTCTCAAGTTACACTGTTCCACAAGAATGCTATTTATAGTGAATGTGTTTGTGCCCATGCGTACTTATGTTTGTTTTTGGTGAGACAGCTGTGTGATTAGGGGGTATCGACCTCTCAGGTCATGTGTCTATGCAAAATAACAGAAAACAAGTGAAAAGCGTGAAACAAAAGCAAACGTACAAACTAAACGTGAAGCATTTGTTAAAGCACTGAGGAATCGTGCAGCTTTTTCTTTTCTCGCTCCCAGGCTCCCTCTATAGGTGACATAGAATTTACTTTAAAGAAACTTGGGCAACTCCACAGAACATTGCGAGAGTAACAAATGTGCATTTGTTAACTGAGAATGACATTGTGAGAAGCTGAAGCAGAAAGACAGTTTATCTGTGTTATAATAACATGTTTCGAAATAAGCATTGTTTATTCTTGTTAGTGTGTGGCAACGTTTGAACAAGCAATACGTACAATTCTGAACTTTGTAACTTTGGCGCAAACATTTGTGCTAACGCTATGTGAGAGCTGTCTCGGCAATAGCATAGACCACAAAAGTTGGTTGCCATGGCAATGACAGACACTATTCTCCTTATTATAAGCCACTGTATCATCAAAATGACTTTGAAGCTTTTATTTTAAGATAAAATTGCTACTTATAATTGCTTTAAGTAATTGGAAGGCTCCAAGTGCTGTGAGTCATTTCAATGAAGAACTACAGAAATAATTGCCATAGAATTACTGTAACTCGCAACAATATTGCTGCAAAAAGAAACTTCAGTGACCTCAAGGAGAAAAACTCGAAATAAAGAAAGTCAAACGGAACGATTTATTCTCAAGAAATTAGCAGTCCAATGCTCACATTCACAGCACACCAAAACACGAAACACGTTCTTATTTTGCCACACAAGCTCTCGGTAAAGGTCTGTTATTGTTGAGCTGTCTGTTGAGAAACAATTGGTATTCAGAGGATATTTGAATTATTTAACCATTTTTCTCATTATACAATGTTTTTTAGCCGGTACGGTGGATGACTGGTTAACACATCTGCCTCACAGTTCTGAGGACCGTGGTTCAAATTCCGGCCCCGCCTGTGTGGAGTTTGCATGTTCTCCCTGTGCCTGGGTGGGTTTTCTCCCGGCACTTCGGTTTCCTCCAACATCCCAAAAACATGGGGGTAGGTTGATTGGAGACTCCAAATTGCCCATAGGTGTGAATCTGAGTGCGAATGGTTGTTTGTTTGTGTGCCCTGCGATTGGCTGGCGACCGGTTCAGGGTGTACCCCGCCTCCCGCCCGAAGATAGCTGGGATAGGCTCCAGCAGCCCGCTACCCTAGTGAGGAGAAGCGGCAAAGAAAATGGATGCATAGATGGCCAATGTTTTTTACATTGTACCTTCAGGACTTCAGCAATCAATATTTATCAGTGTTACATCACAGCAGCAATCCATTCATCCCATCCATTCATTCGTTGTCTACCATTAATCCTGTTCAAGGTCCCTGCGAACGCTGGAGCCTTTCCTATAGACCTTTTCATAATGTTTGAAAACTCAAGACACCAGGGTACTTATTGATGGCAGAAAGTGAATGACTACTGCTGACTTGATTTAAAAACAATGCAATTGTGTGTGTGTGTGAGTGTGGTTGGGGCTGTACCGCCAGAAATACCCCAAAAGGTTTTCTTTTTTTTTTCAAATTTACTTTTAAAATCTAAACTCATCCAGCAGAAGCTGTGGGCGAGGAGGATAAACTGAGTTGATATCGTAAATAGTTGTCCAGAGAAGAGCGCAAGACTGCCTCACATATATGGTTTGTTTACTGTAGTGGTTTTGAATCCAGAAGTACAGTACGTATGACGTCACAGTGAAATATACTATGATATCAAATGACCAGTCATCGTCAAGAAGTGGGACACACCCTAGACTGATCACACTCGTGTTCACGTATAGGCAATTTGGAGTGTTCAGTCAAGATCACATAAATGTTAATGGTACTGTGGGAAGAAGCCAGAGTAAGCGGAGAGGACCCACGCAAGCAAAGGAAAAGAAAGTCCATTCAGAAAACCCCCCATTTATCTTATCATTTTTAATGTGCTGAGTTGTATATCTGGAAGCAGAAGTCAACCCTTTAGTAATAGTTGCCAACCTCAGTCATCTGTAATACAGAGTGGGAGTGGGAGTGAGGATTGAGAAGGTTACAGGAGAAACGGAAACACCGAGACAGAGGGATACAAACTAAGAATTAGAAGCTCTGCTGACCAGAAACGACGTGACTCAGACAAAGTCAACATGTCCGATGACATCAGTGACCGTCAGCGCCAACGTTTGAGCTTGAAATGCTTTGATGCACCAAACAATCTTTATTTGTACAAACCCACATAGACCAGAGGTGTGAGCGTCATAAAGCCATAACAAACGAGGCTAGGTTCCATCAAAAACATGTTTTGATTCAAATTATAACTTCATAGAAAACTTTAAACAGAACGTTTTTTTACATATTTGATGAATTGTTTCTCTCAAACTCAAAACACATTTGTCTCCTGGGATGGCAGAGAGGGCTGCTTGGCACGTCTGAGATGCGAGAGGTGTATAATTCCACCACAGGCGTCTTGCAGGCACCAGAAAACGTAATTAACACTTGTAAAAAACTTTAACAAGACTTAGAATATAATTTATGGTTAATTAGATCTGTAATGGCCCTTCAAGAGGAGACAATATGTACAGTATTAGAGCACAATTGATTATTTTGGTTGTTCTGACAGCCTACAGCAGATTAGAAATGGAAGCTGCAAGGGACCTTTTAAGTAATGTCAGAATTAAGGGAGGATGGGTGTCGATAATGATAAAAGACAGCCGAATTATTCGAGATTGGCCTTTTAAAAACATCTATAATGATGTGTGAACTCTCTGCATCTGTAGGATTGTTTGTGCTTATTATAATATTGTTACATCTTAAATCCCACACATAATACAGTATCTGGAACATTAAGAGGGGTTTGGGTTTTAAAGCTGTGGTTGTCTGAATGAGGGTTGGGATAGGAAGGCAGGAGTGTTGGAGTGTTCAAACCAGGAGTCTCTAATCCCGACACGATGCCTCTGCCAATTATAAACACTTCAAACACGACCGGTGGGAGGAAAAAACATGACCAGGGAGACCAGACTTACACCGGGGCGTATTTAGCTACATACAGGCAGACTGTAATTATATATTTGGGCAAAAGACATATTTTGTGACGTTGAGTGAAGGCAGGTGGACGGAAATGCAGAAACTAAGTAGCTGGCTGGCAAGAATTACTGCAAATGATTGATAGTTATTCAAACTAAACCAAAGGCAAAACCGGTCTTCCGGGATTTGATGGACTGAACGGACTGGATATAAGATTTGCTTGAATTTTATCACTAACATTCATACCTAAATCGCACTGGTGGTGTAAAGGAAAGTACATGCTGCTGCCTTTCATTCAGATGGTGTGGGTTCAATTCCAGGCCAGTGCCCCAATACCCAGCTACTTTCAGTCCCAAGCTTGGATAAAACATGGGGAAAAAATAAGCGTATGTGTCTTTTTACAGTATATAGTCTCTGTAAAAAGTCTGGTTTCCACTGTATGCATGTGTCCTGATCCCATGGATTGATAACTATGTATTTTGGTTTTGTAACAGTCAATATTGTTACCAGTTAATATCATATCGTCCATATGTCATCATTTAGATGCCCAATACGATGCATTTTGAGGGCTTTCCAATGTGTCTCTTTGACTCAGGCACACAAAACCGGGTCACCCAATGCTGGTTTTCATCTGCCTCACATGTCTAGTCTTCAGGTTATGAAAAAGCCAATGTTGGACTAACTTGGCCAGCCATAACATTCCACGGTTTGACATAAGGCTGCTTGAACTGTACATATCTTAAAGTGTGTTACTGCAGCATTCATAAGTTCCATCGCTTGAAATAGCTTTCCTCTATGTCGTGTTCTAAGTGACATAATATTCAGTACTTAGGCAAATAGTTGATTATTATCACTCTTTTACACAAATCAACCAAGTGGACCTTGTGTCATGTCATTTCTGCTGGGATGCAAATCTTAAATGAATATAATTTAGTGGCCACCACCAGGATGGTTCACTTCCAACTGACCATCATTACAAGGATTGACCCTAAGTCAACGCTGGGATGGGCTCCAGGTTGTGGATGTCTGAAGTCTTCAAGACAGACTTACGGCGTGTCACAGTCTGTATGGTAAGAATATCTTCAAATTTATATGTTTAATGTTTTTACCTTTAATCTAAAAAAACTAAACGTTTTCATGTCTGTCACTAGCGTGCTGCTGTTGTTTACTCCTTTGTGAACGTCTGACATCATTACAACCGCAGTGACCTAATAATAGAGTGCACTGTAGACACGCACACACAAAAAGACCTACACACACACACACACACACACACCTCATCCCATCCTTTCATCGCACACCACACTCACACTTCCTGTTAAATCCTGGCTTCCTAAATGATGGCTCGGAAACCAAGATGGGTCGCAGGCGTACTTCTTGTGGGCTGCCACATGATAAAGAGCCCTCATATCATTTAATGAGCAAGCATCCTGAGCTGTAGTTCTCATTTTGGATTTAAAAGGCGAGATTTTGGTGAAAGTCCCAAAATATGCCATTTTATTTTTATCACCTTCACTCCTTTCCCTAATCAAGGAATTTTAGATCCCATTTTTAACTACCTCCTACAGATCTCTATAATCGCCTACATTATTTCCACAACCTGTTTCCGTGACTGGATTATACTTTATCCAAAAACTTTACTACATATAACATTTGTGTTACATGGTCTCAGTTATTTAAACTATGCAGGCAATCACAAAAGTATGTCATTATGTGTAGCAAAAAGCCACATCTTTAAATGAGAAGAGCAAGACCAAAAAAACTTATCCCCTCAATCCCAATCCTTACATAATAATATACAATTTGTGTGTTTTGTTTTTAACTTCATTGTTGATATTGGTTGTGTATTATTTATTAGTGCCCAAGCTTAGCTTTGGAAATGTTCCACAATTCTCTCAATTTCCAGGACATCGGAAGTACAGTACCTTTTAGATCCTCCAGCATAACTGAAAACAGTGGTGGATGATTTCAAAACAGCATGAAGCATAAAATCATCTTCACCAGAGTAAGGTGGAACCTCTGAAATCAAACACCCCAGAAGTTGTACAATTTGGAGTTCAATCAGCATTTTGTGGAAAAAATATGCATCCGAAGTCAAACCATCATGCAAACATCAATGAAAATCTAAAGGATTCAAGCGTGTTTGGCTCGTTTTATGGTTTTTTTCCCTGATGCCACCAGAGGGAAAACACTGATGGCAAAGAGGAAAAGTGCAATGATCACCATCAAACCAGATGTTACAGTTCCCACAACAGAGAAGAAGAATCTGGATACAATATTTTGTCATGATCATGTGTTTCTGTGGGTGAAAATGTTCTTTTCTTTTTTTCAGTCCCCTAGTGCAGTGGAATGGCGGAGCCTCTGATGCATCTATATTATCATTTGTGACGTTCATAAGCGCTTGAGATGTGGGAGCTCGACGCCGAAGCATCGTTCCTCTGCCACGTTGTACTCACTTCTATTTGTCACACGTGAGAGCTTCAATTTCTTGTAATCATATTCCTGTGTGGTCTCGTTTTCCTGCTATTTGTCTTCTGTCTGTTGTCTACACCTGTGTGGTTCAGATTCTGTATCTTTGTTAGTGTATTTGTCTGTGTCCTTTCTTGTGGATAGTTTGTCGTATTTTACACTTCATAATGCGCCACACATTTTCAATGGGAGACAGGTCTGAACTGCAGGCAGACCAGTCAAGTATCTGCACTCTTTTACTACAAAGCTATGCTGTTGTAACATGTGCAGAATGTGGTTTGGCATTGTCTTGCTGAAATAAGCAGGGGCGTCCATGAAAAAGCCGTTGCTTGGATGGCAGCATATGTTTCTCCAAAACCTGTATGTACCTTTCAGCATTAATGATGCCTTCACAGATGTGTAAATTGCCCATGCCATTGGGCAACACAGCCCCATACCATCACAGATGCTGACTTTTGAACTTTGCGTCCATTACAGTCCGGATGGATCTTTTCCTCTTTGCCCCGGAGGACATGACGTCCACAATTTCCCAAAACAATTTGAAATGTGGACTCGTCGGAACACAGAACACTTTTCCACTTTGCATCAATCCATCTTAGATGAGCTCGGGCCCAGAGAAGCCGGCGGTGTTTCTGGGTGTTGTTGATAAAGGGCTTTTGCTTTGCATAGTAGAGTTTTAAGTTGCACCTCCGGATGTAGCGCCGAACTGTATTTAATGACATTTGTTTTCTGAAGTGTTCCTGAGCCCATGTGGTGATATCCTTTACACATTGATGTCGGTTTTTGATGCAGTGCCACCTGAGGGATCGAAGGTCATGGGCATTGGTTTTCGGCCTTGCCGCTGAGATGCAGTGATTTCTCCAGATTCTCTGAACCTTTTGATGATATTAGGGACCGTAGATGATGAAATCCCTAAATCCTTTGCAATTGTACATTGAGGAACATTGCCCTTAAACTGTTCGACTATTTTCTTGTTCACAAAGAGGTGAACCTCGCCCCATCTTTGCCCGCGAATGACTGAGCAATTCAGGGAAGCTCCTTTTATACCCACTCATGGCACCCACCTGTTCCCAATTAGCCTGTTCACCTGTGGGATGTTCCAAACAGGTGTTTGATGCACATTCCTCAACTTTCTCAGTCTTTTTTTGCCACCTGTCCCAGCTTTTTTGGAATGCGTTGCAGCCATAAAATTCTAAGTGAATGATTATTTGCTAAAAACAATCAAGTTGATCAGTTTGAACATGAAATATCTTGTCTTTGTAGTGTATTTAATTAAATATAGGTTGAACATGATTTGCAAATCATTGTATTCTGTTTTTATTTATGTTAAACACAACGTCCCAACTTCATTGGAATTGGGGTTGTATGTAGAGCATTTTTTTTTTTACGATGGTGATAGTTCACATCACGGAACTTTGGAGGTTGCGCTGTGTCATGTTATGTCACATGATCTGTCATGTACTACAACAAATGAGCAGTGGCTATCTATACTGTAGTTTGTGATGCTAGTACTTAGTTACAAAAGTGGTTTGAAAAAGAGTACTTTCTCACAATTTGAATGCTTTTGGTGTTCTATGTTGATTTGCTGTGTGTTATTAAACATAATAGGCTCCAGGTGCTGTAGTTTTCGACAGTTTTTTTGTAAAAAAATATGAAGCAGCTGAACATTGCGGCTCTACAGCTACTCTCCAGAACTGACAAACTAAATGCAACGTGAAATATTTTTCTCTCCCGATTTTGTTATCACCAACACGCCTCTGTCAACCAGAACATGATAACACTGTGTTTTTGTACACATACGCACGCATACAAACAGGCACACACATACATGCACACTTACATCTTGCTCTCAGCAGATGTTGCGTCCGCCACTGCCTTCCCAGAAACCCACAAGTGAGCGCATTTTCCCGCCGCAGGGTTGGGGAGCAAAACCGCTGGAGAGAGGACCGCAGTGCTCCAACAAAACTCCAGAGGAAGAAAAATTTACAGAAAAACCTTTCAAAAAGGAAAGGAGGGGAAAAAAAGCGAAGGATTTTCTAATCCATCCTTTATTGAGGTGGCTGGTTTTCGGCTGGGCAACTTTTTTTTTTTTATGTGTGAGAAGGCTGGCCTGTAATTTGGGTAGCCACAGCGACCAGAGGGACTTGTAATAAAACGAGACTCTATTCTGGGATGCTCTGTAATAATGGACGCCACCATCCACTCCTCTTGTTAGAGATGGAATGATGAATGGAGAGATGGCGATGGATGGACATATGGTTGTATAGCAGCAGCATGAATGGCTGTGGACAGTGTGTGAGGGGTGGACAAACAGCAGGAAACAATAAGCGCAGCCTGAATCAGCTGACACACACAATTCTGACACATGAATAAACAAAAGTGGAAATGACGTATGTATAAAAGTGCTTCATGAATATTAAATGACCTTGTTACATCACTCACTCCAGTTTACACGGATGGACTCATTCCTTTGCAAGCTTACCCTTAACCTAGCAGCTCTGATCGATACACGCGAGGGGCCCATTATGACCTAACACTTTACAAGATATTGCGGTTGAATTTCTGCGTTCAGACACCTCTTTATAATCTCCATGCCATGTTAACAGTCAGCTATTACGCCAAAGCCATAATTAGGAAATTACATTGGCATATATCCTGTCATTAGACGTGCCTATTGCTATTGCGTTGTAATTAAATTGTAGTAGGTTGTTATTACACCATTTAGAAGCTGTCCGTCTTACCTCAATCTCCTCCTTAATTGGTTATATTGGCCTCTTCCGTGCCTCCAGCTCCGCCCACCTCTTAGATGGAACATTCCAGTGGTCTTAGATTTTTAAGATGGAGAGTATTATACAAGCAATTAATATGCCGCAAAATGCAAGAAACGGAGGAGGAAACATGACCGAAGGGCGGAGACAAAAAATTGGTTAAAGGACAGAAAAGCACCATGAAAGAAATATTGAAAAGCACTAAATTGGTGAGGGGCGGTGAATACAGTTTTCTTGCATGACAGATTCCCTCCCAGCCAACTGAGGCTTGTCCTTTAATACCCAGAAGTCTTCATGTGGCTTTTCAACGAATGCACATAAAGCAAAGCTGACCACATCACGACTGTGACGCTTGTTAAACTGCGTTGCTCACACTCTGCGTGCATGCTCACATGTGTATGTGCGTGTGTGTCGTGCGTGTTGGAGAGCAACATCTGTCATGCAGAGCACTCAGTGAGACTTGCACATCTTAATTTGTCAACAGCACTGTGATGGACAGGAGGTAAAAATTGGCAGGAAACGGATTTAGTAGAAACATGATGGTTTCAAAATTAATGTAACTATAAATACATCAAATGAATGTGGTTTTATGGTAGGTTGTTAGTATGTTGCCATCAGTTACATTTAAAAAAAGAGGACAATGTACATGACGGTATATTCTTGTTTCGATAATGCCATGTTGACGTGTACATTGCATGACTTCAATTAGTAAAGACCATCATTAAAGAAAGCTAATATCCTCAAGCCGAACTGAAGGTTTGACTTCTTTTAAATTCTGTCAGCTGCAACCATTTGTGGGGGGGTTTGATGGAAATGTCTCTCGATATAAATACTGTACATGTGCTGATGGCAGGGGGGGGGCGCCGAGTTAGTTGCCCGGGGCCACCGCCCCCTCCGCCTCTCTCTTTGCACGCCACTGAAGAGCACTGTTGAGGTATTTCCTATTATCTCAAAATGAATTGAAGTACTTTTGGTATACGATGAAAACGTAAGAAATGTAGTTTTATGACATCATTGTAACTAGAGATGCACCAGTAGTGGCATTGGTATTGGTCCCCTATACTGTATGTCTGCACTCATATTTGTACCTATAAAAATGCACTGCATTACACACCGATACCACTTCCCCAGCTCGACATACTGTATACCTTCTGGGTGGCAGCCATGCCAGCCGTGTTGAAATACTTTAAGGTCAATATGGGTGACAACACTCTTAGCCGACTGCAAATTATGTTCTGCACAGGCGGAGACGGAGGCAGGCCGCCCCGCCAGCCGAAGCTGTGTAATGACACTTCGAGTTAAGAGAAGTAAGCCTTGGTTTGATTAAGGGTCACTTCAGTTGTTCTGGTAAAGTTTCATTTTATAGTTTGTGGCATTCTCAAGATGCAGTCTCACATTTCTTTCTACTTACTTTATTTAGGAGTTAACACCAACCACAACAGTTCTACCTGTTTCTATCCACTACGCTGTACATTCTTCTTTGTCTCTTATCTATGTCGTCCTTTTACGTTGTGCCCCCTAATGTTCATACTGAGCCACCACATGACTGAAATGTAACAGGCTACATTATGAAAAGTGTGACAAGAGTTGCAGCTGAAAAATGTGAGTAATGACAAGTTGTTACCCTATAAAGTTTTTTTTTTATATAACATATTTATATCAAAACGTCTGTCTTTTTTTAAACGCTATTTCGCTCAATTAAACATTGTCATCATACCTGCAAGATGTAATGGCATTATCAAACAACAGTACTCTGTATCGGTAAGTACGCACATGTAAGTACTTGTATGTCATGCACATGTAGGCAACATTTCTGGTACTCATCTGTTTGAGAGAGAATCTCACAATGGTCACTAAACAACCATAACAACAATAGATAAACTGACAAGAGTGCTATTAATTCCAAATTCATTGAAAAATACTGTATCGATGTATCAATCATTTCACACAGACTACATTATTGTTGTTTGTATTTGTTATCTGTTTAAAAATACTCATTATTGGTCATATATTGTAAAATTAACCTAACATGTAGCTTCAATCCCACTGATTGAGCTGCATTTCCAAATTAAGATGATGGATATTTACAGTGCGTATGAGGAGCAAGCAGGTAACACACTGTACTGTGAAAAGTGTATTGTTGCTGCCCTCTGCTGTTCAGAACTTCATATTCCAGAAATCAATAAGTATTAAAATCCATCCATATATTCTGAGCTGCTTCTCCTCACTAGGTTCGCGGGCGTGCTGGAGCCTATCCCAGCTATCATCGGGCAGGAGGCGGGGTACACCCTGAACTGGTTGCCAGCCAATCGCAGGGCACATATAAACAAACAACCATTCGCACTCACATTCACACCTACGGGCAATTTCGAGTTGTCAATAACCTACCATGCATGTTTTTGGGATGTGGGAGGAAACCGGAGTGCCCGGAGAAAACCCACGCAGGCACGGGGAGGACATGCAAACTCCACACAGGAGGGGCCGGGGATTGAACCACGGTCCTCAGAACTGTGAGGCAGACGCTCGATCACCGTGCCGCCACTATTAAAATCAAATAATAATATTAATTTTAAAAAATCGGGACATATATTTTTTGACACTTTTCTTAATCTCATTCACATTGTTTTTACAATTCCTCATATTTAAAATATTCTTCAAAGTCAATGATGGCCAATTTTTAAAGCAGGCCTCTTTCTCTGTCACACGCACACACCTATTTGAGCTCAGTTTACAAAAGATGGTCCCTAAGTTCTTGGACAAATTACAGTCAACATAATTGTGTATTGGGAGTTTGTAGTGCGTGTGTACACGCCTGTGTGTTTGTCTGCCATGTGTCCAGACAGGAAGTGGTGGGAGCTGGTTTGAGGTCAGTTGCAGGAAAGAATAGTAACTACTGGTGATGATGGCTGCTCCGTTTGGGTCTTTGGGCACCCACGACCACCTCCACCCATCAGGTCATTATTCTGCATCGTTTTACACCTAATATCAACACATCCCACATGCTTGTCTTCTTTCCAATGTTTCCCTAAGGACACAAACGTTCAAAAAAAGAAACAACAACATCCCATTCAATGGCCAGTGGCGTCTATATAAAATGCTTTCTTTCTGAATCCTGCTCCACCCTTGTCTTTAAACATTTAATGCTGCACAACAGTTTGACCACAGGAACTAAAAGGCCGTGTTTCTGTGCTGTTTACTAGCTTGTGGTACACCACATCCCTCTTATTCACATCTGGGCTTTCAACCATCTCCAAAGCGAAAGGGGCAGTGATGTCACCACAAAAGAGGAAATTCATCATTACAGCTCCCTTTATTCAGAGTTGTCTCAAGCACTTTAAAAAAAAAAGATATTACATATCTGATGTTGCCATTATAAAGTATTACTGCATGGGTGCGTGTTTATGGTAGCATAATACAAAAGCCATATGGTTCCTTTTGTTGATAGTTATCTTATAATCACCACCTTAGTAATGAATATTCTGTATCGACACCCAATATTTAAATACACATTTCTTAACCTTAACACATTTACAGATCAATCAAAGCTTTTCTTGTTGCATCCATTTTATTCATGGTTGTCTGTTTGTGGTGCTTTTCTACCATAATAGTTTTTCAATGTCACAAATTATTTGTTTATAAAAGTTTTTTTTTACAGGTCAACAATGTGGGTTCACACCACGGTCAAACATGTAAATTACATTTTTCTTTTTTTTTGGGGGGGGGGGGGGGTAAATGCGACAACCTTCAGATTTTGAGTTGATGGACAATTCTGTAAAGCAGGTGTTATAGGGTTAGGTCCCCACAGGAGTAAGGTCGCCCAAAGGACAACATAGAAATAGCTCACCAGTGATAGGACATTGTGATTTTCTTAGAATGTTGTCAAGGAGATCATTTGGAATAGTGGAAAACTTAAAAAACAAATATAAATATAAATGTATAGAAATAAAGTTGCAGATGGATATCTGTTTCCTGCATATTAATATTTAGCTGTTTCCTACCTTGTTAAACCATTGTTGATAATTAACGTGAGAAATCATTCCTATGATCAGTGTGAATGTCATTAATTGATTTCAGAAAAAAAAGTTTGAGGTAATTTGAGAAAATTTGAAGAAGTGTGTATCAGACTTTTCAGAGTCCAAAACGTAAAAAAATGCTTTTTTCTTCGCATGAGTAGCAAAATTGTGGATCAGCTGAGACAGTGTAAACATCCCTTACAATGCCATCTGCTGGTCATCCCTTGCAAGTGCAAAAAGCAATGTCAAAACCATAGACATACTCAATGCGGGCTCAAAATATGTCGACAGATGCGCCATATTGTATGTGGGAAAGTGGCGCAGTCAGAGATGTCGCACAACGCCAACTGTCGTTGGATTAAGACTTTTGATTCAATAAGGCCATAAAACATAATTTTGCGAAAATAATCTTTTGACTTTTTGTTAATAATGAACAAAACAGTGAGGACATATTTTAAACATTATTTTGAGGATAATATTTCACATCAACATATTGGAAATAAAATATGAGCTAGTTCATTTTTGGAATTGTGAATTTTTACCTATGAGCTACGAACTCCACAAGATCATTTTAAAGTTTGTGATCTGAACTTTGAACTAGTTCACACAGAAAATGAACTTTTCCAACACTGCTTATATATGTCTACCATTAATGTACTGGGATGGAGTCACCTATGTTTCACAGAGGTTCTCACCAGGACATCTCTAGGATTGTATTGTTCAAATTTCACTGAAATACAAGTGTTAGGCCATACAGTTTTTTTTTAAATGTATATTTGAAAAGCGTATAATGTAATTTTTTCTTATGCCAAAAAACTAACCTCGTGATTAAAACCAGTCTGCTAGTCTTTATATATGTATATTTTTTGTCCTGTACTAATTTATTGGGCCTCGGTACTCCAACTTCTTCCCACACTACTAACACATGCACTTTAGGTTAACTGAATACTCTAATTTAGTCATGTTTGTCTATATGTCTCTCGGGCCAAAGTCAGCTGGAATAGGCTCCAGCTCACCCGAGACCAGGTTGAACTGTAGAAGATGGATGGATGGATAATTTATTGCAACGTAACCAGATGAATCCAGAAGAGGGCAGACAAGCTACGCAAAAAAAAAAACAATATCCGCGTTGCTCCTTGCCCAAGCAAAAAGAAGTGAAAGATGCTTTTAATACTATTATATGAGGAAATTCATCTATTCCTGTGGGGAAATCTGATCTGATCTTTCCCGGTAATTTCTAACTGGCCACCGCTAAAGAGAAAACTATCAATTCTTCATGTTTGAGTTGTCCGTCAGTAAAGTAATGGGTTTGTAAAAGATAGACACATTTAACTGGGCTGCGGCTCTAATGGCGAGAGAGAACTAATTGAAGAAGTTAGTAAAGAGACAATAATTTATCAGTATCCACGAAGGTCTCCCAGACGGCTTCAACACAATCTGTCGTCTGGATTGATGATTGGTAAGATATCAGTCAATAGGTGATGGTATTTTTCTCACCAACAAAATATGGTGGAGAATTCAATCAAATTTCCCTCTCAATGCATAGCCCTCAAATGCGACAGCTTTATGACCGAGCTCACATTAAAAACTCCATAGAAGCAAGTCTATTAGAAGGTGGGCATGAGACCAACAGGCATTAGTGTTGAAGTCAGAATGCACACTACTTTTATATTTCATGATTTGCAGAGGACGTTTGTGAATGTTATTTTATATTTGGCTCATCAGCGGGACTTCACAGAGGCATTGTCATAAAGTGACGTTTCTGTCCAATTAAGATGCATCCAAACGAGTATCAGTTCGTTAGCCTAATAGCATAATTGCCCAAGTCATTTTTTACTAAGAATCCACACGGACATTGAGAAAACATTTTTTTTTTCGCTGGCACATTAGTATTTTTTAAAAAATTATTATTATTGATAATGTATGTTAAAAATGACTTGGACAATTATGCTAACAATTTTCATTTCAATAAAATTACAGGTAATGATTTGAACCATTACTTTTAACCGAATGCTTAAATGACCTTACATGACCCTTAAGCCCTTTTTGGGAGTGTATTCTGTGTTCATCGCACATTGCCACTATTGTATCCATTCTCATTAACTTTTTGGGGCTCTGATCTGATGATACTCCGTTCTGGTGGTTAAGACCAAAAAAAAAATAATAATAATAATCTTACACACACATCATTATCTTCTGTAAACAGTGGAACTGCTTGGCCATCGGGGAGCTAACACCATTCAACCGGCAAGGGCTGAGTGAAAAGATCTTGGATGTTGACACCCTGGTTCAGCGGTAATTAAAGAAAACAACACGCACAGTCTTTTTTCAAGGACAAATGAGTTCAATTTGTGTGTTAATTTTCACTGAAATAAATGGAATGAAATGAAATGCACGCATCAAAAGGAATGTTCAGTCATAAAAACAAAGCACAAAAAAAAAGGGGGAAACAAAAAAGTCCCTCACATTGAGATGTACTTGAGCTGAGCCTACTCACAATGCCCTCCCTGCTTCTCTCTTGATGTTGCCCTGTCTCTCTCATACACATAGTGGCTCCACTGTGCAGCTTTGCATTGAATCCCTTTTGTATTCACTGCAGCGGCTCCGGGTGAGGGCCTTCCTTTGGCTCATGAACTAAACAGAGAAGATGGTGTTATCTGAATGCTGCCAGGAGGTTGTCAGCTTGTATTGGGCCAGGCTGACCGAGTGGCCGGTTAGCGGATGCTCATCGGTGCCAGGCTCCCAGCACCGCTCCTCTGCGGACATCTGTTGTGTGTGGAATAGCTGAGGAGTTTGTCTGTGGCTGCATCTTAATCCTCCGTCGCTTCAGCTGCAGCCATGCCTCACCGTGCAAAAACCGGCAGCTCAGCTTGCTTTGCTTGTATTAATTGCCCTTTCTTGGCTTGCTGCTTGCTTCTGATTACAATCCTTAATTTCAATTCCCCAGGAACACCATCATAACTGTAGCTGCTTTTAGACACACACACACACACACAAACACACACACACACACACACACACACACGCACACACACACACACACCAACTGGTATTCACACAAACATATATTGAAGTAATTGCATATTAAGAGGTATGGTACCCTCCAGCATTTATAGGGATAGAGAGCATTCAACCTTGCTTTCACTCAGCTTGCTTACATGATTCAAAATAAGTGTAATGTAAAGACAGTATAATAGTCCATTTTACCTGACTTAAATGTTTTTATGGTGATTTGGATTTTTGAAGTTGCAAGACTGCTAAAATTCAAAAAAAAATTCTGCTGCTGAATTCAAATATCCATGTTAACATGGAAGACTGACAATGAATGAATTGTTAAGCACATACAGTGGAGGACATATGCGGATCATAATTAGTTTCGTGTTGACAGTTGCCCGCATGCAAACACAGTACTTGACCATTTGTAGGTCATCATCAGCTGCTAGGTGTGTTTCTCCTTTCCACTTTGGCTGGTCTCTTCCCCTCGAGATGGAGGACAGCAGAGAATGCTGTTAGAACACCCCAGCAGGGGCGCCACATCTGGTAAAATCCCAACATCTGGACAGGCAGGGTGGCCTCGTAATTACAGCGGTGCTTTATTGACTTCGTTTAAAATTGCCAGGAAAAGTCAGTGTCAAAGCATACTATTAGTGCTGACACAATACATTTTTAAGCTCATATGCAAACACTTTTCTTTAAGCAAATATTTTATCTGCTAAATGACAGCAGCTATGGGCAATGTTGTGTGGACTCAGTAGGACTACAATTGTGTTGCACATTAATTCAGGTGATCTAAAGATGAAAACAAGTAATGCTGGAACCCAGTACCGATGCAGCTACATACTCCAACATATGGTGAGGCTTGTCCTTGTGTGAAATGGGTGTCCGCAGTCTAATTATCATTCATACACTATCGTTATCTTTTAGCTTAAGGGTCCTACTTCTCTCTAAAATCCTCCACTGATTGCAATCTGTGTGCCCTCTTACCTTCTGTCACCTTAACACCTCAGAGTGTTGAATTTGCTGTGGAAGGGAGGGTTTCTGGACCGTCTCATCAGACAGCTGTACCTTAAAGGGCCTCACGGGGGCATCAACCTGAGGGTCACAGCCTTGCTCACTCATTTGTCGGCCAGGCACAAATAAAACCCCCTGAAGCTTGACAACTTCCTTGCTGAGCCCATGTAACCCAATTAGTGTTAGGCCTCAGTTGGAGAAAATGAAAACATTCCGCAGTCATAGTCCCGAGATGCCTGTATTCGTCTATTAAATCCATTTATTGTTTCACTCCCTCCTCAGGTTTTCTAGGAGTTAATTTAATGGACCAACAAGAAATCTCTTGACAACCTAATCCAGCGGGTTGCAAGCATATTCCCGGCTGCGCTCTCCCTTAACCAGACATGATGACACACATCATTATATTAATCTGCTGCTGTCTTTTTGTTTTTTGTTTTTTTGAAGGACGCTCACTTAATGAGAGGTTGCCACAGCTCAGTGGGTGTTACATTTCTGTGTTAGCCCATGGGGAACAAAGATGTTGGAAAGGGTAGACAAAGACGAAAGGAAGAATGATTGCTCTCGAGGTCATATTGATTGCTAAAGCATCCCGTGGATAGGGCTGTGGACTGTTAACCACCCAACCCACTGTTTGTTTTGGGATCCTGGACTTCCACCCTGAAGGCCCTGGAAACAGACAGCAGGTATAGCAGTGAAATCAATGCCTGACTCATAGAGGTTCTGATAGGTCCTACCGAGTCATCTCCGGGGGCTCCCTTGACACCTGTACTTGCATCCACTGAAAATAAAGCATGATTTGAAAACAAAGCAACAGTTCAGGGAGGGATGGTGAGGATTGTCTGCATTAAAGCAGTAGTCAATGCCTGGATAGATTCCTCTTTTGTGCCATCGGAAGTTCCGACAAGACACCAAATTCCAGCCAGTGTGACAAAAGGATGATGAGAAATGCCAGGAACGATACAGTTGCCAACCGAGACTTGGAGCCTTTTGGGTTTCCTCTCCCTTGTGGACTTCTGAGAGAGCCAGATAGGCCTTCTTAATGCTGACATCCAAATGTCCTCATCCATCCTCATCCAGGGGACGCACACACAGGCATCAACCACGACGGGGCCCCTCCCCGAAGCAGAAATCTATTTTTCCAAGCCAAATAAAGCAGCAGTGCTGGGTGTGTCCCTGTAGAGCCTCTGTCAATATGTCATCATCACAGCTAGTTGGCAGAACCTCCTGCACATGGCTCAGCAAAACTGTTTTCACTGTATTATTGTGTCAAACTGCATAGCCAGTGCAATGGACAAACTTCTTTTCTTCGTATTTGAGACAACAAATGATCACAAAGTTGAGCACTGGATTAGTGAATTAGAATGATTTTAGTCGAGTGAGTCAGTGGCACAGAAAGAACATTGATCCAACCTGGCTTTGCTAACATCATTTAATTTGGAGAACAAGACCCTTGTAATACTGTTTTTGATCAAATTCGATGTAGTGTGTGTGCAGTTGTTCTTCTGTGTCTGCATACAAAAGAAAAAGTGAATATTCATTCGAAAAAGAAAATAACAATAATAATACATTTCAATTTTAAAAACTGAAAATGTTTAATGAGACGCCTGCACTGTAAAAGAGAAAAGGGCATTTGAAGCTTACAATAACTGTTTTTACGCTTGCTATAAAGAAAGCCATAAAACAATATTTACTCTTTTCTACCAGAACCCACGTTGTAAAGAAAGGCACACGGCCAATTGCGGGGAAACCACAGGAATAACAGACGTTTTATGAAACCAGAGTCACACCCAGTGGAACCTCTCTGGGCTTTATATGATTAGCCATGAGATGGTAATCGCCTTTACTGAATTTAATAAGCGGCGTTGCAAAACTAGCAGTTGAAAGGAGGCACAACAAAATTACAGGAAATTGGCACTTTTGCATTTCAAGGGAGGGAAGCAAAACAGTTTCAAATGTGTTGTCTTGACCCTTCCAAAGTAAAATAAGATGACAGCAGGAAGGATTGTGATGCGATGACGCGATACGATTTCAAGCTTTTAAGTATTTTCTTTATTTACCATGCTATGCTAAAATGTAATGAGTTTCATATTCACTTTGGGGTACATTTTGTAGTCCTTTGCAGGTAATATTATGGATTAATGCGCTTGTCAGCTTTAACACTCAAAAATAAATTTACTGTATTTGTACTGAGTCCAGTGGGGATAAGGGTTCGAGAGAGGAAATGACAGTCCGTGCGAGTGGCTTGTGGGAATGTTTTTCATAGCTGACTTTGTCGTCTTCATGTTGTCTTATAGTTTTCCGTGCAATACAGCATTACTTCAAACAGCTCGAGGTGTTTGGATAGCTCAGTTTCTCCAATTAGAACCCACCCAAGATTTCTGAAATGACATCCATCTGTCACACTTACTTTCAACAAGGGATTGGGTTAACGTCATGTTGTCATTTTCTGTAATTGATGTAAAGGAAGGGAGGAAGCTTTTTTGGGAAATATTTTGACTGGTATACCTCCCAGTAAAGTATTTTAGGAGTTACCATTTTGTCATCAAAGTGTGCATCTAATACCTTTATTTAAGTCGAAAAAGTTGCTTTTAGTTAAGCTACATAAACATGACTATGAAATGTATCGCTACTGATCAGGGATAGTCATGACAGCCTATATAATTGTCGAGACAGCCACCAAGTGAACGAGCGTATAAATGAATTTGATCCAGCAGCAGTCGATGGTCATGCTTTCAAGGACGGCGACTGATATTTTGTAACGCATTTGCAGTTCAGTGCTATTGATGCCATTCGGTTTAACAGGATAGACAGAAAGATATCTCTTAAATCCAAAGTGCTGTTGAAGAGACAGCGATATTGCTAAGAAAATGAGAGGGAAAATGGAAAGGTCAAAATCAAATGATACGCTTTCTCAAATGAAATTTTCTTAAGATGATATGATTTTTTTTCATTCTGGTTCTGGTTTTCACCCTTCTCTTTCCCCCCCTTTTTAAGCAACCTTTCGTATTAGCTTAATCACTTTTAAACCCCTTTTCTCATCATATTATTGCATATAGCATATGCTCTGCTGTCGCCTTAAGCCCCTCCCACCAAGCTATAGGCAGAGTTGAGGAAAAGAAAACATAAGAGGAGAGGTGTGATAATAGGCATTTAACAAAATGAGACTTGCCGTTTGAAGCCCTGAATTAAATATAACCTGACATCTGACCGCCGCATTATCAGCCCATCATCCATTAAAGGCCTCCTGCAGTATATAGAGAATATGTTGGCTAAGCTGCACTGTACAATAATCTAAACTCTATAGATGTGATTATATTAAAAAATAATCCTTTATGAAATTCACAGTAGAGGAAATTCACATAAGCCACGCCATTGAATGGCATGTGACCATAATTGATGTAAAAAATACACTCTCATATAGCTTCAGTACAGTGTAAGTGTTACACTGTATGCACTATTGGATGATTGAATCGATTATGACTCTAAAATTGACAGACTGACAGATGAAACAGGCATCATCACTAACATTGTGGGATCACATTTGCAGCAATGCAAAATGCAGCCAAAAAGCTTCTCATTATATATCATTAAAGTTAATGCACACAGCACAATAAATGTTGTTTTTGTAGTTGAGTTCAGTGTAAGCTTAAGATAACATTGACCATTTGTGCTTGATGCAAATTAAGCTACTATGAAGTTGATTTTTTTTTTTATGCCTAACAGTTGGGAATGTTATAATTTCCCAAATACATTCCTGTACAATTAAATAAATGTTTTATATTGGTAATGGGAACTGTATGCCATGGGACAGATTAGTTCAAATTCAATTGTTTCAAACGGGACTTTTTATGTATTTCTTTTTTTTTTTAACTCAGACCAATGACCCATCATGTTTTCACTGTATTCAGTGGTCAGTCCCACAACATAAATTGAATAAAATAAATGGTGGGATAAAGATGAGTTATTTTTGTAGTCTTCAGACACTTTGAAAATTACAATGCAAAGACAATTTAACACACTGTAACTACCAAACTTTAATGCTTGGTGGAGCTGTCTTGTTTGCACTTGCACTGAGCCTCAAACATGATTGAAAGGCTACTTTAATTCATCAGCTTCCTCCTTGCCATTTCCAATGGCATCCCTCTCATAAATGCCAATGGGCATGCACTTAGTGCAGACACGCGACCACACACAGCGACATTAGTAGCCCCCAGCAGACACTACCATCTGTGTGTGTATGTGTGGGAGTGTGTGTGTGTGTGTGTGTGTGCAGCTGAGCTGGTGTATCCTAAGCTCTTTACACGAAAGGAAAAGGACGACGCATGTGGCACACATGTAAACCTTGTGCCAGTGACAGAAAGAAAAGGCCTGAGAGCTGCACCCCTCTCCAAAGGCAAAAAGAATCTAAAGCTTTCAACCGAAAATCAATTTATTGTCCCACATAATCATTCTGTGCTCATTAGAGCCAACAGAATTGCAAGCATCTGCTCTGAAAAACAACAACAACGTTCTTATTGTTTGTTAAATAACTGTGGTTCCTGTTGAGTTTATATTAGCAGATAGCTATTAGGTTAGCTGTTTAAACATTGTAATTTACGAGGCACATAAAAATCTAATATCGATTATTCAGTCAATTATGTAAAAAAACCCTTCTGCACTCATAAAGTACTACAGAATACAACACCTTCATAATGTTAATGAATGAGGAGCAAACAAAAGTATTGCCATGGCACCTCATAAATCTCATTTTTGACCAGCGTAAACTGTCTTACAAGAGTAAACAATGGTAACCACCGCATACTGCATTTACAAATACGTCATAAGTCTCAAGTCTTAACCAAGTTTCGAGCAGATTGCAAGCTCCTGTAGCAAAACTCAAGAAAGTCAAGTCGAGTCCTCACTGAATTTCAAGCAAGTCAAATCATTACTTGGCTAAAGGAAGTCGTAAGTCAACTCATACAATCTTCCTCAGTCATAACATAAGGTCTGTAGTTGCATTAGTTCGCAGTACTAACTCATTCACAATTATAGTTCGAAAATCAGTTTCTGTATTGTTTATTACTTTGTCTTCTCAATTAAACACAGCTTACGGTAGTTAATAATTGACCAGCTATCGGTTATCGGCTTCCTCGATGATATCTACTTCATGAGTTAGCCTCTGCACTCTACACCAAAGCATACTGGTGGGTTGCCAGGTTCATGCACATGACACATACACAAAAAAACAACTTTTAAAAATAAATGCGGATTTTCAGTCTTGTAGTTCAAGTCTAAGTCAAGTGTCATGAATATTAAGTACAAGTCAAGTCTTTTACTTGTTTTAGCCAAGCAAGTCCCATGTCCTCAAGTCATGTGACTCAAGTCCCCCACACTCATGTAATGTAAAACACACTACCTGCTCCTTCTTCTCAAACAGCACAAAGAGATAGGACTTTAATGTCAGTGAGAAAAAACTCCAAATCAAAGTCAAAGGCCAAAAAAATCTATTACGCCTGAGCTGCAACAGGAAGAGGGAAAACAAAACAAAACACACAACGTGAATGTATCAAAATACAAAAGTTAACATTGATGATAAAAACCATCAATATTGCTCAGCGTCCACGTGGCTACTCGCAGTCAACTCCTGACGCTGGACACTAATAAAAGATGATATTATGGAGCGCTCTTAATTTTTAAGTGTATAAATACCGTTTAACAGTTTGAGTTACAACATCGCATAAATGAAAAGTTATTTGAAAGCATCCTTCATCCCTGTAAATGCCTTACATTGCAGATTTAACTAATGTTTTCTTGGGATAATTTATGCTTTGTTGACATGAGCTAAGAGGCGTAACTGAGGTTGCTACAAACTGTTTTCACACTTTCATTACGGGATTTCATTTTTCTCGCTCACAGCAGTGAGATTTACTCGCAGTGTATCAATCTGGGTTCATATAGGGAGCACTCGAGGATTATTTACAAGCCCCTGAGACGCAGTCATAGTCGAGTTGACAGAAAAGCGGCACCCTAGGAACTGATGTAATGCTCCTCTGTGATGGGAGACTCAAAAGCTCTGCTGTTAAAAACGCTTTAGCAGAGCAAAAGTGATGAGAGCAGCTTGACGTCGCTGATGTAAATCCCGCCTCTGTTTGCTGAGGTCTCCCAATCAAAGGAAGCAGACAAAAATGGAGGGTGACAAGCAAAGAAAGGCATAAGCGGGAAGTTGCTATAGTCACTGTAGGTCTGATCTCTCCTTATCTAATCCTTTATGTACAAAAAAAAAAAAAGTTTGGAATCTAACAAGTGCAAGCTGGCCGAGATAGCTGATTTCTAATGATGTATTTCTGGAGGGCTAATGCATGCACCTCACACACAAACATCGCCAACTGTCTATTGTACGACACCCAGGCATTCCTACTTCAAGGTAGAGTGAAGCCTAGCGATACAATGGATTGTTTATTATTGGTTTAACATTTTACAGTATACAGGCAAGTCCGAATTTAAAGGTTTGTGCCTCGTGTAGTACCACGTTGTGCCGCAAAATGCCGAAGATAAGATATGCAGCATGTGATTAAGAATAGGCAGAGAAGGTCCACTACTAATCTCCAGTCATAGTTGCTGTTCCCACAGAGTAGAGAGAATATATGCCAGTATCGTTGTCGGCTGTTTATATATGATGCTGCTCAGTGTGTGTGTTAAAGTAGCTTGAAGTGTTTGAAGGTGTATAATTACTGTTAACTCTATGCTAATATCCATTAGCAGGTCTATGATGTTTTGCATTATATGTTAGCATTTAGCCAGCGGACCTTTGTCAGACAAACTTACGGTATATTGTTCGATTGAACATTTTGAGGTTTAAATGTACAATATATCATTCTTTTTTTGTTGTATGTGTCAATTTTACAGTAAACTGCAACTCGTAGAGACAGATTTAACTTCTTAATAAGAGAACTATGTGGGCGATAGTCTTCTGTTCATTTCCCTCAAGTGATGTCATACATCACCCATTTCTTGACTCAACGTCTGGGCATCTGGTTCCCCCGTTTGCATGGTTTTAAATTCCTTCTTCGTACACTCCTCAGATCTCCGCTGACCATTTACCACTGTTTAGCTAGGTTTAAATATGAGCTTCTTATGAGCCGTGACATAGATTACAGCCATAGCCCTCCACGTCTGGCTCTCAAGCAACGGATCACGATAGCCAATTGACTCTGTGTGATCTTTTTTGTTCCTTCAGCTGAACTGTACAGATACGATCATTGCTAAGGTTCAAATGTGAGGCTGGGAAATCACAGCTTTCCACTGGAGTTGAATTGTGCCCCGGAGAGGAGGAAGTGTGGCTTTCCTATCAGATGAAGCGATCAGAGGAGACAGATAATTCGGTTATCACATCTGCTGTGATTAGGGCGACAGGACACTGTTTGCTGATAAGGATTTGGAAGCTTCTTGGAAGCTCAGTTTGTTATTGAGAAACTTTTTTTTTTTTTGGGCTGTGTCATCTAATTTTTGAGGACATCACCTTGACATGTCTTTTCATTTTTCTCATGCCACTTTTTGTCCAAGTGCTTTGTTTTGTTTCATCTTAGTCATGCAGGAATCGTTACTGTTATTACACAAACTCTTTTTGCTGTATTATCTTTTTTGATTGCATTTCTTGGAGACACACAATAGAATGTCTATTCTCATCTTGTTTCATTTTGAATTTGCTTTGGTCCCTTTTAGAGCTGTTTTGACTTCTTCAATGTAGGAGTCATTGTAATGCTTTTGGGGAACCCGACCCCATCAGGCAGTTGTTGTGTTTTGGTTTTCATTTCTCAACAAACCAACCAACTAACTAACCAAACAAACAACCAAGCAACCGACTAACCAACAAACCAACAAACCAACCAACCAACGATGGTGGAAGTGTGTAGAGTACACCCATGAAGCAAAAAGAAGCAGGAAAGTGACCAAACATATGGTTTGGACCTAAATAAATATTACAGATGGGGGTGTCACCCACAGATGGTGTACCAACTCCAGGTGCAGGCTGACAGACAAATACAAGGTGTATGGAAGCAACCGTCGCCTGCAGGTGACATGAAGGAGAAAAGAAGCTCATTTGTGTGCATGGATGGTTAAATTCTACTCCCATATGGATTTTAGGATTTGCATACACAGCTTGAAAAACCCTTTTCTCTTAAATTAACTGATTTGTAAGGTTGTCTCATGTAACTGAACCAACCCAGTTGATGACCTCCAGGATTATTTTTACGAATCACATGGAGAAACTGTAGTAGCAGCACTGAAATCATTTTGTAGTACGGCTTTAATCCACAAGATTTACAAGTTTTTCAGTAGGCACCAGAGCAGATGTTATTTCCATGCAAACTGGTGCCATTTGATCCACCTCTATGCCTTCATAAATGTATAAATTGAAGGGGGGTTCTTTTACGACTCTCCGACGGCAGTTTGATTCCGATTTTTTAATCCAGGCTTGGTTCTATAATAAGCAGGACCTGTCCTGTCTGATTAGGCAGGCTCCACAGAGCCCTCAAAGGCCTCCACCCCCTCTCCCCAATTTGCCAGAACCCCGCTACCCCCATCATACTTATGCAGTGAGAATGAGAAGAGGCTCCAAACAATCCTCAGGCTCTCTGTCCCAATCTCTCTGTCTGAATGGGGGCAGGAGGGGATCTGACCGAAAGACTCAAGCCTTTAATTGCCCCAGTCTTCTTCTCTTATTCGCTTTCTTTCTTTTATAGCTTTTATCTGCTGACGGGTTGACCATATGAGAGAACACCAATATTATTTTTGTTGAATATTTGCCTGGACCATGTTTTATTGGGATTACTTGTTAAGGTATCTTTCAGGTGAGGATTAATTGCAGCATTCTACATGGTGAGTTAGGTAGTAGTCTGTAAACACACAAACACAGGAAACCCATCCGATTGAATATGGTGGTAACTATTTTCAGCCAAATTTTCTGCCGAATACAAACAAGAGTCCTGAGACGTGTTTTGATCATTCAGTTAGAGACGGTACATGAAAAACATGGTCGGTCGGATGAGTTGTCAGAACTTTACTGACAGAAACCTGACCTCAACCCCATCAAGTAATTTGGGACAAACTATAACTGAATTTGTAAGCCGGACGCACTTGTCCAACACGCGTCACCTTGCACATATGACATGTGAGATGCATATTATTCTGGATGAAATGACTAAAATTTCAACAGAGAAAATCTTGTAAAATGTCACCCAAGACTACAATAGCTACAAAGTGGGCCAATTCCATATTTTACATATTTTCTTCGATTTTCAGTCCCTGTGTTACTTGTAACGTACAAACTTGTACAGATGTGTCTGGCAAGTATCAGCAGCAGACGAGCTGTAATGTATGAATAAATAGCACAAAGCATATTTGTTGACAGATTCTAAAAAGGGCCAACTTTCATGCAGTTCGTAGCTGCAAGATTTCTGACTAAAGGAGACGAGGTGAATGAGGAAGCTACTTTCTACAGTTTGTTTATGTTTTATTTATTTATTTATTTACTGTCTCACAGCACCCAAAAATTGACCCAGGACTCATTTCCTGTAAATAGGACAAGCCTTGCATATGCTGTCTGCACATTTTGTCGTTGTCTGAGCGTGTCGGTTATGCAAGCTCCCTTTCCTTGCTAATTTCATCAAAGGTTTGGGATCGCTTCTAATTGGGCATCTCTATTTTTGGTTGTCTTTGACAAAAGGCAGTGCAGCAAATTTTAAGCTGCGCGATAACAGAGCCATTCGCCACAGTACTGAGTTTGACCCTGCAACCAGCTTCCATGACGGATGTGGGATGATTCAAGCCATGCATCTTAGCATGCCCTACTCAGCACAACACAAATAAACCCGCTCAATTTCAGCCTCATTTCCCCGTGTTCCCTGTCGTTTTCTTCACTTCACACTTTCTGTCAGAGTCTGCGGAGCTCTAAAGATAGACCCACTCTGCATGCTGTCTATTTAAAGGGACCATCTCCACCCACTGCTGCTTTAAGTGGTGACTCAACCTAAGTAGACTTGTGTGCGCATATGCATGCATGTAGGCGGTGTTGGGTAGTAACTAATCATGAGATTACATAATTTAATTACAAAATATATGTAATTGTAAGGCGGCACGGTGGGCGACTGGTTAGAGCGTCAGCCTCACAGTTCTGTGGACCCGGGTTCAATCCCCGGCCCCGACTGTGTGGAGTTTGCATGTTCTCCCCGTGCCTGCGTGGGTTTTCTCCCCGGCACTCCGGTTTCCTCCCACATCCCAAAAACATGCATGAATTGGAGACTCTAAATTGCCCATAGGTGTGACTGTGAGTGCAAATGGTTGTTTGTTTATATGTGCCCTGCGATTGGCTGGCAACCAGTTCAGGGTGTACCCCGCCTCCTGCCCGATGACAGCTGGGATAGGCTCCAGCACGCCCGTGACCCTAGTGAGGAGAAGCGGCTCAGAAAATGGATGGATGTAATTGTAATTCACTATATTACTGGGGGTAAATGTGTTTTTAGATTACAGTTGCTTTTGGAAATTTCCATGATTGCAACTTCAATTACATTTTTAAAAATAGCTGCAAAAGCACTTTTTTTTCATATGACTTCCTCCTACATCTGATGCTTGTAATTGTCTCTCTCTGGTCATGTGCTATCCTCCGGTAGTCTCCAACGTGACACATTTGTCCATATATAACTTCAAAGTGCCGCCTTGTGGTATAATCTATTAGTTTATCTGAGATTTGGAAAAAGGCAGACTCAAGTTACACTTTGGAACACATAAATGAACACTGACTTTTGAACAGTTTCATCTCTATAATTTTGGATTTATGGAAAACTCACTTATCTGGTTTGTCTGTCTTATGAAATGATTTTCTAAATTATATATATATATATATATATATATATATATATATATATATATATATATATATATATATATATATATATATATATATGTTAAGCGGGGTTCAATCCCCGGCCCCGCCTGTGTGGAGTTTGCATGTTCTCCCCGTGCCTGCGTGGGTTTTCTCCGGGCACTCCGGTTTCCCCCCCACATCCCAAAAACATGCATTAATTGACAACTCTAAATTGCCCGTAGGCGTGAATGTAAGTGCGAATGGTTGTTTGTTTGTATGTGCCCTGCGATTGGCTGGCAACCAGTTCAGGGTGTAGCCCGCCTCCTACCCGATGATAGCTGGGATAGGCTCCAGCACGCCTGGTGAGGAGAAGCGGTTCAGAAAATGGATGGATGGATGGATATATATATTACTTCCAAAATAATGATCTATGGTTTTAATCCACTTTTTTGGGTTTTTTTTTTTGGAGAAAACATCCAAGGGTCCTGTTAATGCTTTCATTCAAAATTAAGAAAAGTAATTAAAATTTATTCAAATGTCATTAAGTATATTACATTGAGAAAGTAATTGCAATAGTTACACTACTATTACATTTTCAACACGGTAACTTGTAATTGTAACCAACTAAAAGAAGTAAAGTAATCTTCCTAACACTGCAAGTAGTAATGCATGCTGTAAATTAGATTTTTACTGGCCTTCTTGCACTATGCTTGAGCTATGCATCGAAATTATATGAACAAGACTGCAGGATCCCTGACTTAAGAGAATTAAAAAGATAGACAGTTACCATGTTCTTTATGTTTCTTATATGTGCATCACGGGAACTAGTTCCTGCGAAAAAGAAAATAACCACATTTCATGCCTTTTCGTCTCTGTGATATAAATTGAGAATGATGTTCAGATGAAGGCGGTGAGACCGGGAAGAAAAGGTTTGGCTGCCAATTAAAAACAATCAGAATGATACATATGGCATGTTCTGTATCCGCGCCGAGAGCTCCAGGCAGGCACAGTTAGCGGTTTTCAGCACCGTGCTTTTGAGTCTCTCCCTCACTTCTCTGCATTATTAAATAATCCCTGAATAATTCACTACCTTTCATATAGCAAACAAATATTTTGCAACTTGCACCCATAAAAAGCGTCGACCGAAGCTGCTGTTCAGTATTTCCTCCAAACTTAAGTGTTAATGTCTGTCGTGTTGGAATCGACGAGTCCAGTCCGGGCATTTCTTGTCTAGTCACGTGCTTCTCCTTTCACGCCCTTCTTACTGTACATTCACAATATTGTCACATTGACTCTGTTTGTTTGTCTAATCTGTTGTTACATCACAGAGCATGGCAATGTTTTTGCACAACAGCTTATCGGCCTACAAACGTAAATAAATTCACTTCAGTATTTCATATATTTGGTATTTAATTTCACTCATGGGATGAATACAGTACCTACTGTATCTATCCATCTATCCATACAGTATTACAGGATGAAGTATAATACATTGTATCCTTTATTTCCATTTCATCCACTCAAAAGGAAATTATATGTAACATAGTCTTCCTTTTTTTGCTCTTTTAATATCTACTTTCATTTTGTTTTTGTTTTTTGCCAGCAACATCCTGTTATCCCCTCCTCGATGTACACTATGTTACCATGCAAATGACGCGTTAAAATGTTCAAATGCTGCCTGAGCACATCTAAATCCCAGAGATGACGCTGCAAGGACCAGTGCGTGCGCTGACTTGTTAGTCCTGCTTTGGTGCACATTTTAAAGAGGACTCCAGGAAGTTTTTGGAATGCGCATGCGCACTGCGTGCCCACAATCACGCACACACTCATAAACACATGCTCCTTTTGCACATGGACACATAAGAACATTTTACAGTTGAGTGCCTAAAAGGAAACCAGCTTCATCATTTCGTAGTCTGACAGAACTTCGTGTGATTGGGTGAAGTAACTTCTCAATAATTTGTTTATTTTTTAATTTATTTTTAAAAATTTCTATACTGTATATAAAAGCGCATGCAATCTATGGCACATCAGAGCAAAAATCACCAATCTATCATATAACTAAAAATATCTGCATATAATTAAAAATATTTGACAAAAAAATTATATTTTACCATAACACCACACATTTATAAGCCTATCTTAATAGAGGATTATCAATCAGGAATTCAATACATTCAAATATACACCAGATGCTCCATCATAATCTGAAAAGTATTAAATGGAGCTTGAAATTTATGAAGACATGCAACGCATTGATTGTAATAAATATTTTCTATACTGTATTCTGATATGGATACAATAGCAGGCAAAACAAATTATAAGTACAAGAGGTTATTGGTGGATTTCATTACTAACATTGGATGAGATGTAACAAGAAAAAAAACATTTGAAAATTGATGAGAATTAAATTGGGGAGGGAAATGTTTGCAGTATGATGGGCATGTCAATAATGTTTGCTCAAGAATAATACCCCATTTTAAAACTGTTTGTTAAGTAAAATATACTGTTTTAATTACCTATTGAGACATAACTCATCTTACCTCTACTGATTGAAACAAAACATTTTTTTAAGTGATTCAACATAAATAAGAGGTTTGTTTTTCATAGCTATTTTATCATTGAAAAAATATGCAAACAATTTAAAAATAAATATTGTAAACAAATATTTTTGTTAAAATATTTTACTTCCTTACATGTATTTTTAGATTGTGTTCTTTGCCTATATTGCTACTTCTTATGTCAGTTTATATTTTATGAATTTATGTCTTGTACGTAAAATTACAGTAGATTAATATTTAACACCAAACTTTATTTTGAGTCCCAGGATTCCACGTAAACAAATATAAATCTACAATAAATTCAAATGAATAATAATTAATACAAATATATATTTACTACATAACATCGCACATTTAAAAGCACAACACTCAATCTTTTTCGTTGACATTAGTGTGTGCACATTCAAGAGGCCTGATGTCATTTTTGTGTTCCAGCATAGCTTTACATGACCACTAAAAAAAAAAAAAAAAAAAAAAAAAAAGATGCTGCTGGCTCATTATTTAGCATAAGCAAATCAACTCCAGCAAGCAGCTCTTGTCGTGCAATAAAGTTTGCTGCCTCATGTGTGGGATCGCTCCTTTTTTTGAAGCAGACTTTTTTGGTCCATAATTTATACATTTACCTTACTTGCTTCTGCGTGCGTTGGCTTCCTGCATTTTTAAAGCCCGGGCATTGAGGGATTTTCTGTCATGCTCTCTTGCTTTGTTCTGATCACGCAAGCTGCTGCTATCCCACAAACGGGAACGCTGGCAAACACAGAGGCCTGTAACTTGTGCCATCTACTCCACAACAACCTACATGCGCACAGATGTAGTTGGCATGTGTCACTTTAACACAAACACAATCTCACTAAGTGGAAGAGACGCGCTCCTTTCAACTCAGACCGAGGCTGTCTCTGCAGTTGCGTGTGCACTGGACACATAACACAGCCAAAATGGCGCCATTCGTGTGGCAAGTGAGGAGGTTGCAGTTGCGTGAGTGTTTTCACACAAACACTCCCAAAATTGAGTAGCCCGCGTGTGTCTCAGCGAGCGAAGGAATATCGAGTCTTTCTCACACGCCCATGCATGTGAAAGGAGTCGACTTCATCTGCTCCCCGTGGAGGACACATGGCAGGCAAAAATAGATAACCGAGGAAAGTCTGACTTGAACATATAAAATCATTCCTCGATCAAGTTCCACTAAACTGCTAATTAGTTCTTATCTTGCACAACAATTACTCATGGGATTTGAATTCAAAGAGAATTACAACTTTTAGTTCACATTTCAAATACCTATTTGGTACTATTTCAGTGTTGCCTGATAAAAAAAATGTTTTCCCAAATAGTTGCCCAGCGAAGAAGACATTTTCAAGACCAAGATGACTTTATTGAGCCCACAGTAGTAAATTCAGTTGTTTTTCATGCAAAAAATTATTATTATATTTTTTTAGCTCTAACAGTAATTACTGTCTTTTCTACACAAGAAAAACACCTAAAAGGACCAATAAATTATCACATCCACTCACACAATCGACGTCATCTAATTGACGTTAGCTATTTCTTAGTCAATTCAACTCTATGAAAAAATATTTAGATTTTTGACTTCACCAAATTTTTTCTAAAAGTAAATACAAAAATACATAAATACTACTACTACTACTAATAATAATAATAATAATTATTATTATTATCTTCATATGATTCGTACATGTGGTAGTATCTTTACAGGAAGGGACTTGGGTAAATACACAATTACAAGATATGTGGCAATTTAAGGATGATTTAAAAAAATTCAAATATCATTATGAATCAGCATTTTAAATGCTCAAAACACAAGCCTGTAAAATTAATTCTGAGATCAGTTAGAGGAGATAATTTTATTTGTCCCACAGAGGGTAGAAATGATAGCATGTATGAACATAAGATTGTCCAGATATTAAAATACATACCGAGTCAAAACTTAAATTGAGGCTAATGATTATCATCGGGCAGACACCTTTAGCTTCTTCTGACAACATACTAATCAAAAGTCAGTTTGTAACTTTCTGTTATCATTTTTGTTGTTGTGTGAAGATATCGCAGGTCTCACTTTTTTATGCTGCATGAATTAGTTTACTGTACAATTGAAAATTTATTTCTTTTTATTCATCATTGAATTAATGTCTCACATTTTGAAATATAAATATGAGCAAATCATTACTCATTTGCTTTTCTCTCTCTCTTCAATAAAAACATTACTATTGTTTCTAGTATAATTTACACAATAATAAAAAAAGAGTGGGTCACATGAACGTTCTCTTAAAGGTAAACATACTGTACACTTAACAACTGCACCATTAGTTACACCAGCACAATGTGCTAAAACAGAATTTAAAATGCCACTTAAGTGTTATTTCAAAAGTTTATTATTATGGCTTAGGCTCCAGCGCGCCCGCGACCCTAGTGAGGAGAAGCGGCTCCGAAAATGGATGGATGGATGGACTATTATGGCTCTGGTTTGCTTTCGTGTAACATTGCGACCTAAAGTTTTGTCAGTTACTCAAAATTTATGTTTCACTGACTTTGCTTCTTCAGTTTTCATGTTCATGTAAACATGTGATTCACATTGTGGCTATATTGTTGCAAGCATTTACAATTATGTCTCTATATTCCATCCAAAATGTGAATTGGAAAACCTCAGACGATGTCTCAAATATCGTGATTATTGACTTGTGAATACATTTATAAGACTTTGCTCAGTCCCCAAATATTTACCGGGTTTATACAATTGTCCTGCAAGCTTACAAACACATTTAACACGTATTTAGCTTCATGAGAGGGGGAAAATATTAGAAATGTCTTAAACTATGGAAAATGCAGTTCCCCACCACCGCAAACTACAACCACAAGGCTAAACATGCCGTGACATGAATACCTCTGTGTGTCAACAAAAACTGAACATAATCATCTTTGTAAAAACACAATGTCCATCTAATCTCATTTCTCAGATTGTGCAGGTGTATCCAACTGTGTGGCCAGTGAGTGTGACTGTGAAATATAATTTTCACTGAACATAAACGCAGATTATTTGTTCTTACTCTCTGTAGACAGCCCCCGATGGACACAGAGGCCCCCTCCTCATCTTTGGCTCTGTGTCTCTTCCTCCTCCGTGCGCTGTCATCTAGATTCCCTCCCTAACATGTAAATTTAGGTCAGGCCACAGTCTTCTCTCCAGGCTTTGCAGGAAAATGTGGAAATGGATCGCTTCACACTAGTTAATCTTATTGGGAGGGAGGGAGAGAAATGGGAAAATAACAGGGACTCATGTGGACGAGAGAGGGGCGAGTAGAAAAAAAAGTAAAGTGGTGTGAAGTTTAGAGGAAAGAAAAAAAAACATAAAGGTGAAAAAAAATATTGGGCACATATGCTGTCCAAGGAGTATGAGAAGATGAGGAGTGAAGTGGTGAGAATAGGAAAACAAGGAAAGGAGGAGCAACGAGGAAAAAAAGAACAAAGAGGAGAAGACTAAATGGAAGTAGTTTAGGAGATAACAAAAGAGAAGAAAGAAGTATGCCATCCACGTCTCATCACGACTCTCTTGCCAGCGTCACAGCTCCCCAATGCTGGCAGCCTAACAGACAGGCCATATGGCTTCATTATGACACACACACAAACACACACACACGCACACACACACACACACTCATGCATGTTCATCACTTGAACATGAATGTGCATTTCCATGTTAGCAATTCTCAGTCAGGTGCAAACTCCTGCATGGAGGAGAGGATGAAAGATGAATGGAACAAAAGAGATGAGGAAGAGGAGGAATATGCCTTGAGAGAGATGGAAAGCATGTCCAATTACTGGAGTTTATAGACACAGTTGTATGTTTCCAACACTTATTCCAAACACAATTCCGAATTGTGATTATCAGCCGCAAGGGGTGAAAATATTTGGTGTGCACAGGAAATCACAGTCTTCTCCAGTGGACAGAAACACACACACACACACACGTGCACACAAACACACACACACATGCACGCGCACAAAGAATGCTGACAAGGAGGGAGAACCAGCTTTGAGCACCCAAGGAAGCATTCAGTATTTTCATATTCGTTTTATCTTTTTTATCCATATTTAAACGACATTTTATTGCACTGAAAAGCATTTTGTCGTTGATTTCTTATTTTCTTCTGCCTTCTTATTTGATTAAATATTTTTAGATCCATCCATTCATTTTCCATACACCTTGTCCTCATTTGGGGTTGTAGGTGAGCTGGAACCTATACCAGCTGACAATAGGCATATGGTGGGGCACACCCTGGACTGGTTGCCAGCCAATCATAGGGCACATGTAGACAAACAACTATGAACATCTAAGGACAATTGAAAGTTTTCACTGAAGCTAACGTGCATGTTTTGGGAATATGGGAGGAAAAACCCACACAAGCTCATGGAGAACATGCACACTCCACACAGGAAAGCCGAGACAAGATTCGAACCCCGAGCCTCAGAACTATGAGGCAGCAATCCTAACCATCGGGTCACTGTGCTGCCCATTTTGTTTCCTGTTAATATTTTTTTCAGCTTTACATGCGGGGGATTTATTTCAACAGACATGATTCAAATTTTTCTGAGTTTGTCATTGTTGTGACTGACTGTCTTCGAGTTTCCGATGAGCATCCATTTTTGTTTACAGTTACGGGTGAGAGCGCCGCCTATTGCTTGGGCGTGCACTTGACAAATTTGAATATATTTTCCATGAGCGAGGGATTTTCTTTTTAAAAATCCACTGATTATTATTGTGCGAATGCTCAAGAGTTTATTGATATTTTCTATGAATTATACAAAACAATACCCTGCAAAAGCCTTATGCCATTATACTCGCTTTGTTATCATAATTATTGTCACATCGATCATTTAGTGTTTTGACACTTAACTATTGGCACACATACAGTTAGCAGGATTACACGCACACACACACACACACACACACACACACACACACACACACACACACAATAAATAAAAGAAATTTCCACAAAACCTTGCAGAGGGATGATGCTGGAGACAAGGAATTCTATTTTAGTGAAGATCTGAATAAGGGTGCAGATATAGAAATGTTTTTTTTATGTATGAGTCACTACTGTATCAACAGAACTGTCCACCCCCCTAGAATCATATTGACACCCAATGTCTGTTGTTCTTCCTTGATTAACCAGGAAGTAGCCTGCTAGCTATCAAACAAAACCAAATACAAAGCTCTATTAATTTTTTTCACTTTTATTTATTTCTATTATTAGTTCATCCTTGGTGAAGGCATATCCTATACTTTGTGGCCTTCGAGTTAGATATGATCATGATGACATTGCTAAAACAACAAATCTTATGGTGGCCTAAGCCGTTTGCAGAATTGGCTACTGTATATACTGTACTCAAGCTGCACTTTGAACTTGTACCTTGAAGCTCACAGGCTCGACACACATGACAGTCATTTGGGTCACTGTCCACATGATGGATGAGTGTACTCAACCAGGCAGAGTGCAATGCTCAGGGGCCTTCTTTGGGGCTCCTGGGGATACATATCTTATAAGTGAAGATTGTTTGTAAAGCAAGCCGCTATAACACATGTAGTGAAAGTAGGATGCATGGACGCGGACAGTTGGAAGCGTCAGCATGTTGCCAGATTGGATTACAAAAGACTTAGCACTGTTGTCGGTGCATCACTATCACAGTATGAGATCAAATAGGGTTGAAAAAAGGAATGATGAACATCCAGAGCTACTGTACGTGCTTTATATTCACCACATACTGAGTTGAACATTGACTGTACATTTTCTGCTATTCGTCTCAACATCTTAGTTCTGTAGTCTGAACACTCAATTATGTTTTTAGTTAATAATTCTCTGTCCTACTGAAATAGAATGGTTGTTTGTGAAGGGAGATGGCCAAAAATTAAATGACAAATACACATTTTGATATTGTTAGCGTCATAGCACAATTCTCTCACTTTTAACTTATCGTCACAATATCAAACGAACATACCATTGTGCTTGATTTAAAAAAAAAATAAAAATCAAATCAAGTTCAAAAAAAGAAAGATTTATTTGTTATATTCATTGAAAAAATATATTTTTTCTTTATATCTGTGTAGATTCACCCAGGTCACGGTAATACGCAAAGGTTGAATTGAGGCAACTAGACAATTCTTGTTTGTTGAATTTGTTGTGCCTTTTTTCTTGTTTTTTGAAACTGTTCGAAAATGACTTGGCCAAATATTAGGCTCCCTATATTGATATGGCACACATAATGTGTCACCTATATTGATATGTCACACATAATGCTGTATTTTGGTAACAAAATCCTTAGTCACTAAACATTTTTATCCGCACATAATGCAATTATAAATCTTTGATGACTACAAGATGAATTAGCACTCTTGTCTGTTATCTAATTGCCATGGCCTTTTTTTATTATTAGTAGTGGAAAAAAAAATATTTTAATAGATTTCACACAGCCCACCAAGCAGGAAGAAGAGATTTCTATTCGATGATGTGGTAGGTGTGGACTTTCCAGTGGGTTCCTATTACACTACACACAGCTTTATTAAATTAAACTATGCATGTAATCCTGCACAGTCGCCTCTTCGTTTCAGATCACTTTGTTATTCATTTGGAATTATTGGAGGACAAGTCATATGTTATTCTGATACAGTCACCGAGGTGAATATCCTAAAAAAAAAAAACACACTTGATTTTAAGGCGATAAGAGATTTAATAACATTTCATTTATTAATTCCTGATAACATGCACACATACATACATTCCCCTCCAAATACTGTCAACATTTTGGTTTGGACATCAAAAGATGAATTTGAGAGAAGTGATCAACACTTCAGGTTTTATTTACAGATATTTACATCTGGATCTTACAGACAACTTATTTATTTATATATTGATTTGTTTATTTATTTTTTATTTATTTTCAAACTTTGTTAATTGGGTTTTAGAAGTATATACAATTGTATCAACACATGTTACATAGTGTGCAAATGTCACAGTTTCAGGAATAAAAAGACCAGAAATAGCCATCATTAAAATAACGCAGCATACCCAAGTAATTTACATAAAAATACGGCAACCACAATGATGAAATAACATACAGCAAATACAAGAATAGATAAAAGTAGAACTCAACCACAAACAAACAACAGGCACATCAGTCACGTAATAGGAGAATGCAATGGTAAACAGTAACGTCAACAAAGTCAGAATACTGTAGTGGTGTATGACCGTCATCATAGCCAAAATATAATTTCTACCTCTCTAAGATGCTTCAAATGTTTCAGTTGAGGGTGAGTAGCAGAGCTGTCCGCTTAACGAATTCAAGTATTAGGCCGCATAATTTCTCAAATTCAGTAGAGCGGCCATCTAAGGACAGTCTGATTTTCTCTTATTTAAGAAAATAAAAGTATGTCTCTAATCCAGCGGGTGTGACAGGTTGGTATTGTTGATTTCCAGTTAATTACAATTAATCTCCTGATTAGCAGAGCAGAAAAAGCTAGCACAAAACCTATCACAAATTGTGTAACATTATCATAAATCTTAGCCAGTGGAGATTTAGCATAATAGGTACAGTCTATAACTTTAAACTGGAATGAGACAGTGTCTCACACAAATAGAGGATTTGTATACCCGTCTTAAAATCTCTTGCCAATCTTTCTAGGGTAATGTCAGACCCAGGTCCTCCTTTAGGATTAGAGGCTCTGAACGTAAACAATTCATTTGATTATACATATATGAAATAGAGCTTTTAAGAGTAGGAACTGGTGTCAAAAACCCATCCAAAGCATTGTCAGAGAGTCTGTTGGGAAACCCAAGAAAGTTGTAAACAAAACTGTGGACTTGTAAGTGTCTAACGAAATGATGTTCTGGGAGTGAACATTTATCTGACAGTTGCTGCAGAGGTAAAAACATGATTGATATACAAGTGTTAGAAAAGATGTGCCCACCCTAAAAAAAACATTCTCTGTAGGAGCGAAGAAGGAAAAACATGGTTAGCAGCTCGTGGAGCATGGCTAATATCTGTAGGCCAAAGTAGCACTCGAACTGAACCCAAATCATGAGATCCTGAGAATCACATTCTTCACGTGGAGCAGTGGATGCTTTTATTTATAATTGATAATTGGTGTTAATATGCAACGAAACAACATTTTTAGGTCAGCAAAAGCATTGGACTTAGAATACAAATCAATAGGACGTTTAATTGCAAATCATTTGCTAGCAATAACAGCAAGACAAAAAGACAAAATGTTTCTGTGGACTTCTGAGTTAATTTTTATTCTACCATCATGTTGTTCATCAATGAAAATTAATGAGCCTTTCCCAAAAGAAGCCATGTAAATCCAAGCCATTAAATCACCTCCACTGAGTTTAACATGAGCTTGTATGTTGTCAAAGCTTTAGCCTTTCCATCACATTGGTGAAGGTTATTCTTTGACTCATCAGTCCATAAAACTTTCTCAAATAATTTTCGAGGCTCGTCTCTGTGCTTTTTGCCAAATTCCAGCCTGGCCCTCCTATTCATCTTTCTAATGAGTGGTTTGCACTGATGGTGTCGTTATTCATGAAGTCGTCTTTAGTAGTTTGTGATTATTTCACTCAAAAGGTTGCGTGTTGTCACTTAATAATCCTCCTCTATCTAACTGTTGAAAGTACACTACACACTACATTTAGTAGACTGTTGCTTTCTTTCTTCTTCAGAGCATTTCAAATGGTTGAATTGTCTATAGCCAATGTTGGTAGATATTTTTTTTCACCTTAAGAATTGCTTGTTTTTCCACGCAGAGATAGTTCTCTGGTTTTCATGTTTGTTTTACCTGTTCTGTGAATGTACTCCCTCGGGAAAAACTCAAATCAGAAATTAAGTGTGAGAATTCAGAGCTATTTATTGTTTGAATGATCAATCTTATGGGAAGAACCAGAGTAACAAAATACACCTGTACTTTTGTTAAATAATCCCTTGTCCACACATAACAATAATCGGGCTGTTTCTGTCCTGATTTTACTCCTTCCCAATGAATGACGACAAACGCCAGACTATTTTATGTTTTATAAGATTATCCTGCGGTCTGAGTTGTGTCAAGCATGAATTTGTCCCCATAAAAGCATTTGAAACGGGTCAGCGCCGACGACCTTAAATATTAAACTTTCAATATTTACAAATAAAACTCTTCATCTATGTGAGGAAAGCCCAAAACTCCAAAATCACGACTCGGAGAATTGTGATGTGAAACGGAATGAACCCAATCAAGAAGGAACCTGACTGAGGAACAAGGAAGCAGGCATAAATAATAAAAAAAAACATGTCCTACCCATTGTCGTATTTTGTACGTGGGTTCACCAGACAACAAAAAAAGTCTTTATCGACGACATCACCATTCCCATCATCAACACAACATATCCGGTAGTGTTTCTTCCTTGGATTTTGTTAGATTGTGTTTGATCATGCGAGATTTTTGTCTTGGATGACTGGATTCTAGATCGGTGGTCGAGCAGAATTCTTGTGTTGTGTTTGTGTTGAGATTATCGGAGCACCCCATACACGGTATGACCAAAACTGTTAAATGCCTCTTTTTGTTTTTGTTTTTTTCATGCGTAGGGTCTGTTACAGATAAACATACAGTCAGTCTTTTGGAATACTTTAATACCTGCATAAAAGCGAGAGAAAAAGCAAAAGCAGTGCATAGTTAATTGTTTGGGTCTAGTTAAACTGAAATCTAGTGAGATGATTTCATGCAAAATGATGATTAAAAATTTTGAATGGACAGTTTCCCATTTCACATTTTATTATTTATTTGGGGCATTACAATTTTTAATGCACTGCTATTTTTTAATAAATGAATAATTAAATAAAAATAAAAAGCATACATAGAAAATAAGATTTTTCTTTACTGACAGACTATTTCTACTTTACGGGGTGTGCTAAGTGAAGTCAGTTTTAAGAAATGGAGACATATTTTTCTTTATTATTACCATAGACTAGTGAGTATCTACTATTTTTTTTTCATTCCTTGATCTTCACAGGAAGGGCCATAACATTAAATTGCCATTAGAATTGTTTGCAGCCAAAATGGTACAAACTGAACATCTTCTTTAATTGCTCATTGTGTGGACATTGTGAACGCTTTAGTACCCCCTGCTTCTATTGTCCAAGTTAATTCATCTGGGCCAAGTTAGAGGAACACATGAATGGAAGCTGATAAAGAGAACGGAGCCCTGCAGTCGTAATCAACACCAGCCCAGTGCTCTCATGGTTCTGGGCCGGGGGGGGGCTGAGCTGCCTGTTGCCAGGATACTGGCCGGATCCAGCTCTGAAGTCCTGCTGTTTTATTGGACAACACGCTTGACACTGAGTTGACCCCGGATTGGCCCTTGACCTGGGTAGTCACACTGAATCAGTCCAGCCATGCACACGCTAACTGAGGAAAAGCCTGGTGCTGCTTACCTGCTGGTCCAGACGCTGGGCACCATGCAGGCCCGTGAATGAATATCATACAAAGTGACATCTGCAACCATTTTAAATCACATTTTGTATAATTATTCTTTGATATGTTGTCATCAACATGACACAAGCTATCTCAAATATGTGTTTTAAGTGACTTCCAATACTCTGGGGAATTTAGCTACATAATCAAATAACTCTTGTGTATTTTTTATGTTACATGTGGACACTAAGCTTATGAAAATGGTTGTGACTTTACAATTACTTTCTCTAATTTAAGAGTATCATACCAGCGATCAAGAAGCCAAAGAAACCAATTATCAATTCAAATCCCTACAGATAAAAGATTAAATACATATTATTATAGAGGTCATTTTCACAATGTGTTTTTATTTGGGTTGGAGAATTGGCTACTAATTATCCCTAATATCTGGTTGTGAATCATTATCCAATCCAACCCAACACCTAATATACTGCATTCATAGAGCACATTTAAAAACAACAAGGTTGACCAAAGTGCTCAACTATTCATTTAAAAACACACAGGATACAAAACTAAATAACATTAGAAAAGATAAAAACAACAAAACACTGTATACCAGAGTAAGAAATAAATAAATAAAAGGCAAAGCTGGCAACTTTACATGCATTAATTAATTAATTCCCGAAATAGGCTAATATAATATATAATATTATATAATATATCTTTAAGATAGTATCTCACTGAATTCAGACATTTTTACAGGACAACAATCTAACAGTTCTATAAAGAGACGATAACGTTTTTAAAATTGTCGCCATTCACATAGAGCTAATACAGTGACTGAACACACTTTAATTTGCATATTATCCCTTGTCCCATGAGCATGTGCTTGTCGTCCCAGTCTTATCCAAAATTTGATGATGCTGAGTCGGTATAGAAATTGAGTTTATGGTTCTCTGTCACATTAAATGTACACTTTATTGGAGACGCGTAATCAAGCTCATTTTGGTCTTGTGTTCCAACAATCATCGTTGAATGTGGCTGGCCCACTCGCGCATGCGCAAAAAAAAAAAAAAAAAAAAGCGTTTACATGCCAGCATTCAGGTCTGTTTGCAGTTTTGATCGCTAAACGAGTGGGGCAAAATGACAGTTTGTCTGTTTTTATTTAAAATTGGTCTTGTGGAAACAAACCATTAATATTTTCTCCTACAAGTCTTTAGAACAGATTGCGTGATCAATTGCTGACTTCTCAGGCACTTCATCCATGGCCTCCCTCGACGTTATAATTCTGACTTCTTTGTCACAAGTGACCCCCAGTGAAGGTCTTTTCCAGAGGCACGGCTGAAAACAAGAGGTGTCAAAACGTTTGCAGTCACAGCCTCAACCTTTGGAAACGAGCTGCCCAAGAAAATCAGATCCACAGAGTCAGTGAATACGATTTTTTTTCACCGCTGTGTGACATTAAAATGCAAGGTGCTGCTTTAAAGGATGAACTACTCTGCAAGTATCTTATCAAACTCATGACAGGACATGCTTGCCTATAGGAAATAGTGAATCTCTATGCAGCTGTATATTTGTGCTAATCTGTGTGCTTTGAAAGCTTGGCGTTGGTCTTACTCACTCAGTAATCATCTGAGCTGATAGTTGAGCTGCGGGCAGGGATGCTCAAAAGCCACTTACAGCATCTTACCTCCTCAATATGGGATTGTACCACTTCACTTTCATAAATTTATACACACACGCACGCATGCGTATTTAAATTATTTAATACAAAGAATATATAGTAGTTGTTTTTTTTACATTTCTAGAATGCTGTGTCATTGTGGCTCCATGCTTTCAGAGTAAATAGTTGGTGTGTGTGTTCCCCCCCGCCCCCCCTACAAGTGGATTAAAATGTTTAAAAAAGAAAGTCCAATACATCTGGACTTAGCTTCAATTTCTGTTGGTTTCCAATGTTTCCATTGAAGAATCTATTCATCACCGAAATAGATTTTAAGGTTCACTTCCTGTGTATGATTCACTTTCAGAGCAGACTGAAAGAATAATTTTCTGGTGGAGTGGAGAGGCTTTTTTTGTTGTTGTTGTGGTGGCCTTACAGTCATTATGGGAGCTTTCCTGAGTCAGACGGGGTAGGTTACTCCACTAAAAAGTTTCCAGTTATTGCGGCCAAGAAGGCAAAGCATGAAACAGGAAGAGAGGAGCTGGCAGAAATTGAATCTATTTGGATAAACACAACATGAATGTCAAGAACCCCTCCATATGGAATTCATATTGCAGAAACACAGATTTCCGAGGTTCTGGTCAACATCAAGCTCGCTTCATTGTTGTCATTTTGTAACAGCTGACTTCATGCTTGAGGTCACATGTCTTAAAAATGCATAATACCAGTGACTGCTAGTGTCAGTCTTTATCCTTTTTATCATTGACTCATGCTATAAGATGTACGAAGGAACGAACAAATCAGTTGACATTGGTATGTTAAATGATAGTTCATTGATGCACACGATGTAAATTTTTTGGCTGTGCAGTTGAACGTTTGCTTATACTGAGCACACATGCAACATATCTATACATTTATCTCTGAGTGTGGTTCTGTGGGTGCTATTTTGTGTTCATAGAGATGTGTTTTTCTTTTTTTCTGCAAGTCATATTTGGAATTAATTTCCCAGCCCTGTGTATTTATATTAGAGCATAAAAGATACAGTAAATAGGTTTCCTTGTCCATGGTGTGCCACACACACACACACACACACACACACACGTACACACACACACACACACACACACACATCCACATCCATCCATCAAGCATCAATCTGATCTCCCTGTAATTGAAGATCAGTAGATGTAGTCGTATTCTTTCTGACCGTGACTGCTCCATCAACCCCAGGCATTAATATAACTAAACAAACAAACTTCCTGAATATATTTTATTCTGTCATGAATTCCACTGGATTGTTTGATCTATCGACATGTTATAATGCACATATCAAATCAAAATCCACTGGAATTATTACATCTAGTAGAGAGTTATGTTTTTATCTGTTTGGGTATACAGTGGAAGATAAACAATAACCAACCTGTAATAATTCAATTGAAAAGAAAAATGTTAGGATACGTAAAAAAAAAAAATCTGTACAATCTTATAAAGGGCATGAGGCTGTGTTCCGAATCAACCAGTCACATTTCAAACTCATGTTAAATGGGAGGAAGCATATATTTTTGCCATCATTTAAAGTGCCTCTGATTAACCCCAAATAAAATGGAGACGTTCTCGTCGGCTTTTCCTGGTATTTTTGTTGTCACATTTTACAGCACGAGCCATCGTCCACATAGACGCTCCACAGCATCAGAGGAATGTCATTGTTCAAAGGTATCACTCAGAACATTCGTAATTTTTTCCCCCCCAAGACATTAAATATACAAGGGAACACAGTGAAGGCAGTCATCATCGAGTGGAAAAAAATGTGACACAACAGTGAAAATACAGAGAAATGTCGATGAAAAGACGTGAAGAAAACTCATTAGCGAGGCTGCCAAGAGGCCGACAGTAACATTGAAGGTGCTGCAGGAATTTCTGGCAATTACTGGCTGTCCCCCCCCCAAATTCCAAAAGGTTTGTTTGGCGCAAACACACTGCTCATCACCAAAAGAACAACATAACTATTATGAAGCATGGTGGTGGCAGCATTATGCTTTGGGGCTGTTTAGCTTTAGTGCAAACTGGGGCCCTATTAAAGGTGGAGGGAATTATGAACAGTTCCAAATACTAATCAGTTTAGCACAAAACCCTCCACTGTCAGGAAAGGAATATTAGAACAGGGAAACTGTATTTGGCGTTAATCATTGACACTTAAAATGATGGCAGATGTGTGCTGAATCCCATGCGATTGGTTAATTCTGAACACAGCCTCATCCCCAGTTATAAGAGGGTGCACACGCTTGTGCTTTACGTTTATGTTTACATCCCCTCTCAAAAAGACTTAATTTCGTGGTGGAAAACATTTTGAAATGATTTATCTTGACTCTCATATTTTTTAATATCACATAAACCTGGCCTTTGAACAGGGGGGTGTATACTTTTTAGATCTGTATATTGTATATATAGTAACATTGTATAAAGATTATATTTAAAATTGCTAACTGCACTGTTCTTCATTTCCAAGTACGGGTAAATAATGCATGAACCCTAATGACAAAATGCAGGCCAAGGATGGGCCCGTCAAACTTTGCATAAAATCCACATGTTAATGTGGGAGCTAAAACTTTTGCATGTGGAAAAAAATGTCTTTTGTGATGGGCAAAGAAATCAGTCTGTCAACAATGATTGGAACAAAATGTGCTTTTTGTATGAAAGGGGCAGAAGCTGTGATGTGAAGCCAAGTTTCATTCAGATTTGATCCAGATTGCGCATTTGGCAGCAATTTCAATGTAACATGGAAAAGTACATCGAATATGTTTAGACACTTATATCGATGTCAAATCTAATCAGATCAGGTTATAAATTGTGATGCATATGCAGGGTCCTATTTCATTTTGTTCCCTTGTATTCAGAAAAAAAAAAATCTCAATCAAGATTAAGATGAGACCACTTAGGTTGTAGACACTCACTGATAATAGAGGTAGAAATGTTTTAACCCTGGTGCAGGTCTTCATTATGTGATGTCTCTTGTTTTAGAAAACCTTTATTCAGTTCAATATACAAAATGATAGGAGAACTTTATTTGCCCCACACTAAGGCTATTGACATTATAGAGCAAAGAACAAAGTATGTTTCATGATAATAGTTCTCCTGTAGAAGTAAGAACTACAGGGAGTGAAAAATGAAGAGAAAACAAGAAAAAACACTGTGGACATATTGTATACTGTATGTCAAGTCAAGGCAAATTTATTTATATGGCCGTTAATCACTAAAGGACTTCACAAGCCAACAGTCCACAGAAATCAACAACATCCTCTAAACTCTCCAACCATGAAATGAAACAGTCCCAGAAAACACATTTGGGGAAAAAGGAAGAACCCCTGAGAAGGGATCGCTGATGGAGGGATCAGCCTTCCAAGATGGCCAGAATCTAGATGATCAGAACCTAGAGACTTCTTTTTTAGCTCTTGGACTCGCTAAAAGATTAGCATGTCGTGAGTTTAAGGCTCAGGAGAATACACAAGGTACCATTAGGTCACCAAGCTAGGTAGGCACGAAGCCATGTAATATTTTATAAGTAGCAAAACCTTGAAATCACATCTCAAGTGGCTTGGGAGCCACTGCAAGGTGGCCAGTATAGGGGTAGTATGATCAAAATTTCTACTGTAGCTCTAGTCAAAAGTCTTGGTGCAGCATTTTCTACGAATTGCAGATTTTGAAGATAAACCATTATAATTGTCAATGCGAGATGTAACAAATGATAAGTATGGCCACTGTGTCACTCATGGAAACAAAATACATAGTTCTTTATAACAATGAAATACTTTTCACAAGTAGCTTTACAAAAGTTATGTGAAGTTACTTTAATAGCTTGTGCTGCATATTATGGTACAGTGTGGATTAAACTGTAATATATATTCAAAATGTAATTGGTTCTTGCTATGCATATGTATCACTTATCCACAAAATTAAATGGAAAGCCATAGTGCCGTTTTTGCATAATGTTGCTCACTAAATTTTGCCTTTGGCAAAGGTACATAATATGGAACAAAAATACTATTTAATTTGGAAAGTTACAGAACTGCAGCGTAAACCCATGAATGTACACAGTAACACACAGACAAATGGCACAATTAGTATAAAACTCATATTATCATAATGTCCAGCAGTGACTGTCAACATTGTTTTTTGTTTGCGTCATAAAAGCTTTGGAAATGTGTTTTATTCCATTAGGTGTTGTGTGTATACTTTATATAGGACTTGAATCCAAGCCAACAAAGAAAAAAAAAGTGAGGTCTTGATGAGTAAATAATAAATTCGACAACATAAACGACATAGACTTCCTACACATTTGACAAGCTCACGCAAGACCGCATTGGATGTGTTCAAGCCGAAACCTCTCCAAATAAAATCAGCGCACTGTGAGTGAATTTGAATTGTCCTCAGCTTTGGGCTCAGATTTTATTTTGAGTGCTAGCTGTCCAGTTACACAAAGCGGATTTTGCATCAGCCAGCTTAGAAACGAGCGTTGCTTTGAAGTGCTCTAATCCGTCTTCTACCTTCACACAACCTTTCCTGACACACAGCAGACTCCTGGTGTCAGCTAACTGGCCACACCACATAACCCCACATCCACATGTTTAAATGCAGCACATGTAGCCTACCTATGTACATGTGCAGCAAATACACTTCAATGCTTCGTACGACATACGTTAAAGATCACAACCACACAGAACAAATGGGGGGTGGGGTGGGGTGGGGGGAATAAATAAGAAAAGACAAGTTTGTGAGAAAGTATATCATAAAACATTCCCATGATTGTCCAATTTCAGTGAGTTTTAATTTCTTCTCTGGCATTCACTTGAGCCCACACTCCACCAAGACACGCTTCAAGAACAAAGGCTGATTTCTCCGACTCAGGAATATGACAAACAATTGGACCAAATGGTGCATTATCCAATTGGCGCTTCTGTTGTTGCTGGGTGGTCTGTCTCCTCTCTCTGCTTGGCTCACAGTTTTAACCAATCACCTGCCAGATGGGGGTCACTCAAACTCTGACTATAAAGCACGACCGTTGGCCCGGCTTGTTCAAGGACTGGAAAGCTGAAGGACGAATTACCGATATATCAGAAAATCGCATGTGTGTGTATGTTGGGATTGTCATATTTTAACCAGGGTACTCAAAATTGTTGGAAACCTATAAATGAACCACATTTTAACTTGTTAGTGTTCATGTGTGTGTATGTCTGTGCCCATGCTGCATGCTGGCATGCTTGGCTGCATCTCGCCCACTTCTCCCATCTCTCTCTTTGTGCCAGTTTTCCCTCTGAAATTAATCTCAAGCTTTTTGTGAACTGCTCATCAAAGTCTCCCCAAATGCTGTTGATTTATTATATATTTTTTTTTACTTAAAATTGTCTCTCATCTTCCTTCTATGCTCTATGGAAATTGTTAGCAATTAAAAAAAAAAAACACATGCACAGTTTCCAATGTAAATTAGGTTATTGCGAAAAGATTTATTCAAATTGGCCCACTCTTTTGTTCCTCTCATGCTTCAACTTTACTGACGTCCTCTTACCTTTGTCTATTGAACAAACTGACTCACATTATGGAAAGTCTCACTGGACAGGCTTAGCAATTGCAATAATTCCAGTTGGGGACTTCAAAATAAACCCTGAATCATATACCTTCCAAACGAAAATGTACTAACTTTATCCACCACATAGCGTGTTTCAGAAATCCATCTGGAAAAGAGCTGATTGGAACTGGCCAAGAAAAACAATGGCAAAGTCTTATGGTGGTGAATTGATACCTTGAAACGGACCAGTCTTTGCTCTTATTTAAAGAAGAAATGTTCCATCCAGTTCAGATAAAACTGCTGGCACGTCACCACCCACCTTGATAATCTCTAAAGCTAGGCCATTGTTTACTAGATTACGGTTGCTTCTGACTTCCAAACCACATCTATATCTGTTGTCTCTGAGCCTCTATAAGGATCAGAGGTGGAAACCAATAGCACCCGCATGTCCAAGACATTTCCCGAAACATCCTCTGCACCCCACCAAAATATGATCCATGCAAATTCCTTTGCTCAAAATACAATGGAGGAATGATCAATATACTTTTGAAGTCTTCACATGGACTGTCTGCTGATAAAATAGTCAAGGAAAGTAATCTTGTTTTAAGGGGCGAAAGTAACAACATTTCAATGATGATGAGGAACAATACAGCTGGGTTAACCCCATGATTGCCTATAGTAAGATGACATTTTCCCTTTCACTGAAATGCTAGACGTTCCCTTGTCATTGCCCTAATTGGATAGGATTACATTATAGGGAATGATCCAATTTACAGACAGAGGCCAATCAGGATGTTCATTGTACCATAAATGACCTGAACATAATTAATTTCCTTTCAGTCAAATCTGGCAGGTACTGAATGTATCAGCTGGACACAGCAGAGCAGCAGCCTGACCTAACCTGTAGCTATATGGCGGCTGGTTCCTCTTAGTGTGAAACAGTAAGGACTCTAGTGCCTCCAGATGTGTCAGCTCATGAAGGATTTAGGCCTCTTGAAGCACTGAGCTCATTCTTTTGGTCTCCACCCAAAGCCTCCAATCGTAGCTTGATGATGGGTTCAGGAGCAGATTGATTGCTTAATTAAGAGCTTTTTTCTGGCGTGACTTTTTCTTCAGCACAACAGTACGGTGGAATGCTTGCTCTTGACCTGATGCCTGACATTCAGCAGGTACAGGCCTCAACCTCCGGATTACATTGCGGTGGTGTCTGAGCCAAAACTACACAATAATGGCCACACTGTCCAGTGACGCTTGGTAGCTTTTTGGAGGAAGGTTAATGAATGTCTGAGACGCTTCAGAATCTGACAGAATCGATACTTCACGGTGTTATGACAACTTATGACAGTATATTACTTTGTTTAAAAAAATAAAAAAATCACAGATAGCACATTGTTCAGCATTATGAAATAATTACTGGATGCTGTAGAGGTAAAAATAACAGTTTTTTGTTTTTGTTTTGTTCAGATGTAATCATAACTATGACACATGGATTTTGCATTGTACACCATCTGATTATTAGAGATAATTTATTTAATTAGAAATGCATGCGGTTTTTGAAATTCTTCTCCATAACAAACCCCACATATTGTGTGAATAGGCCCTCTCGTGGTTGTGCGTGTAGTTCAGCAATGACATCAGTGTAAGTAATCCGAATGGGAACTTAATGAGTGACATTATTCCTACATGGCATCATTGATTTGATGTTTTTGCAGTCGAAGTCCAGTATTTCAGTGGACACGTTTGTACTGTTGCGGCAATGAATATGTGAATAAATGAATGAATTGCATCTTTGTGACATCACTAACCTTACTTTGCCAACCAAACAGCTTTCTCCAAAATTACTTGCTAGTTCTGAACCTTCATATGATTATCAATACAGTATCTACATAAACGTTGGAAATCAAAGTCCCGCGGATTATTTGGATATGGATCATGATGTAAAGTGGATCCGTTTGTTCTTTGCTCATTCCAAAGTATGTACCAAATTTTGTCTAAACCCAACAAATAACTTCAAGAGTTAAGAGGCAAACACACATCCATACAGCCATTCCCTTTACCGCTTTGTCTGTTCAGTGTCATATGGAAACTAAGGCCTCTAAGGCGAAAAGTGCAGTACAGCCTGGACTGATCGCCAATTAAAAACAGGGCACAAACAAACATACTGTACTATACTGTTATCATAGGGAAACTCAGGAGTGTCACCAAAGGTCGGATGGAGTGTAACTAATTGACCCTTGGATGTAGTGGTCAGGCTACAATCGATTGGATAATGGTAAATAAAGTACTGTATGTCTAAGTAGGATGAATCTGACAGAGGCAATTTTCTCATCTGCTCTAATAGATGAAAGAGAATGATAAAGAAGGAAGTCAAAGTATCAGGTGAGCAATTAAACTGAAGTGCCTTCTCATCATCTTCATTTCCTCTTCTTCTGCCTCCTTCTCCTTAAATGTTACTCAGCATTCATTAGCTCTGGCATCCACAAACTCTGTTTTATCTTCAAGAAACTTTACTGTGTTGAACTCCTGATCACCCCGATAAAATCACCGGGCTAATTAAACAGAGGCTAATACAATGTGTTCCTGCATTTGTATTGGCATATGAATGTGTGTACGTGTGTGTAATCTGCGGAGTGTGTCTCTTTATCTCGTCTGATGTTCCTCCCACTCTCTCCTTGTCTCTCAGGCTCAGGGAAATGATGCTGAATGCAGAAAATATGGCACACGCTGAAAGCAACATTTAAATCTTGACAGTGGTTAGGATTAGCTAGGTAACGAGGAGGACAGCTTGGCAAAAACAAGCCGCCGAGGTGAACTCGAGGACAGGGAGGCGGGGGAGGACGGTTCTGGATCTCAGTTACACAGAAAAATGGGACAAATTTCAACTCAGAGTTTCATAATTACCTCTTTTTTCCAAGTTTCTCTTTGAAGTTTCTTCACTTTTAATGACTGTCAAGCTGTTTCTGTGTCCTCTCACCCAAACGTCAACTCTACTGGGCCCAAGTGTCCTCTTTATGGCCTCTCTGCGCGTCGTCGTTATCGGTGTTTGTTAAAGACACCACCAAGTGACTCACAGAAGTATTTTAACCTACCTTTTTTTCCCAAAAAAAAGATTTCCCATTTTTCATCTTTTTTAATCAACTCTCATATGATGTGCTGAAAGCGTCTCTTTTACCATCATGCAATAACCCTCTGGCTTGAGTCCACTAAATCCTAATCCTTCCTCTGATGACACTTCAGCATGTGTCAACTTGACAAGCATGTGCTGAATTGAATCAGTAGAGTTCCGCTTCGGTCCATCGAGGAGAGAATGCTCAAATTAAGCATGTCTCTGTGTAGGGCACTCTTTCTGACATGAACATTTGAACATAAGAGCATAGATGCACATATAGCACCTAGAGTATACCCTGCTTGTTTTTCTTGGATAAAAACAAAGAAAATAGGAGGCTGTACCATATGTGTCTGCCTGCTTCTCTATATGCATATGTAAATGAAAAACGTGTGCTGTGTTACGCATGAGCTGTTATGCAATGCAATCTGTATCAAGGCTTTGCTGGTTACATTTCTATGCTGACGCGAACGTTTTACTTCACATCCGAACCTTTGAACAGTTTCCATAATGTCACTCACAACGAAGATATATGGTTAGCCAAAATGTCGTGGAGTGATGCTGTTGCACTGCAGGTTTAAAAAATAATAATAAAAAATACAGGACTATTTGCTATCCATTTTATGGGTGATATCAATCTTCATACGTTAAAACTATAATTAATGTAAGGATCTACGGAAAAGTACTACGGTTTAGAAACATTTGATTTATCTTTATTCCACATCTGTAAATGGAGGGAGCACACTATTAATGCAATTTCAATGACTCCCTAGAGAATTGAGTGGTATTTTATATAAAAAGTCAAGCACAAATTACATCATTAGTGGTCTTTTTTCCCCACTGCTGCAATATTTGTGTCAATTCCTTCCAAAGTAAGCTTCCATAAAAGATGGAGAGTGCTGTTGCAACATACTTTTCCAGACATCCTGCGGAGATGCTTCACTAAAAATGTTTTGGAACCAAAATACAATATTTTGCCAAAATCCCCAAGCAGAGTAAGCAGTTTAGGTTAAGTGTATTTTTTTTCCAACATCAATTGGAAAAATAAGTATGTTTCTATTCATTACATTGGGATACATTTCGTGGTGCATCGGTAGTGTACAAGTTATTGCCTTTCACACAGCCATTTGGTATTTGGCCAATGTCTCCAACACTCAGTCACTGAAGATCACAATGCGGATCCCAAGCCTGGATAAATGGAAGGTTGAAAAAGGCATCTGGCATAATTTTCTTTTAATAATTATCCATCTTGTCATTGTCCTGTTCAGGATCCCAGCAGGAGCCGTAGACTAGCCTTACTGACTTAGGCAAAAGGCAAACTGCACTCTGGACTGGTTTCCAGTCAATTGCAGGAGATTGTTAAAGGGGAACTGACTGGAAAATAATTCCCAGTTACAAAGAAGTCATCTGTGTGAACCAATGCACTATAAATGATCCCCATGCAAATCATGACTCTCATATTTAACAGCATTTTTACCCATTGATATGATCCACTATTTTGGGGGGTAGTGTGAGTTGTAAAAAAGTTTGATTAATTTGATTTAATTTGGTTTTGCATCCAAAACTGATAAGTAGCTGGTATTCTAGATGTGGGTTGTGCTGTGAATAGCGATGGCTTTAAAAGACAAGAGGCATGCCACCAAGACGATGTGATTGATTTGTGACAGGTGTGATTAACCTTAAATTCTGATGTCCCAGAGCCGAACCATTAATGCAAAGAATCTTTAACAAGAGCTAAACAACCAGAATCGGTGGAATGATGCATGCAAGTCCCCCAAACTCAGAAACATTACAATTACATTGCTGATGGTGAAAAAAAAAAAATTACATTTTGTTTTCAAATTAAAAAACTCACTTTCAAAAAAATTTGTACGTGGCCATGCTTTGGCCTTGTCACTTCACTGTCTTGTCAGAGCGAAGCCAACAGAGAGCACACAGACAAGCCCTCTGAACCCAGCACTCACTGGTTTAAACCCTGACACATGCAGTGTATAGTCATGCACGCACAGGACAGACAGCTGGAGTACACTGCTGGAATACTGACCAGTAAAAGAGGCACACAAGGTCACTTGGATAGCGCCAATCTTTTCTTTGTTTTGGGAATGTCTACTAAAGTTCCATTAAATTTTGCATTTCATGATAAACTAGCAGGGATGACAAGTAGAGCATTGCCAAACTGTATCTCAAATGAATTTTTGCCTTTTTACTTGATGCTTTGATGGCTTAAAAAACAGTCTATAAAATTCAGTATGTCTGTCTTCGCTTAACGACGGCGTTTGGTTCCTATACAATTTGTATGTCAGAACGCACCGTAGTCTCTATCACAATGCTAATAGAATTGTAAAGTCATAATTAAAGTAAATATTTATATGATAAACACTTCAAGGCCAAATATATAAAATGATCACATGAAATCTTTTCTCCTGTTGTTGGCTTGGACGCTAAGAAGGGGTGAAAACTAGTTAATTGCTCGCCATTCGTCACCACGAAACAACGCAGGTTCAGACCTTGGTAAACTGAGGACGCCTTAAACATTCCCATGACAAAAAACAAACAAAAAAAAGAAAACCAAAAAAGATTTTAACTGTATTCACGTAGCACAGGACACAGATTGCATGTCATTATTGTTGCAATAGACAGCGGTGGTGAATGCAGCGATGTAGATAACGTGACGATGACAAAGCAGAGATGAGGACATGGATGGATAGTGGCTTCTACGAGGTATGTTCCAGGACACAAACAGATGTCGCAAGTCTCTGCTGTGAGGCAACAACAACATAATCGACTCTGGAACATTGAACGCTCCCCGGTTGCCGTGTCCTCTTATCCTTGCGGCTCAGCGGCAGCTTTTGTTGCTACTACAATAGAGGTGTTGTGCTGGCATGTCATCCTTTCACGGTCATTGTTACTCACCTTTAGCTTGGCAGTGAGGGAAGATGTCTTGGGGGGTGGAACTATGGTATTTTTTTAATCACACCAATGTTTTGCCTATGTCTCTCATTATACATCTCAGTATGGGCAGCAGTATTTCAGGCCTTAATGGCCTGTGAGGATCTGAGAATAGCTTGTTGGAAATTCGGAATGTTCATTCAGCATCACCAAAGTGTCCTTGAGCAGGGTACAGAGCATGAATAGGACTTATTGAAGGGAAACATCTGTGGATTGTTTCAGAATATGACCAAATGTCCAAGGCTAGATGCCTCCGAACAGTATAGACATATAGGCACATGTTGTTGAAGTTCCCTTGAGCAAGGCCCCAACGCCCTCCAGTGCTGGAATAATGCCCATGATCCTGTTTGTCGCTACTGAAGTTCTCTCTGTCCAATGATCACCTTGTAGTCTATGATATGTACATTTTTATATTCATACACATTTATTATCTGCATTTAACTATCCCTGAAAAGCAATTCTCTATAATTCAGCCCCAGATATTGATTCAACGCTTTAGTCAAAGGAGATGGTTGGAAAGCAGCCAAACACAGACTCACAGAATCATCGTCTTTAATAAATAGGGCACTTTCTTAATTGGTGTGCTGTGCAATAAGCTATAACATTACTTTGTGACTGCATAGTATCATTGTGTTTCTTTATGTAGTTTTTCTTCACAGAGTAAATTTTTAATACACTGAAGTTACCAAATATGGTTCCGATTTAGTGTTGAGAAGAGCTTTTCATTCAAAGAGCACTGAAATTAACTATCATAATATTCGATACAAGTGGAGAACAAGTGGAGGCACAATAAATGCATTGTTTATCTAATTACCTGTTCTGTTCGACAAGTCATTTGCGCTCTCTGTGTCTGGGTCCCTTACTATCTCCCCATGCTCTCGGCCTCTCACCCACATCAAGCCTCTGGTGCTGCTGATATCTCAGAGTCAAGGGACCAGACATGTTTGAGTTCTCAATAGACCTCTCATACGCTCACGCATGCACACTCATCACAGAGCAGCAGCTGGAGTCAGAGGCGGTATTAATCCTATTTCTGCTTGTTAATGGGATTATGTATTTTAATTAAAGGCAAGTAGGGAGCAATTATGAGCCATGAGAAGATGTGGCACAGTTCACTGTCATGTCATCATGTTGGTATTTTAGTTGCAATGCAAAGGGGTGTTGACATGTTGCTACAAGGCAGCTTTTGTTCTATCACAGTGATGTTCATTTTCATTGCCTGATTCTAAATTGACATTTGGACCCAACACAAATCAAAAGTGTAAGTTATTAGTTGTACTTTGACATTATTGTTTATTCATGCTACATTCATGATGAGATGGAATTAGAAGCACTGCAATAGTTTTGAACTAATGACAATTAATCCTACCAAATATGGACAACATCATCTTGGTACAAGAGAGAAAGAAAATTACACAAAATTTTGTAGTCTCACGGCGAAAGCTGTTATAGCTACGCAACACCACAAATTTAATACGTATATGAGAGGCTGATTCACAAGATTACCAACTGAAATACAATAAATGATGACATACCGCACATGCACCTCACCTGTAATGGTTGGTCTTCCGTCAGTCTTTTACCTGGTAAAGAACATACACACGCACACACACACACACACACACACACACAATTGAGCATTGAACATTTATGTTTACTTATAGTTACAAAAGGTACTGTGACTTTTCACTCATCATTATTGTAAAAAAGTTGGTTGCAAATAACATAAATTTTTTGATACAAAATTCTGTGTTTGTGAGAACAGACTATCACCCGGATGACAAGCTCTTCCTCCTACATTAGACAAATCGTGAAATTGAGTGTATATTGTTATGTGTGAGAGAAAAGGGAGTTTCTTTTAAAAAAAAGCATTACTTTTTCTCATGAGACACAATCATTAGTTATTTTATGTGTGGAATGAGTTCTCGAGCTTATGTAGTTATGTCGTCATGAATACATTTTAGGGCACTTCTCCAAAAACTAAAGAGCTTCATTGTGAAAAGTCACCACTTTTTTTTCATTTGTGCCATATTTATTACATTAATTAAAAAATAAAAAAACAACAACACACCTTTACTGTATTGTACTTCCCACCGCAACGGAACTCTGTGTTGTTCTGTGTTTTATTTTTGTTGTTGTTGCCATGGATGCCTAAATACTGGTCACTGAATTCACTCATTTTGTTTTGTTTGTCTGTTACCAAGACATACAATATATCATAACATTAGTCTGCATTTCAGAGTCAATTTAGCTTTCTAAGATCATCCCGACCCCTTTAACACAGGGGTCGGGATGAAAGTTTTTCACCATTCAAATCAGGTCGAAAAACAATGGTTGGTAGATGTTTTCATTTGAAATCCAAATTCATTTGATTACCTAATATTTATCCAGAAAGTCGTCAGAAGGTTCACTGACTACATTAAGCATGAATCTTTTGGTATACTCGCCATCTGGGAATCGCTTTCCGTTCCTCTCTATTGCATAAGAACCACCGAAGCTAGCAGATTTCCAGTCACTTTGTTGGGTCCATACATGGAGTTGTGTGCAGAGTACAAGACTAACTTGCACTTTGCACACTAGTGCTTATTCCGATGCAAATGTAGCATGGCATATGTCAGAGTGCCACTTTATATTTGACCGTTTCATTAATGTAATTTTATCATTGCATATTAGGCACCACAGAACTTGCTCTCTCCACCAAGGACTATTCATCTGTCCATTTGTGGTGAAATATACGGTATTCCTCATCTTTAAGGGTCGGTTAAGATTTATCTGTGAGCCAGATGCAGTCCTCAAAAGAACCACGTGACTTGCGAGCCATAGGTTCCTGACCCCTGCTTTAACCTGTTTACTGAATGTTACCTCTATAGCTAAATTCTTGCTTGAATGATAATCACGAAGCTCACTGGCGGTGGCATCGGATAATGAAGGAATGAGTGTACAGTAAGTAAGCCTTTTAGTCCTCTTGAACATAACCATCTTCACTGTAACACATCCAACACATTTTATTATCTTGGTTTCAAACTAGAGGCGTCGAAGTTACATGAATGTGACCGAACAGCATGAAGTGTCTGATTTGTTTCTTGTCAATTAGACTGAGCCATAAAACAGTAATCAGGCCAGTGTTATGTAACTCCCATAAACAGAGAAGTGGCAATCAAACACATCCTGCTCACAACAGTCACAGGCAGTGAACTAGAAACCCATCTCAATACTCTCCCCCCTTTTTATCAAACTTGAAGACATTGTATTTTACGATCTTAAAAAAAAATCAAATAGTTATATTTTGCTAATTTCCTAATTTCATTTACTGATTTAAAGGCTACCAAGCAATTAACAATGTAACAGCACAAAAAATATGCAAATTTTAAATGGTTTAGTGAGACAAATGTGAGCAATGACCATAAAGAATATATGTTTTTATCAACTGTAATATATGTTTTTATCAACTGTACATAAAAAAACCTCCATAAAAAAATAATCCACAGTGGAATAAACTTCAATCATACACATTGTTCATTACATTACACACGGATACATTGTGTAACTGATGTTCTTTCTCGTAGTGACCTTCTTTGTAGAGTTTGCTCAGTATTAACCTCACTGGAAATTTATTTCTACAAGTCCTAATAATAACATAACACTTGGGTGTTACCCTGATAGATGCTGTGAATTAAGCAAGGACGGTACCAAAACCCTGCAAACGCAGAGACTAAAGTAAACAATGCTGACCTAACCAGACTCGTTGAATATTATATGATATTTTGTGGTTGTACTATAAGAACAATCAGGCAACATGCCCTTCCAACATGCTTTTTTTCTCATCACCCCCCAGTGCTTTGTATCTGTACCTTTTAAGATTAACCTCCAAGTTCAAGCAACTCATCTGCTGCCGCCAGCTTGCTTTATCTCGCACACCCACTCCTCTACTTCAGTCTTAATCTCTTTGCGGAAGTCAATATCATATTTGCTTGCCACAATCCCCCCGACAATGACCCTCAGCATGCTGAACCCCAAACTCATTACCTCTTATTACCTTTACACACTCCATTTGTGTGTATTTTGTGTGCACTTGAACAGAGACACGAATGTCTTTGTTTGAAGAAGCAGCATTGGTCTGGTGCCGAATACTGTCAGAGAAATACTGAGGATGTGATTATAAATTTAAGGCCACATACATAAAATGTTCTTTACTCACATCTACAAAATATTACAGAAATGCTTCACAAACAAGAAGTCAATGTAGCAAGGCTGACCCTATTGTGATGTTTAAATTTTTTGCTTGACAGTGACAACGGAAACAGGAAGTACTGAATGTTGGCTTGTTGATGAGGAGACTGGAAGACAATGAATCTATTGATGGCATTAAATCGAGAACACAGAAGACAACTGTGGGACAGGAGAAGCAGTGCTGCAGTCAATCATTGTTGGTATAGTTATGTATTGTATTTCCAGTGTTTGGATGGAAACAATGATAATATCCTTTTCAAAAATTCGTTTTCAAATGTTTGCATTTGCAGGTTTGAAAATGCTGTTGTTTTGGAAACCAATGGCCAAAATCTGTGCTGTGTATGGCCATCTGAAATTCTAGGAGGACTGCCTTTCAGGACTTTCCATCACAGGAATGTATGGCATTCAATCGGTGGGTGAAAGATATTCTATTTTTAACATACGCCATTCCTTTCCATTGTCTGTATTTCAGTGCAGACTTCATGGTAGACTCAGGATCTAATTTCCTGGTTTGAAATAAAAAGGCAGAGTAATCAGAAACAGGAGAAGAATAGTAAATTCAGCTACAGATAAATTACATTTGTACTTTCAGACCAATCAGTACTGAACTGCAATTAACAGATTTCTGTGATACGGGACCCCCAAAAATGAAAAGAAGATTACAACGCTCATCAGGTAACACAATTGACACATTCTAAAAAAAAAAATGTTTTTCAGAGATTAGAATTAAAGTCGCAATTTAAAACATGCCCACCCAAGTAGTGGGTTTAGGTGATGAATGGTCTCACAAGTATCACTGGACAGAAATGTAAATATATGTCATATGTTCATGACATTGTGTAAGGAAGTATGCACACTTCTGACTAAATCAAGAAAATATTCAAAGTCTCAATGGAGACTAACCCCTGAAAATTGATTGATTTGACTTTTGATCTTACTCCCACTTAACTTTACTTTTAACCTGACTTCCTTTTCACTTTATTTGAATTATGGAGCTGCTAAATCTGCAATGTGGCATATTCAAACATGAATTTAACCACAATAATTTTGACAATCTGGGTTTTTCCAAGAGTCTCTTGTTGAACACATTTGCATTGTTTAAATCAGGATGGATGATAGTGTACAATAATCCTCTACAGAACATTGATCTACTGTTGAGCCGCACCAGTTGTTTAAAAGTAGACAATAGTAACAAGAGCTGAATCAGGATATGGGATGAATCGCAATACTCTTCTTTAAATTAAATCCTCCCTATTCCTGTGTATGTGTGTGTTAGAATTTCCACTTGGTTTATACTTGGGTTCATTCTCGAATTTTGAATGCATTAATTAGAAAGCCTAGTCATGTCGGAATGCTGTAAAATGAATAGCTGACAACCATGAGGCCATGGATGATTCATATACAGATCACAAAGCGTGACCAATCACAGTGGAGCCTCCAAAGTTGAACATGTTATGAAACTGGACACTTGTTGGCATTAAACACATTTATCCTATCCTTCACCGTTTTCATTTTATTTATTTTTTACATCACTTCCAGGCAAACATCACTTTTCATGCATCCATCCATCCATCCATTTTCTGAGCCGCTTATCCTCACTCGGGTCGCGGGCGTGCTGGAGCCTATCCCAGCTATCATCGGGCAGGAGGCGGGGTACACCCTGAACTGGTTTCCAGCCAATCGCAGGGCACATACAAACAAACAACCATTCGCACTCACATTCACACCTAGGGGCATTTTAGAGTTGTCAATTAACCTACCATACATGTTTTTGGTATGTGGGAGGAAACCGGAGTGCCCGGAGAAAACCCACGCACACGGGGAGAACATCCAAACTTCACACAGGCGGGGCCGGGGATTGAACCCCGATCCTCAGACCTGTGAGGCAGACGCTCTAACCAGTCGCTCACCGTGCCGCCACATCAGTTTTCATTGAGTTCTAATTTCTCTGCTGTTGTCCGTTTCTCAATGCTGCTTGCTAAATATGAAAATATCACTGTTTGCCCTTATGTGCTGCGTAAGTACAATGAGATGAGTGTGAACATTACAGTTGGACGCTGTATAGTTAAGGCAGGCTGCGGAATTGGCAACAAAAACTCTTTGCTAATAGATAGGATTCCACCCCACATTTTCATCAGCATAAAATAGCCTTTTTAAATTATGGTATGCAATAAATGGTAATAAAATGGGAAATAGTGCTTGACAAGCTATTCCCTTCCTGTTCTCCAAATAAAAACTACTGTATTATTTGTGAGGTCTCACAAAGACCCACTGACTCAGAGGGTGACTACATTCATTCTAACCTTATTCCTTGGTTGTTGTCTGTTTAGATCCATGCAAAGCCTTGGTTTCATAATAGAGAGGCCATGAGTGCAATAATAATAGTGGTCAGGATGTAAAACATGATGTGCAAAATTATTACAAACTCAATATGCTTTCCTTTCGTGATCCTAGTCCTTTGTTACAACCCATCCTAAATGAAGTATACATACTTACAGGTATATACTGTGGCAGGGATGTGTGATGAGGTTAATTTTTTTGTTGAGGCAATGACATTAGAATCAGATTTATTAATTTATGAGCCAAACAGAGTAGCATATTTGCCATGAATTTAGCAACCTGACATTAAAACTCGTCAACCGGTATTTCATGACCTGGTGTTTGAAGCAGATCTTTATTGTCTAGCATTGGTCTTCCTTAATTAATTAGATATTGATACTTTGGTCTGACTATGGAAAATTAGAGTGCACATTAAAAATGTGTAAAACCGTTTCAGTATATCAGCGATGTGAAGCCTCCTCAACCCAGTTTGTGAGGGATTGCGCAATTTGAGGTGAGGTGAGGATACTCACTGCTGCACTTTGCGTCTTGGATTGTGTAATTGAACAGGAAATACTCCAAATCAGCAATTTTGACCATTAAATCATGGGCATTATTGGATTCTAAAAGAAAATAATTATACCGCACAAACAAGTGAACTAAAATTAAAAAAATATATATATTTAATTGTTTGTTTGTTTATTATTTGATGATTATTTGATTTTATGATGCAGGTCAGGCTCTGCCTCCCCTGACCGCATGTTCCTGTGCAGTGGTCGGTTTCTGTTTTTGTTTTTTCTTTTCATATTTTTGGGCACTTTTTCACCTAAGGCATATATCCATCCATCCATTTTCTACACCGCTTATCCTCGCTGGGTCGCGGATAGGCTGGAGCCTATCCCAGCTAACCGCGGGCAGGAGGCAAGGTACACCCTGAACTGGTTGCCAGCCAATTCGCACTTACATGCCTACGGACAATTTAGAGGCTTCAATTAACCGACCGTGTATGTTTTTGGGATGTGGGTGGAAACCGTAGTACCCGTAGAAAACCCACGCAGGCATGGGGAGAACATGCAAACTGCAGACAGGCGAGGCTAGATTTGAACCCAGGTCCTCAGAACTGTGAGGCGGATATGGTAACCAGGTTCCCACCGTGCCCATAAGAAATATATAACCAATCAAATCTGTACCACGGTAACACTGTCGTCTGAAACAGGATCCTTGTAAAACTTGGTAAAGTTGTTATTGGAGTATCACAGTATTAACTGTACATAGCCTATAGTATAAAACTATTTAATTACCATGGCCAACAAACCGTAGTCTTCAAAAAGAAAGAGAAAAGAAACAAAGAGAATGTGAAAACATGACAATGAGATGATTACATGGTTTATTTGCCATTTTTGCACACACACTGTGCTAACTCAAATTGCTCTAACTGTGCTGGCATTCTGCTCAGCTCACAACCCAGGCTGGCAGCATGCTCGCCATCAGCCCTGCCATCTGCTGGGCTGTCAGCAGCTTGTTTGGAGGTTAATAGCTTCATGATCTCTCTATCAGTCCTGTCCATCTTCAAATGGTTAAGTCTTCCACTTTGGTGGTGATTAGCGGGGCCCATAGCGTAGCCTTGATAGCTGCTTTTTCCGCAAAAGCCGGGCTATAGTCGGGACAACAATCCCAGGTTGTTACCGGACATGCGATATCAGAATAGATTTTATAAAGCGTGCAGCCACAACACAATGACACATCTGGAGCCAATGGAGATAGATCAATATCCTATTCTCCGAGGCACTGGGGTCTCTAAGAGGCCTATCCTTTTTAATAGGCCACAGATCACACGGACAAAGCCGGCATATAATTACATTTCTATCGCTGACAGCTTGGCACTGTGATGGGATTTTATACAAGAGGCATGTGAAACATGTTCAGTTGTATGGATGTGCCGTATGTTGACATAGATCAAAATGCTGTGAGTGATCATTTATCCTGTTGTTTTATGTCGTCTCTTTACACAAGAACAAAGCTAAAAAATTAATCGATCGTACATGTACAGATTTTGATATTTGTTAAACTGGAAATCAAACACGCCCTGCGTGCATTGTCTTCATACGCCACGGCTCATTTGTAGGATGAGCTGCACTAAATTCAAGAGGACAGATACAGATACAGATACCCAGTGTAAATGTTGCAGGTGCGGGGTTTAATTGGGTCAAGGCGTAAGAAATGTGCAGTGGTCTTCTTGTGTCAGGACAGCAGGGACCAGCTTTGTGCCATCTGAAGGAGTCTGTCATTTTGACTTCTAATCAACCCGATCCATAACCGACCCATTTTCTTGGAAAATTCTCAAACTGCCTTAAATTAAGTTAAAGGGTTTTTTTTCAGTATAACTTCCGAATGACCCCCATAAATTTGCATATTACATAGCTGAGAACGGAATATTAAGCGCTTCAGCGAATTACTGTCTCTCAGTTGATATTCCCTGTGCAGCTTGAGGTGGGGAGCAAACCAGCGGGCAGGCTTTTAAACCCTTTTTGAAGATAATGTGATTTTTTTTTTCTCGTCGTTTTGGCCGATAAGGACGTGTCATGGAACGTTTCATTATTTTTGGACACTAAGCATTTTTTCTTCTCCTTCATAGCTTACAGAGTGGAACAAAAAAATAATCCGGCATCATATTATTGCTGGTTCAGATGAGGAAAGAGGGTGGGTTTATAGGGGGGTTGTTCACTACGATTGCTGCCAGATCGTCTTCGGGGATCTGCTCTGATTCTGATGATGCTGGCAGACGTCAAAGCTTGCAGGCTCAAGGCCCAGAGATGACATGCTTTCACACCAGTGCCACAGTGTTTGCTCATCATCCAGAGGACACAACAGGCATGAGCAAGCCAGTGCACATCCTTAAGCCTTTAGAGGTACACAGGTGAACTTTTTTTTTACGGAACACTACAGTAGATGCAATTGGGTATCTGATTATGATTGCTCCAGACCATGCATATGTATTATACAAACATAAACAGGCCTGATAGCTCGAAGGGACACAAGGATCTCTCAACATATTCTAATTAGTGATTCCTTCCTATTCCAGACCCAGAAATGGCTACATTCCTCCTTTTTATTTATTGTGGTGTCTTTTCATCTATGCATATTGTAAAAAGTCACGTCATGATGTCAGTCATTGTTAATACGTACGCTCATTTGCAAGATAACGATGATCCTTCTCAAGGCTGAGGATGATGAACTTGTGAAGGCTACACTTGATTAAGGAGACACTAATATTTCTACATACCCGCGCAACATTACTTTTTTTTTCCTATGGATGAAAACACTGAAATAGATTTATGAGATTTTGCTTCCAATACCTTGGCTGACATCATGGTAGTGCCTTGGCAGTAATGGAGGACAAACATTGGCAGACAGCAGACGGACAAACCCACCACGCACATCTCATGCAAAAACGCAAATCGAGTTTGAATATCAAGAACAAAATAAATCATGTCTTTGTGTTGTCTGGAGAGAAAGAGAGAGAGAGAGAGAGAGAGAGAGAGAGAGAGAGTTTGTTGGAAGGTTTTTGAAGCTGTCGAAATCCCAAATGCTTCATAAGCACTTTGTCTTAAGTGTGTTATTCCTTATCCGCAGCAAAGATGTCAGCTTGGTGTTTATATAAGTGTTTGGTCCAGGCAAAATGTGGTCTTAGACACACCTACTTGATGAAAGCAATGTTTATGTGATTACCATTACATTGACTAACATTAATAGGTGGTCATCAATATTGATATTGCTTTTCATGAACCACAAACTGTATTACTATGTTTGGATTTCCTCCTGGGTTTCAGATTTCTTTGTCACACATGAAAACTAAATAAAATGTATAATAAAGATGAGGCCAGCACGGTGGTCGACTGGTTAGCACATCTGCCTCTCAGTTCTGGGGACCGGGGTTCCTGTTTTGGAGTCTGTGTTCTCCCCATGCCTGGGTGGGTTTTTTCCAGGCACTCCGGTTTCCTCACACATCCCAAAAACATGTGTGGTAGGTTGATTGAAGACTCTAAATTGCCCGTAGGTGTGAATGCGAGTGCGACTGCTTGTTTGTTTCTATGTACCCTGCGATTGGCTGGCGACCGGTTCAGGGTGGACCCCGCCTCCCACCCGAAGATAGCTGGGATAGGCTCCAATAGCACGCGACCCTAGTGAGGATAAGCGGTAATGAAAATGGATGGATGGATAAATATGAGTACAAAATTACAGTCACATAAGTGATTCAGCTTCACTTATGGAACAGACAGAGTACTGGATAAATAAATACATTAATTAACATTCTGTGAAAGCAATCATCTCCCTATGAAACTAATTAGAAACTTTCGGGCTTACCAGTGATCCATTCATAATGCATGCTTTTTTTTTTATTAAGCCCATAGGCACAACAAACTAAACAGTGTCATATAAACCTGTAATACGGTGAAAAAAAAAAAACATTGTTCTCTTATGCCATGATTTCAAAACCACACTAACTGTGGTCAATTTATTATCTTAAATAAGGAATACGATGATATAAAAAAGGTTCTGCTCCAAATCAATGAAGAAAATTTTCCACAACAATGGTTGAAACAGGACATACATTATGCACATAATGTTTAAAACCAATCAATGTCAACTAAGAGTACTGAATTCATTTCAATAAGTGTACAGTATATGTAGTCCATCATGTTAAACATCGCTGAAACTCTACATTTTACTCTAGAACATGATGTCAGCATTAACCTTTTCATTATCTCTGGTTAATACTGCTATTTCTAAATAAAATACACACTCCTCAACTCAGATCAGCATTTTGTTTGAGATCAGCCGTTATCTTAACGCTCACCTAAATATTTGGACAGCATGGAATGAGAAATCTCTCCATGAAGAGGTAATACAGAACAAATGTGAGTTGCAGCTCAGTCAGGCACTACGCTTATTTAACTGTCCTGGCGAGGCTGAGATCAATGTGATTGTTAGAGTCCTGTCCAAACAGGGTGATAGCAGGCAAACAGTGACCCCTCATAAGTTGATCATTCCTACCACATGGAGCATGTTTGTGCAGGTCTGCTGGGGTCTCAACACAAGAATGCATGTCCAATTCTGCTCTATCTTTCTGTTGTCTGCACCTTTACTGTTCACTTGGCAACGCCTATAACAATCTGAATGGAGCTACATTGAAGAGATTAAAAATGATATTGACAACTATTCAGTTGTGATGAATTGCATTGGTCTAGTTTGTTTTTGCTTGATGGCGGCTGAAGTATGATACCACGTCAAGGTTAACCCGAAAAGGTTAAGAAGACAGCTCCAGGCTAAAATAAATGACAGGGACACAGAATGTTGACTTTGCTGACATGGACCAAATTATACTATAGGCTAATTAAAAAAATTATTTGAAATGATCCAAAAGAAGTCATCAACAGCGCAGACATTGATAACTGACATTTGCTTGGTGAATGCTGAAGCAGGGATTCCAAAATACACCATTAAAACACTTGGGTTATTTCAAACATTCCAGACAAATTAGGACAAATTGGGAGCAAAAAGGCAACAAGACCTAAGTGTAGCCACTAAGGCCTCTTCATGGGAACACACCCATGTTGAAGGCTTAAGTCACCTTGAAATGTTCAACTGGAGACCTCCTGTTGCCTGGTTTCTGCGTCTCAGTCCTTTATCCTTGGGGAATGTCTGTGTTTGGGATGGATAAGAGGCAATAATAACACTGATGATTAAGAGATCCGAAGGAAATGGGTGCATTGTTGCTTTTTATGTTACAATAGCGATGTTATTTGCTAAACTGGATCCTGTGCACTTTTCTCATAGCTGTACTTCAAAAAACAGTTACTTTTGACCATTATAACTTGATAGTTTATGTCATCCTTTTTTCATATTTGTAGATATTTACAATTTTGCTTTCATCTCTAGAGTTTACGCCATGTATTTTGTTGCCTTGCACTAGAGACATGTAATGACAAAGTTCAACTAACTGTCGTAAGTAACTGCAGGGTCAATTTATGGCTCCAAGAATTGGAGTGCACTGATTCCTTCTACATAGATACATGTCCCTTCAGATATATCTGTCTCAAACTGTTCAATAATCCAATCTCACATACTTTGTGTGTGTGTGGGCATGTAAATTCGTGTAACCCTAAACCACAGTCAGAATCTACCAGTCGGAGAAACACTGTCTGACCTGCAACAAGCATCATCTTTCTCGCTCTTTTCTTCCTTCTTTGTTGGTTTATCCACCATGTCTCAATTTGGGTCGTTTGGAACTGCCTTTTATGTTTTCACTTGCCGTCATGCGTCATGACGCTGTCTATCACCAAGACGTTGCGGGTAATAAATGGGTTTGCTCTTCAGAAGGGCTATCTTCACTTCAGTGCTGATAACTGTCAATGTATCTGTCATCTTGAGAGCGCTGATCGATGGATTGCGTGTGTGTGAGACCGAGAGAGATTGTGTGTCTAAGATCAGTGGAGCCACCTTGCTGATTTGGTTGGCTTATAAGATATAAAAAGGTCAGGTCTGCCTGGACCGAATCAATGACTTTGGGCCCTAACTGTCTGTTCTGATACGCCACTAAGACCCAGACACAAGCACAAACACACATCTACCTGTACATGGCAGATAAATTGAAGACTAATGTTCAGATGCTTAACAAGTAGAGAAGAAATGGAAATGACAGGTAATTTCTGTCAAATCCACGAACCCTGAGGGACTGTGTTGAGCATATGTGCAGCTGTGCAACTATTGATGACCATACTGAGTTCATACACCTAATATGGCTTATGTGCAGATGAGCATTATAATCCAAGTGCAGGTCCCCATGTTACCATTCGTCATTTGATATAACACCTGCTCCTAAATTTATTTTATTTTTTTATTTTTTTCAGGTCATGAACCAGAACCATTTAATGAATGCGCCTCAACTAAATCAGAGGTCGCTAATCTAATCATTCAGGAGCAAAGGAGAGCAGTAATTGATCAGTCGATTGTGTTTTATCAGAAAACCTACTGGGATTTTGTTGTGTGCGTGCAGACGAGGATTATAGGTGATTTGTAAAATGTTTAATTAATACATTCATTGCCTTCCATTCTTTTGTCATAGTCTCTAGAGAGGAGCTTAGTGACTCTTGTATCTTTGTACGGCTTCACCTCCCTAGAAGTAAGAACCTGAATTGTTCTCATCTGCCAGCTGAGAACACGACAAAAACCAGAATGTAAGATTGAAGGGGAAGTCTGGTGACAATTGTTTGAGTATGACAGTAAAAATGATGCATGAAGAATATGTCAAGTTAATTCTTTCTTGATCAAAAAGAAATGCTAAAATGGTAAGTAATTATATTGATCACGATAACAGTAGGTAACATATAAAAGCATAGTAAACTGACCGAACACTACAGGCATGTTTACACAATGTGGTCTAGTTCAGTTTAGGTTATGTCTGTAAATTCTGATCAGGCTTTCATTTCTACCACAGCATATACAATGGGTATGGTACATACAGTATGTAGCATGACATCATAGGTGCAAAACTGTTAAAAAATGGGACAGGACAGGTTGGATATTTTGTGTTTGATACACTTTATGATGGCAATGCCGAAGAATCTGGCTATTCCACATTGCCAAGTAGTTTACTCGAAAATTACAATAAAGGATGCATCGTGAATGCACAACTAACTATACATGCAATATTTTGCACATCTGCAGCACAAATAAAGTCAGGGAGAAGGAGAAACAAATGTGGAACATACACCTGTCCCAACACAGTCAAAAGAACTATTAGAAGGGAAGATATATGACCAGAACATTGTGAAATTGGCGGCACGGTGGGCGACTGGTTAGAGTGTCAGCCTCACGGTTCTGAGGACCCGGGTTCAATCCCCGGCCCCGCCTGTGTGGAGTTTGCATGTTCTCCCCGTGCCTGCGTGGGTTTTCTCCGGACACTCCGGTTTCCTCCCACATCCCAAAAACATGCATTAATTGGAGACTCTAAATTGCCCGTAGGTGTGAATGTGAGTGCGAATGGTTGTTTGTTTGTATGTGCCCTGCGATTGGCTGGCAACCAGTTCAGGGTGTACCCCGCCTCCAGCCCGTTGACAGCTGGGATAGGCTCCAGCATGCCCGCAACCCGAGTGAGGAGAAGCGGCTCAGAAAATGGATGGATGGATTGTGAAATTGAATATTAGCCTGATCTGCTGCATATTGAATGTCTTTCTCTGAGTGACTGTTCAACCTGTTAATACCACAGCACTAGAAAAAACACTGCTCCATTTTTTTTCGAGTGTTATGTATTTATTTTTTTCAGGATGGGGCTGTGACGTAGGCATCCTGTCTTCAAGAGCTCCGCTGTGTGTTCCCTGCTATTTTTCAAATTTTTTGACATTTGGTGGTTTTTGTTATCCCTGGTGTGGACCTGTGGTGGACTGTTTACAGAGACAGCGGGACATTCATTAAAGGAGAATGCCGGTGCTTAACGTTTGCGCCCTCTCTGCATCAGGCTTGCAGCAGAACCGACATCTGACGAGGGGAATGTCGGCGGTGTTCGACTGTCGCCGCTTGTTGCTTTTGCGCCTTGATCATGATTTGCCCTTTGTCTGGACAGATTGTGGTGGGCTGGGGGGGGGAGATGAGATGAGCTGAGCGAGGTGGCCCAGAGTAGTTGAGGAGTGATACAGAGCTATATGGGACTGGAGAGCTGGAGACATTCTTTCTGTATGTGCATTTGTGTTACTCAACAATGTTGCTAATGTTGCTTGTTACTTTGAAAATGACAAATGGGAATGACGTTATGCACGCTGTGATTGCAACATCTATGATAAATTGGTGAAGGGAAACTCCGGACCTCCTCTTTCATTTATAACCGCTTAATATAACAAAGAGCATGTATTAATGGACTTTTTATGTTTTATGTTTGTTTTTTTGTATTGTTTTTATGACAGTAGTCTCTAGGATAAGTAATTTCAGCCTTTGTATATTCTACATATATTGAGGACTGACAATAAAATATAGAAAAAGTTGAGGGCATGTCCCGTATACAGTACAGTACAACCCACACCAAAGAGTGATAAGTATATTCAAGGATTCCAGCACGGCACTTTTGTGCTTTTGCACACTTCCTCATGACTTCATATATATATATATATATATATATATATATATATATATATATATATATATATATATATATATATATCTTTGACTCTTTGACTGTTACTGTTACCAGAAAAACACAACTAGTAGCATGCATGTTCTTAAAAAATATGAAAACCCTTTTGAAGTATTGTGAACGTTTCTATGGGAATGCAAACACTCCCCACAATGCATGGCATCCACTTTATTGTTCAGGCAGTTTCCATGAGTCTATGAGGACACTTTTCACTGCCGTAGAGCAAATGGAAGTGATTTATCTTTGACATGTTTTTGTTTTTTTCACGACTTTTTGGGTGTTTCAGTTTCCTTTACATCGTTCAGCTACATGAAATGGCTTTGATTGATTAGATACGTGTTAAGCAAGGTACCAAGCTCACAAAAGATGAAAAAAATGAACTGTTGACACATTAACCATGGTTATGTAACACAACAACAACAATGTAACGTCAACATTCGGCCATTCAGTCAAATTCCCCTTATGTTGTACAAATGGGAATTTAGAAAATGTTTTCAGGAGCAAATGCACTTTTAAAACTATCATCATGCATGACGTCATGTACCTCAGAAGTTTTCAGTTTAGCAAGCATCACAAAATTCACATTTTGCAGCATTCAACAGGGAGGTGTTGACAAAAGAAGAACGTAATGGATACTGTATGTACACTGGATGATACCTCAAGTAAGCAGACTCATATTCAAAGCAGCAGAGTCTTCTAAGACAACCAGAAGAGTCGAGTTGATGCAATGAATGAATTTACCTTGATCTTGAATGAGAATATCCACAGACATCAAAGGAGTAGATTCCACCATATTTGTCATAGTTTATTTAGCTTTACCTCTTCATCTATTTATCTTGAACTAGTGGGTTTTCTCCAGGCACTCCGGTTTCCTCCCACATCCCAAAAACATGCATTAATTGGGGACTCTAAATTGCCCGTAGGTGTGAATGTGAGTGCGAATGTTTGTTTGTTTGTATGTGCCCTGCGATTGGCTGGCAACCAGTTCAGGGTGTACCCCGCCTCCTGCTCGATGATAGCTGGGATAGGCTCCAGCACGCCCGCGACCCTAGTGAGGAGAAGCGGCTCAGAAAATGGATGGATGGATGGATATTAATCAGGCATGTGCACAGACATTTTTGGGGGGCAGGTGCTCAAGCCAAAAAGGGGCACCCATCAGCAAAATTATTCATACAATTAGGAAAAAAAAACTGTAGTGTGTGGATTATGTATTATGTACTTATTCCTCTTAACACAATCAACATAGTCAATATTACATCCATTAACAAAGGAGGTGAAGGGAAGCTACAGTGAGTTTAAAAGTTCTGGACAGCCCTGTTCAAATGTCAGATTTTTGGTGACATACAAAAATTAGACCAAGTTAAGTTATTTAAAAACTTGTTTTCCACAATTATTTAATCTATAATCTGTACAACTCAATTGAAAAAAACAACAACAATATTTTAGAGAGCGGGAGTAAAAATAAACCACTGAGATAACTGCACATGCCCTCTCATAAATGGGGATGTAGCTGTTCACATTCAAACTCATGTTAAATGGGAGTCAACACACAACAGCCACAATTTCAAGTGCCTCTGATAAATGGCAAATAAATATTAGCTGTTGTAATAGGCTTTTCATGACATTTTTGCAGTCACATCTTGTAACACAAGTCACGGTCCACAGAGAACTTCCAAGGCATCAGATGGGTCTCTTCATTCCAAGTTATTAGTCAGAAGAAAATTTCCAAAAACTACAAAGCATCTTTGTCATATGTCATATCATTTGTCTAATTCTCCCAAGGACTCAAATAAATGCCAGTCAGATATCAAAACACTTTGGGTATAATCGATGACACGCAGAGTAACTTTTTTAAATTTTTATTTTATTTTAAATACTGATGAAGGAAGCATAAAATATGCTACAGCAAAAGGGGCACATTTTAAAAACAGGGCAAAAGAGCAGGTGCTTGAGCAAGTAGTAGTATGAAGTTATTTTACACGTTAAGAATGTAATAATGTTATTAAAACATTGCTTGTACAGTTAATTTTTTATTTTTTTTAATGATGGTGGACTGTAAAACTTTTACTTCCAAAGGGAACATTTGTTTCAAATATGAACAAATTGGAGGCCAACCAACTCGGAATGGATTGTGTTCCACACTGTAGGGCTACACTCTTGCTCTCGTTGCACCCAGAAGATCCTTTCATTTCTTGACTCTGCTAAGTACACACAAACACAAGAAATATGAGCTGGACAAAATGCCACTCTTTATAAACAAGGTAAATGAAGGCAGCCAAACTGATATACTGGAAACTGTGTACTTATGCAAATGTGTGCAATTTTTGACAGCTCATAAATAATACAATTCTTTTTTTCCTGCTGACCTCAACATTACACCCCCCCCCCCCCCCCCCCCCAACAACTGCAACTGGAGAATTTCATTAGTGTTCAGTTAGTTGATCATCTTTTCCTTTGTGATCCACTTACACTGTCACTTAGATCAGTGGGACCGTCCTCATTACTGGGTTGTAATTACACCACCAATGGCCACATGCTCGATTTCTACTTCACATTTAAAAAATGGAGCTGTTGACAAAATTGGCCAGTACAAAATCAGATGACTGTCAGGAAGTTCGATGTCACCTTGGGACTCATTCAAACAATGCTCGTAAGTGAATAATGTAAACTCAGACACAAAGTATTCTCCGTAATTTTACCTTTACACCTTGGGAACATGTCTGTTTGTTCAATGGGGTACTTTAATGTAAAGTGTATCTTAAAGAAATGTACTATTCCTCTAGCCTTCACAGGAATTGCAGTGCTATTAGAATGCATAAAATGGCTGCAATTGGTTGTTAGTGTGAGTTTTGGATGTGACATGACTGGACTCATTTAGAGTGTCACCTCTCATTCTCTTCAAGGTCCACACCATCATGTACTTTTATTAATACTGTGCAACCAACAAAGTGCAGCAATTAAGGGTTTTCTCCAAAGGACTGTCAATATGTCAAAAGAAATAACAGAAGATAAATAATTTTATCTTCATCTATTTACCATTACATTTTCCACTGTCCTATTGAGTAAAAAAACATAACGATGCTGGAGCATTTGGGATGGTTTCCAAGCTGACACATGACTCGCAGAAGTATAATTTTTAATTGGTTATCAAGAGAAAATTAAGACAGATTGTAATATTCCGAGTGGTGCATGAATTCTCGCCTCACCTCTTTTTTGATACATTTGTGATGCTTTCACTAATACAAGACTAATTGCCCTGATCGTTTAGCCCACCCGCATTTTGGCAGTGTTGTAAGCTGGGTGGCTTTGCGCTCTACAATCAGGAGTGATGGATAGTTCCCACCTGTCACCACAACACTTGTAGTGGTCCCTTTCAAGAATGAGGGTGGGGATGAACAAATGGAGGTAGAGAAACGGAGAAAGACAAATGTTGTCTTTGGTTCTCTGTGTTGTGCTCTTTATATTGGTTGAGGGGCGGAATGCGGGGGCACTGTAGACATGATTCACTTTGAATTGTGTTCTACAGATGCAAATTGCTACCAACCGTTGTGGGTTTTCTGCATAAATCTTACTTTCTCTCTCCATGAATCTCTTTACATGTCATGGCATTCCAGTGCATCCACACAGGACTCCATTTAGCTCAACACTTTGATGTGCTTTTCACTAAAGCGTTTCCCATGAACAAAATCCATTGATATTGCCCCTTTTTCTAAATCAATCCTCGTTGACGGATCAATGCCAACAGTACTGTATTTCCTCATATACAATATAGCATATTTGCCCTGTGACATGGCGACCATTCTTGGGTGTAGTGTGCCTTTTGCCTGTAGTGAGCTGACATAACACCCAGCTTCCCGTGAACCTGAACAGGATAAGCAGTAAAGACAATGGATGGATAGTGGCTGGTGGCATTGATATGCCTCAACTGCACAGAGGAAGGGGGATGCTCTATTTGAACAGACAGTGTTTTATAGTAATGGTCAGTAATATTACAGTATATATTCTTAAATCACAAATACCTGATGTTTAGTGATAATTGATTAATTGTACAGTATAAATACAAAAACAGTATATCAGCTTTATTTATATTGTAGTTCGAAGCTAAGCAGAAGTACCGTAGAAAATGCAGAAAAAAACGGCAAGACAATCACGAGTTTGAACAAAGGTGTGGCACGTGGTGTACACTGGCCACGTTATGGTGCTGGCGCATGATCCTGAGGGCTGTTTGCACACATTTGAGTACAAACTATCAACATCCAGTCAACAAACGGTTCATGAGTCCCACTTTTCTTACGAAATGTTCTTAACAGCAGACATAAGAAAAAACGTAAGAACATATTGGTGGATCAAAGTCATATGATAGTAAAGATATAATGCTATGTTAGAGTAAATCCAATAATATGATATAATTTTAGAATAATTAAAAATTTAAAAAACAATTATTAATTCACTCATAACACACTTAAATGTGTTGATTCTGTAGGGGTTTAAATAAAACGCACAGTAAAAAACTATTTTGGAGTGGTAAATATAATCCATGAAAATCATGTCAAATTTACATTAATATTTTAGATAGGTAAAGTACCCTAAAATATAGGGTACATTTTACCGACACTACCTATTTGACAACAGTGTTACCAATGTTACCAAGAAAAATGAAGTAAAATCTACCTAAAAGCCTTTAGTACTACAATGTGCATCACATGAGGCGTGCATGCTGCAATGATTGGCTGACGTGTCATCAGCTCAACAGCACGTTAGACGTAGCGTGGTCGTCTTTTGAGTCCCAACCTGGAAGTTCTGAGATCGCTTCATGAGTAATTAGTTGTGTATGGCGCCTCTCACCCAAAGTCAGCTGAGATAGGCTCCAGCACGCCCACGACCCTAGTGTTGTGGAAGTTGTGGACACGGCGGCGGAACGGCTTGTGGAGTGGCGTGTGGGAGGGGGGCAGTACTCAGTGGGCCTGTGCGTTTTTTTGAGCAGTTAATTAATGAGCCGTCGTCTGTGAGCAGTTTAGATGCGTGGCTCGCACATTCCGTCCGCTGCGTTTTCACCTGATTCAATATGCAAAATGCCGTCGCCACAAAGTGAGAATTGATCATTCTGATTGGCTGTTAGCTTGGTATGGTAAAACAAGCTTAGCTAAACATTGATCATTGCTTAGATTTGTTCCTGCTTGTATTATGAGTATGTCAGGTAAGGTTAGCAGGCTATATCATAAATTTCATTTCATAAAACCGTGTCTGTGGATTGTATGGAAAACAATGATTTCTTGGCCATGCTCACTAAAATGTGGAAGTTGTCTGTGTAGGCAGCCCACTGGTTGGACAGTTGAGTCTCCCTGTAAGTCTTTTGACACTACACTTACTTTGAAAGACTTGACATTACCAAAATAAGCAGACTTACATCAGTGAAATAAATGTGCATATCATCGTGCATATGATTTCTATCTATTGCTGTTTGCACTATGTTGTGCTATCAGTGGCAAGATATTTTGAGACTAACATTGTCATTCCCTTCCAGAATAGCCAGTCAAGCGCATCCATATTCTGACTGGACTGGTAGTTATAGAGGTGGGTCAAATGTTTCACGTCAAAGCTGAAATACCCATGTTCTGCTTCTTCCTCAAGGGTACTTTGACAAGAGAGAATATTCATCGTTCCCTGCTGACTAGGACAGGAAATGGTCAAAAACAACTCCTTTGTCCTTGTGAGGAGATACATTTATGCTTGCGTTAGCTGAAACGCTCTAAACGCGTGTGTGTGTGTGTGTGCATGTTGTGCATTACCTCGCTGAAGGAGACAGCCAGAGTCTGAAGTGGCTAATTGATGACGATATATTTAAGCTACTCTTATGAACACAGCATATATTTTGGCAGGCAGAACAGCAGGCTGCAAAGAGACTGAATGTTTTAACACAGTTGACAAGTGCTTCTTGAGTGGACTTTTGAAATACTGTTGCAATATACCATAATGTCTTGTGGCTATATCATGCAGTTGGAAATTCCCTGAGCAAATATTTTCGGTAAAAAAAAAAAAAAAAAAAAAAAGAAATGTATACAAAAACAAAGATTGTATTATACATTGAAATGCTGGTTCCAATAGTAGAGGGTTAAAAAAATTGTTTTTTATATGACCAGTCGTTCTTTTCACATTTCCTTAGCATGTAAAATGTAAGGTTCACACACGTCAACACACAGGGGGGACTATAACAGTATCTTATAGTGATAAGAGGGCAATGCATGGGGTATGTGAATCTAGGCAAGTCTGTTATTGAAAACTGAGCAAATTATGTAATTATCCTCTGCCACCATGCCATGCATCTTTCCACAGCTGACTATGTTAATCATGAGGACTTAATTTGTTAAGTTTTACTGTTCAGTAGTTCACTTATTTACACTTTTAAGAAAAGTGAATGATTGAACTTATTTTTGTTCTCATATACAGTAATTCACTTAATTTTAGACGTAGTTAACAGTAAAGAAAATTTTAATTGCTTATATGTAAACATGTACAAATAATAATGCTTTTATGACGATGAGATGCTGGAACAAATCATTTCAGTTGAATAATATTCCGTCTCAATTGAAAAATAACCTCTTTTTAAATTAGAACACTTGGAAAGGATCAATGTCACGAAATGGAATGTATAATTTAGGGTTCCACTGTTATTATAATAATTATAATTTGCAAAAAAACACAATTGCAATCATCACAAGCTTTGTGGTCCACTTTAACTCCTCGCATTCTGTCACATTTTTAAAAATCTATTGGACGATGGCCAGTTTTCCTGTAGTGTGCTGATTTATATCTGTATTTCGCATGTCTAGACAGTCATGTTTCTCTGACTAAAGCGTGCCTTGGCTTCTTCTTTGTGTGTGAGTCTGAGATTATGTTTCCAAACAAAGCAAGAATGGTTGTCTATAATCTCTCACTTTTTCTTTCACAGGTTTGTTTTTGGGTACACAAAGAGAAGGTTTACTCGATATTGCGAGGTTCAGTATTCTCGTGGTTACATCCAGATTGCCACCCACCACAGCCCTGTGTATGGCATGCTGAATAAATCTTGTTTGCAAGCATGCACAAACACCTACACTCACTTGAGTGAGTTCAGCTTTACCCCAATGAACTTTGAAGAAACAAGGCCGTGTAGGATTATATAACCCGGAGAGGTAGCTGGATTTGCAAAAATACAGTTATTCATTCAACTCTCCATCTTGCAAAACTTCAAGATGATACCAGGCTTAACCATCAAAGGGGATACAGCAAATGAAAAGCATCATTTCAGGTGATGAAGGTGGAAGCTGCAGGTGTAGTTAAGAAGTTACAACAACTATACATGGCCTCCGAACACCAAAGTGGATGCGGCAGTAGCAGTCTTATCAGAACTAGACACCATTTCAAAAAGAACAAAACGCTGAATGTAGTAGGCAGTAGCAGTCTTATCAGAACTAGACACCATTTCAAAAAGAACAAAACGCTGAATGCTTTTCTTGTTGAAGAGGACGTGTTAAGTTTTCTCCTGCCTTTACCGAGAGCTTGTCAATACAGTGCTTTGCTGTTCATTCTTGTTAGCCCAGATTGCCAAAGTTTTTGCTCTTTTCTGAAGCATTTCTTCAATAAATTGTAATTGGGGCGGCAGTAGCTCATGTGTCAGGACTCACGCTTTGGAGACAAAGCGTCACAGGTTCGACTTCAGCTGAGGACAAAAATAGAAAAAAATGTCAACTGGTTGTTGGAGATATGCTAGTCTGCTTGCTGGCTACTGTCAAAGTACCCTCGAGCAAGGCCCAATGCCCACTCTCCAGATAAAATGCATGCATGTGTGTGATCTAGTTCTCCATGTGGTGTGCGACAGAAAAATGTACACTAAAGTGTAACTTGAATTTCCCCTCGAAGGATTATATTGAGTATGAAAAAAAGTGTGATAACAGGTTTAGACAATGCATTTGATCCTGATTTTATAAAACAGAATATCTCGCAGAGAAGGTTAGTTTTTTTTTTTTTTACACATTTCCAATATCAAATACAACTGTTGACTGTTTTTTCATGGTAGAAGGCTCTAGTTGTTAGCTTCTCTGGATAATGTGGGTTGTAATAATACTGCACACATAAGAACCTTTATCACAGTAACAAATCAGAAAAAAATGTAAGATTTTAAAAGGTAGTAATTTTGTATTTCTTGTGTTTGATTACAAATGCACACTGTTTGCTCAGACCATATGGTTATTAAAAAGAGGTCTGATTTATTTTGGAGTTGGGGGCTTCTCATATCAGAAAGGCAATTACCAGGCTATTCTGTTGTTGTAGCAAACAAAGATCCTCGTCATTTTCATTTAATAAGCCAAGTCTTCCTCGGAATGAGAATATCTGTAGGAATCTAATAATGACAAACTCTGGAAAAAAATTCCAAGGCTTCACGTGATTGTTGTCACAGTGTTAGGTAGCATTCAAGGATATTAAGCAAAAACAGACCCTGACAGTCTCATTAAAAGATGGCCACATCCAACTCCCAAAAGACTTGAGTCATTCTCTTAGATTGGTGTATGTTCCTAGAATGCATCGGTGGACTCTTCAGCAAGCTATATGGCCTTGCCTTGGCTCTAGATGAATGAATGTAGTGTATACTGTATTCTACTACTCATGCTATGAGATTTATCCTGAATGTCGTTACAATAAGCAGCGGATAGTGAACAATTGTTCAAAAAGAAGCCAAATGCTCGCTTCTAGCTATTTATTGCCATTCCCAGTTTGTTTAAAAAAAAACACACAGACACAAAAAACCCAGAGAATTACAGGTCTTGTATGTAATTGAAACATGTAACTAAATTCAGCTTGCTTAATGCTAACACACAGTGCAAAATGCCATAGACATTCTAACAGAGGTAGCATCGACGTTGTAGTAGTTATAACACTTTAAGACGTTAGTTGAACATAAACAGTGCAGCAATACAAGTCAACAGACAATACATATATTATATGAATATACAGTAGATGGGCCTATGTGAAAAACGATTAATGTTACTGAAGCTGATTGAGTCACTTAGCTGTGAAACTCTTCTTTGTTTATTATGTATGGCTGTATTATACTGCGCCCCTGGTGGCCAACATGCACACACCAGAAGTAGCACAATGTCAATGGGCATTAAGCCATGAGACCATGATGTACAAACTGTTTAATATTTTACATTTTATTTTATTACTACTGTATATTTTTATAACATATATTATTAAATACATGTTTTGTGTTAGGCTGGAATGTATTGCTGGCATTTCCATTCATTTGAATTGGGAAAGGTTATTTGAGAGCTGCATGTGTTCAGTCACAAACAAATTAAACTTGTAAATCAAAGCACCACTGTATTGGACTAAGCCAAATAATAGGTTATTTAATATAATAATAATAATAATAATAATACAAATTTGGTTTTGTCTTATGTCCCCAAAGTCCATCACTTTGTTAGGCTATCACGATAAAACAATGAGATCCTACATTTTGATAACTCATTCATAAGATCTGATTCACAATAGACAAATACGTAGCGAAATATAAAATTATCTTCTTTATCTCGTTTGGAAATTACATTCTGTATATTGTCATCTTTGGGGGAATAAAGAACAGAAAGAAAAAATAGATAGATTGCTATTTTCTAGTGTGAAAATAAGTATATTACCTAGGGACAAAGAACATTACGAGCTGACTTTGGGAGGAAAGAAGTACCCCCTTAGCATTCAAACTATAGCATTGTGCCACTAATGGCGCATTAGATTGGGGTTAAGCGGATGAATGTGGAATGGTCCGTTACCTCTAGCCTGTGGCTAAACATACAGGGACGCCGCTGTGCATTAGCATAATTGCTGGACACCGGAGCACAGCGCAGTGATTGAACTCAGAGGACTAGCACTGAACTCAAAGAATGGCTCTTGGATGGGAAAAGAGGATCTGGTGAAATGGTTAGAGGGGATATAAAACAGCACGGATGAAGCAACACTGTTTAGACGGCACTGAATGATCGCTTATGTTATTCGCTAAAGTGGAGAGGTGGTGCAAGAAAGAAAAAGCAGAGAAAATAATCATGTGACTGCTTGCAATTAACCTAAAAAAATTTAAAAATACTTAAAGCATAAAGCACAAAAGTCCTTGATGAGATAAAATGATCCTCGAAGGCAGTAAGCAACCATTCGCACTCACATTCACACCTACGGACAATTTAGAGTCTTCATTTAACCTACCGTGCATGTTTTTGGGATGTGGGAGGAAACCGGAGTACCTGGAGAAAGCCCACACAGGCACGGGGAGAACATGCAAACTTCACACTGGCGAAGCCGGATTTGAAAACGGATCCTCAGAACTGTGAGGCGGGTGTGCTTAACAGTGGCTCACCGTGCCACCAGGAACTATGAACATTTTACAAATGGATGGCATTAGGTCAGTCTTTCCCAACCTTGTTGAGCCAAGGCACCCAATTTACATTTGAAAAATCTCAGGGCATACCACCCAAAAAAATAAAAGAAAAGAAAAAATATGAATATTGACATAATGATGATCTCATCTCAATATACTCAATACTACTGTTACAATGTGAAATTTAACCTATTTAACTGAACATAAAACTGATATATTCACAGGAAGCCATGATATATTGCTGTATGAATAGCAAAAGCCATCTGTTGGAGGAACATTTGATTGTCCTGCTTGTCACTACACTTTGCTGGCATGGATAGAGGAAACACGATCAAAAATAATAATAATAATATTTTCAAACAAATTAAGTCATATATCATTTCCTGGGACACCCCTTAGATTTCTTATGGCACATTAGATTGCCATGGCACCCTGGTAGGGAATCACCACATAAGTTGTTTTTAAGCTAGATTTTGCTAATGTTGTCTTATTGCCATGCATTGAACATGTGCTATCCCTTAAGTGTGGCATGAACTTTAAAAGGATGTTTTGTTGTGAGAGACATTGCTGTTACGGAAAACAGGAATTAATAAACGAACATAGTTTAATTTCTGCCTAATGAACATGAAGTCATGTATGGATTCTGATAAATTTAACATCTTTGGAGGGATGCTGAGCGGCAGCCGCGAGCGACAGCCTCAGTGTGGCTTTGAATCAGAGCCCGTGGCCCTTACATTACGCCTGTGAGTGTTCCCTGAACCCAAACAAGTGTTTCCCCTCCCACCATAAACCATCACCCCACTTCCCTTGCTTTGGGTTGCTTTTCAACTTGTTTACCATACCAGCAGGCTTATTCAAATCTGCAGTTAGCAGGTCTTCCAGAGCCTTACAGAACCACTGAACTCTTCCCAACCCACTAATCAGACCTCTCCTCCCTTTTAGCCCTAAAACACAAGGCCTTATTTCGACCACCATTTTGTAGGTCAGCCACTGTGGGCATTGTGCAGCCAGGAGCCCCACGAGAGAACGACCCTCCTCCTATTGATGTATCTTGAGCATCTCACCCAGACACCTCCCCTTGCAGATGGAGGCACCCAAAGAAATCCAGTTTATTAAGGTGTCACTGCGCATCTAAATCCGCTCCCTATTGCAATGATGAGCATTTGCAGAGCGCAAGAGAGCCTTTGCGTGACACCAAGGTATTCACAAAAGTATGTAAAAAAAATCCCACACACTAAAACTGCTACACACAGACACACACACACACACACACAGTAAAATGAGATGCAAATCCAACGATTTGGTAAGCAGTGTGAGTGTGCTTTCATTGTGCATGTGCGTGTGCGTGTGTGTGTGTGTGTGTGTGTGTGTGTGTGTGTGTGTGTGTGTGTGTGTGTGCAGGCATGCATTGTGTGTGTCATTCTTGAGTGCGTATTCACCAAATTCCCGTTTCTTCGTCTGTGGTGGCATAACAGTTGAGCCATCTTAACGTAGCTGTAAAGTAAAGTTATGGTTGCATTGTGTGCTGTGACAAAGAGCAAACTAGACATGGTGGCAGTGAGGGCTAATGTTCCCCATGCACGCCCAGAATGTTAGAGATGAGCAGGTTTATGGAGATGAGGAGAGAAGATAAATAGAGCAGTGCACAGTGAGGGTGAAGAGTGAGCTGGATGCTAGTTAGGACTTCCAGCTTCTTTCTTTCAATTAGACAAACAACACTCACATTGGATTTGCATAGTTAATGCAAGTTTGTGGCTCTTGTGGATGTAAAAGGGCTTCAGATGAGGAATTACAGAAACACACCATACTTGCAGATTCTAGCTCAGCTGCTTAGTAGACACAGTCATCACTGTTACGATCTGATTTGTTACAAAAAAAAAACATTAGAAAAGAAAAATGTGAATAGCTTTTGAGGAGCCACTGAGATAGCCAAAGAGCCTCATGTTGGCCATGCCTATTATGTACTTTTAGTGTTATTTCCTTTGACTCATTTGATCCACTGAATCCTGCCTCAAGTGTATTTGTCTGTTGGTGCATTAAAAATTGTAAATGTTATTCTTATAGTTGTCATTCCTAATTTTTCATTTTTCTGTCTTGACTCATTTTTTTCTGTCTTGGCTCATTTAAAGTACTTCAAATTACCTTGTCAGAATTTAGAGCAATTAACTTACCTTTGCTTGCTACCATTCTCATGCAGGTGGTTCTCTGTATGTGTGTGTGTGCGTGTGTGTGTGTGTGTGTCTGGTGTAAATTATAGGCTCAAAAAAGTAAATACGGGCATTAGGAGGGACAAATAACAGTAAGGCCATTCAGTGACACTCTGTTGTTAATCCACTGCCCAGACATTCTCGTTTTTAAACACACATTGTGTAAATATATGTATAGATATACCTGATGGACAGAAACAGGGTGAGGAAATAAGCACTCTGTATTCAACTGCAACATTCCCACAAACTATTACACAGACTTTAACTGATATATGATATTATATTATTTTAAGTGACGTTGCTTTGGAGCACGTTTAACTAAATAGCTCTTTTTGGAGCTTTGACGACTAGCTTACAGTAAAAACATTACAGTCTTGCATGCGTTTCAATATCATTAGCTCAGCCTTGTGCGTGAAATGAAATATGACCCAATTAACAAGGGTAGCAGTTGTGTTTTTATTTCCCCTTGAATGAATCTTCTAAAAACTGGACCGTTGTGTGGTTTGGAATGGTAGATATTTCCCAAGACATGTTTCTGTGAAATGGTTTACATATGTACACTGCCCACTTAGGGCCTGATTTACTAGTACAGTGTTCCCTCGTTTTTCACGGTTAATGGGGACCATGACCCCCCGCGAAAGGTGAAAAAACCGCGAAGTAGAATTTGCCCCCCCCACCCAGGAATTTTTGTGGATGTGTATGTGGGTACCAGAATGTTTAAAATATGTAAACAGTATTTATACTTTACATATTTGAGACAAAGATTACAACAGTACACGTATTTACTTAAATCTTTAATTATAAAACCTTATACAGTAATTAACATTCATCAACATTGCCTTCTGAGAGAGGTGAAGAGGCTTGCGTTGGTGGTGGAGGTGAGGCTCTCACTTGACTCGTAGAGGCTTTAGGTTCACTCGGAGACTCTTCTGCTGGAGGCGCCGATGGTGTAGCTGGGGTTTTACCTTGGAGAAAAACATGGTGATGGATAGTTGTTGTCTTTGTTTTTTCTTTTGCTTCAAAATTCCCCTGTACAAGGACATAACCCCGTCTCTTATTACGCGGAGTTACCACACGTTTCGCTTCCTAATTGAAGCTCTGTCTCGATGCACCACACTGTAGATTGATTCACGCCATAATGGCGTGCCACAGACGCATAACTTCTGCCCTCTTTGATCATATCTAAAAGTTTCACTTTTTCGCTGATGGTCATCATCTTCTTCTTCCTCTTGGGCGCCCCGGAGGAAGCTTTTGCAGGGGCACAGCGCTTAGGTGGGATTGTAAGGGCTTAACTAATCAAAAAAAGTTATCGCTTCAACAAAAAAAGTTATCACGAACACAACACTAAGATACAGTATGCGAGACAGTCAACAGCATGGATGAGACTGGCGAGACACAACTAGGGAAGCTGCTGCGATGATGTGCAGCCAATCAGCTCGCGGGATAAATCCACTTGTGCACTCATTGGTCGATGTCGCGCCGGGAACCAATCACGCGCCTTGTATGAGTGCTCGTACAGTACAGGCATGTACAGGCATGTACAAAGCCTCTGAGTCAACTCATCTCTTTGTTTGGCATTCAGGGAAACCTTCTCTCGCTCGCATCAACATAAAAAAACGCGTCTTTCCGCAATATGCCTGCCGATATGGCTGTATTTTATTTATTTATTTAATGAATATTTTGGAAAAACCCGTGAAGCACTGAAGCCACAAAACGTGAAGGTGAAGTGGCGAGGGAACAATGTATCACAAATAGCGGGCACTAAATTGTGTTTTCTCTTTCAGATTGGGTGCGCTAGTGGCAACATGTGTAAAGGTGGTGGAGACCGCCATATTTAAGAGAGGGTAGTTCTGATGGTTCTAAAAACAAAACAAATGGTTGGATGGTTTGAACAAAACTACCTTGCCTGGGAAGAAATTCATACTTCTTTTTTTGCCACAAATCTTCCATAATTTGGAACTGGGTTTAGTATAAAATGGTAAAGGATGCCAAACATTGTCAAAGTAGTGAATCAAAATTGAGTAAGTCATGTTACACAATTCCATAATATAAATTGTTTACGACATGAAGAATCATTATGACTAACATTACTAGATTGCCTGTAGATCATTACAGTAAACAATAACTGCAATGACCAATTATTTAGCTTTTGTAATATATTTGCTGCCATGGAACGCATATAGAGGACTTTTTGCACATTTATTACATGTAATAGATGTGCAAAGGAAATAGTTTAACAGCCTTGAGTTGCAAATAGCAGACACATAAGAACCCTGGAGCACTTCCAGAAGGTCTTTCAATTACACCAAATGAATTTTACTTTGTTTTCCAGCACAAGATGGATAACTGAGAGCATGGGCTGTCAACATAGTAAACAGTACTATGGATTTAATCACAATAACACATCTAAAAGCTTAGACATTGTTGAACAGGGGTACATCTTAATGGGCAGCTTGACGGGAAATCGATGTTGAGCGGAAGGAAGACGAAGCTTAGAGAGACGGAAGGTGATTGAGATGAAATGACAAAGAAGAGGGAGGAGTTTATTAATTATAAAGGCAATTGTCCAGTCATGAAAAAAAAAACACCATACGTTTTTAAGTGATACAGACATAAGGGGAGAAAAGGAGAAAATAAGGGATGAATGAATGAATATTTAAAAATCGTTTGACTCATCGAAGTGATCACTGCCAGTTCTACACCATAGTTTGCTGTTAGTTAAATCACTGTAGTCTTCATCATTTTAAATAAATTTCTTTGCGGTCATGCATGCATGCTAACTCATTCTGGTTGCTGCTGTTTAAAATCTTAAAAGTACATATAGGATTCTGTATTTTCTTTGTATGAAAAATACACTTGTGTCAATGCTTTTGGTGCACGCATCTGTCATTTGTTGTTTTTTCATATTTACTATAGCAATCCTGTAATAATACTGATAACCATGATAATGTGATGTGAACTTTTCACCCAAAAGTCAGCTGGGACAGGCTCCATACCCTAAACAGGATAAGCAAGCAGTAGTAAGTTGATGGATGAAAACCACAAAGTGTTCAGAATCAGAATCAGAATCATCTTTATTTGCCAAGTATGTCCGAGACACACAAGGAATTTGTCTCCGGTAGTTGAGCCGCTCTAGTACAACAGACAGTCAATTTACAGAACACTTTGGAGACATAAAGAAAAAAAAAAAAAAAAAAAAAAAAAAAGATGCAGAGTCCTCTAGCACTTAGAGCAGTTCGAATGACTAATATTGCAATAGTCCGGTGCAATGACCATTGTGCAAAGGGCGCTGAGACTTCAAGGAGTGTATGCGGTATAAAGTGACGAGTAGTGCGATAATCTGGGACAATGTTGGTTGTGCAAATGTTACAGATACTCCTCAATCAGTGTGCAAATGGAGCAGATGCTACTCTGGCATGAGTGGTCAGTATATGCAAATAGTGCAGCATGGCGAGACAACTACAGTGAGTGCACGAGTAATACATAATTGGCCCCACAGAAATGTGACAACGAACTCAAGTCAAAAAATTGCCAGCTTGTTGTGATGGAATTATAGGTTAGCTGTTTAAGAAGTTGATTACAAGAGGGAAGAAGCTGTTGGAATGTCTACTAATTCTAGTTTGCATTGATCGGTAGCGCCTACCTGAGGGAAGGAGCTGGAAGAGCTGGTGACTGGGGTGCGGAGGGTCCGAGAGGATTTTGCACGCCCTTGTCTTAGTTCTGGCAGGGTGCAAGTCCTCAAGTGTGGGTAGGGGGTACCGACAATCCTTTCAGCAGTTTTGATTGTCTGTTGCAGTCGTTGTTTGTCCTTTTTTGTAGCAGCACCAAACCAGACTGTGATGGAAGAACACAGGACTGATTCGATGACTGCTGTGTAGAACTGTCTCAGCAGCTCCGGTGGCAGGCTGTGCTTTCTCAGAAGCCGCAGGAAGTACATCCTCTGCTGGGCCTTTTTGAGGACGGAGTTGATGTTGGTCGCCCACTTCAGGTCTTGAGAGATTGTAATTCCCAGGAACTTGAAGGTCTCGACGGTTGACACAAGGCAGCTGGACAACGTGAGGGGCAGCTGTGGCGAAGGATGCCTCCTGAACTCCACGATCATCTCTTGAGCGTGTTCAGCTCCAGGTTGTGTCGGCCGCACCACAGCTCCAGCCGCTCCGCTTCCTGTTGATATGCAGACTCGTCACCGTCCTTGATGAGGCCGATGACAGTGGTGTCATCTGCAAATTTCAGGAGTTTGACAGTTGGGTTCGCTGAGGTGCAGTCGTTCGTGTAGAGAGAGAAGAGCAGCGGAGAGAGGACACAACCTTGGGGCGCCCCAGTGCTGATGCTGCGTGTGGATGAGGTGGCCTCCCCCAGCCTGACCTGCTGTGTCCTGCCCGTCAGAAAGGTGTAAATCCACTGGCAGATGGCAGGTGAGACACTGAGCTGGAGAAGCTTGGATGAAAGGAGTTCAGGGATGATGGTGTTGAACGCTGAGCTGAAGTCCACGAACAGGATCCTCGCGTAGGTCCCTGCACTGTCGAGGTGTTTTTGGATGAAGTGCAGTCCCATGTTGACTGCATCATCCGCAGATCTGTTCGCTTGTTAGGCAAACTGCAGGGGGTCCAGCAGGGGACCTGTGACACTCTTGAGGTGGTCCAGCACGAGACATTCAAAGGACTTCATGACCACAGATGTCAAAGCGATAGGCCTGTAGTCATTCAGACCCGAGATTGCAGGTTTCTTGGGGACTGGAATGATGGTGGAGCGTTTGAAACAGGATGGAACTTCGCACATTTCCAGAGATCTACTGAAGATCTGAGTGAAGACTGGAGCGAGCTGGTCCGCGCAGACTTTGAGGCAGGATGGGGACAAATGGTCCGGGCCTGCCGCTTTGTTAATCTTTTGTTGTTTGAAGATGCGTCTCACATCCTGTTCATGGATGGTTAACGCAGAAGTCAGAGGTGTGACACCCACCAGGTCGCGGGTGCGGCCTGGTGGGTGTGTGGTGTGTAACTGTCCTTTTCAAATCTGCAGTAGAAGGTATTCAAGTCGTTGGCTAGTGTGCTATTGTTCTCAGCTTGGGGGGGTCGTCGCTTGTAATTAGTCAGCGATTGGAATGGATGCCAGACTGATTTAGAGTCGTTTGCGCTAAACTGATTTTCCAACTTTGCTGCATAGATCCTCTTTGCAATGTTAATTTCTTTAGTCAGCTGGTTTCTAGCTCGATTATACAGGGCCCTGTCCCCGCTCTGATATGCGTCCTCCTTAGCTTGGCGAAGCTGCTTAAGTTTAGCAGTGAACCACGGCTTGTTGTTGTTGAATGTGCGAAATGATTTTGTTGGTACACAAACCTCTTCACAGAAACTGATATAGGATGTGACAGTGTCCGTATATTCATCCAGGCTGCCAGCTGAATTTTCAAAGACACTCCAGTCTGTGCAGTCTAAACAGCTTTTAAGTTTCATCTTTGCTTCATTGGTCCACTTTTTCACTGTTTTCACTGTAGGCTTCGCGCATTTAAGTTCTTGCCTGTACGTCGGTATTAAGTGAATTAAGCAGTGATCAGACGAGCCCAGGGCTGCACGAGGTATAGCACGCTATGCGTTTTTTACCGTAGTGTAGCAGTGGTCTAAAGTATTATTTTCCCTGGTAGGACAGTCGATGTGCTGCTTGTATTTAGGGAGTTCGTGGTTGAGTTTAGTCCCCGAGAATAATGAGGGGTGAGTCCGGGTGTTTTTTTTCAATTTCGTTGACTTTTTCGGCGAGCGTTAGCAGTGCGGCGTTCGTGTTACCTTGAGGCGGTAGATAGACTCCAGCCAGTATGAACGATGCGAACTCACGTGGCGAGTAGAATGGTTTACAGTTTAAAAATAGCGACTCCAAATGCGGGCTGCAGTGTGTGCTGAGCTCCGTGACGTCCGTACACCATTTTTCGTTGCTATAGAGGCATAACCCGCCGCCCTTTGTTTTCCCCGATGATTCCATGTCGCGGTCCGCTCGATGAATGTGAAAGCCGGGAAGCATGACTGCGCCATCGGGTACAGCGTCGCAAAGCCAGGTCTCCGTGAAGCACATGGCCGCGGAACGTCCGAAGTCTTTACTGGTCTTTAACAGAAGATGAAGCTCGTCCATTTTGTTGGGTAGGGAGCGTACATTCGCGAGGTGGATCGACGGGAACGCCAATCTGTGTCCTCTCTTGCGGAGTTTCACCTGAATGCTGGCCCGTTTCCCTCTGTGGCGGCGCTTCCGTCTCCATGCGCCGAAAACCGCGGACGCCGCTCCGGTGAGTAACTGGGAAAAAACTGAGCGGATTTGTGAAAGTTGGTGACAGAAAGTCCGGAGTAGCCTCCTTTATGGTTGGCAGGTCTCCCCTTGTGTAAGTGTAAGGTCTCCAAAGACGGACGAAAAAAACAAAAACAATACTAGAGAGGGTGTTACCGAGGCGACCACACTGGTAGGCGCCATCTTGAGCTTCAGTGATAAACAGGCTGTACTAAATCCTAAATTAACCCAACCCCAAGATGTCTCTTCCAAACACTTAACATAAAATTTTTGTCATCAATTCCAGTAAGCAATGAACTTGTTATCACCCCATAAAATAAGTTATACTTCACCAATGCAATGTAGGAATAATGTGGTGATGCAGTTTATGCGATAGTATTTTGGTAACATGAAGATGAAATGGCTTTTGTGTTTGTCCTCAATTCAACTGTTTGTTTTAAATTTGCTTGTCTCAGAGTGGGGATGCAGACAAAATTCCTTCACTTATCAGTGGTACTCATAACATCCAAGATAATGGTGTAAACAAAGTATGCTGCTGCGTGCTGATAAATCTCTGCAAAATGATCAGAATGTTCATTCCTAACAAAGCAAAAGTTTGCCTATCAACATTAAAATAAGTTAGTTACTTCAATAGCATTTAATAAGGAGAAAACTGTTACAGAGAAGCTTATATAGGACTGGAGGTTTTTTTTCTTTAGAAGTTCAGTTAGTTTAAAATTGCAAACTTCCATTAGCAACATGTAAGTGACACATTTTTACATGCACTGCATTTTATTACACTTCTATATTCAAGACATCACAGTTGAGATGATCACAGCAAGCAACTCTAGTGATATTTTGTAGTTAGACATGCCACATTCCTAACCACTAAAAAACGAATATACTTTTTAGATTACATTTTTGTAAGTGCAATCATGGCTAGTGATTTATTTATTTTTAATTTTTTTTTTATTATACACATTTGACTAATTTCATACTCGAAGCAAAGTCAACTTTCACCCAGCTGAATATACAGTCTTGTATTGTGCATCACAGCGCATAGAGACCGGGACCACACACAAGCTGGGTGAAAGGAGAGATGTCAAAGTGATGGCGTCCACAAAAGATGTTGCGCCTCTCAACTGAGAATTGGAGTTATTGGTGATTTTCTCAATGGCACTTGGAGTTATGAGGAAGCCGACTCGCATTTCTCCAACAACTACTGCAGTTGCATTTTATATAAGTGACAGCAGGATTTAAACTGTGAGCCTCCAGAGAAGGCCTCGTCCCTACTGGTCTACTTACGTAGACCAACGGGATTTTTTTCATGTGTTGGTGGTTATGTAGGACTGGCAGTAACACCACCCCTTTTGAGAATTCCCCAATTAAATTGCAATTAAAAAGCATGAAAACTACACCAAATGGCTGAACCAACAGATGACCTCAACAGCTTTAGATCAGTGTGACGGCTTCCCGATACTCACATTTGGCAGGCACAATACAACCAGGAAGTAACATGTTTTTAAAATACTCTGCGGAAATAATCACTGACATGTTTACATTTCTCCATTGGATGGTGGTTATGCCGCCCGCCATGTGCCTTGTATTGAGTGAGTTAGTCAAAGTTCATACGCCTGAACAAAACCGCCCCAATGAAAATGTCAATATCTGTTTTATAACTGAGACAATAAAGCCTTAACATTTCTGCAATTGTGTTGTATGGGATGATTTGAATCAAATCAGGAAATCCTTCTGTGGGCAGTCTTGGTAACAGTCATCTGTCGAGAATAATATTTGGTAATCAAGGTCTTCTGTCTGCTGGCACCATTTCCCCCAGTTTTGTTTTCTCTCCATGCTCTAAACAATGCTCCATATACTTATGTCACAGCCAGTGAGCAGCCACATTTGTGCAGATGTCCCCATTAAGGCCATTTTTAACATTTATGACATTTGATAATATAATCTGTGTAACATCAGCTCAACCGAAATGTAGTTTGCATCATTGTCATCATTCCGGAATTTCCTTCTGGTTCAATAAAGTATCTACCTAACCTAATTCCAGTTACTAGCGCTCTCTTTGAATGTGGCGGTGTCCCTGCCAGGACACGCAGCAGCCACTCAATGAAAGACCAATTGTCTGTCAGTGCACTCTGAAGCACTTTCTTGTAGACATGTGGTTCTTATTTCGAAGCCGGAGGAGCAGATTAACATAAAACAGGGTGTGTAACAGTTTTCGTATTCAAAACCCAGCCTGGAGCGAGAGGGTGCCGCGGTGGGATTACCTCATTTAAGATCCCTTAAAACTCTGTTTACCTTGCAAAGTGCGCATCTTAAACCAAGTATTGCTCTGGTAGCAAGCATATCAGGGTCATTGCTATTAACAACCTTATTTCACAGAGAACTTGGCATACATTGGCAAGCTGTTACAAATTATGATCTTCTCTTGTGTTATTATACTGTAAAAACAAACAATAAAATGCAAGATGGCTGAGTCATGCATGCCGTGATTGTGACGTAGAGTAGAAAAATAGCCAAACCGGAAGCTAACTGAAAGTCACACTGTTGCCAGACTTTACAATTGGAGGAAACAATAAAGTCGTGTTTTTGTAAAACGTGTCTTCCAAGTCCATCCATCCATCCATTTTCTGAGCCGCTTCTCCTCACTAGGGTCGCGGGCGTGCTGGAGCCTATCCCAGCTATCATCAGGCAGGAGGCGGGGTACACCCTGAACTGGTTGCCAGCCAATTGCAGGGCACATACAAACAAACAACCATTCACACTCACATTCACACCTACGGGCAATTTGGAGTCTCCAATTAATGCATGTTTTTGGGATGTGGTAGGAAACCGGAGTGCCCGGAGAAAACCCACGCAGGCACGGGAGAACATGCAAACTCCACACAGGTGGGACCGGGGATTGAACCCGGGTCCTCAGAACTGTGAGGCTGACGCTCTAACCAGTCGGACACCGTGCCACCCGTCTTCCAAGTCATTCACCCCAATAGAAAGAGAAAAGTTGGCAAGCAATTGCCACTACAACATAGTTAGTGGAGATGCTAACGGCAAGCTTCTACTACTATAGCAACTACGACTACATTGTATTTTCCTGCAGTCTAGATGCTGATGCTGACTTATAAAAGTCAGTACAAGTAGTACCCCAGACCTCTGGTTTGAGTTGAGACACTTGGTGTCTCTCAGTGGAGAAATCACTTCGTGTGGTATACTGTGTCATTTACTTCCAAGTACACCAACACTATGAGAATAACAACAAATAATGTTTGGGGTCTTTATTATTTTAATTTTTTAAAAACTGCCTTGAAGGAGCACTTTTCAGTTTTAACTTGCTCTATGAATACCATTTATCTACTCATCATACTGTTTGTATGAAGAGGATTTAGGAGGTAAAAAAGGATTTAGGAGGTAGAAAAGCGCCATAAAAGTGAAAGCCCATTTACCACTACCCATAGTTCTTTGGTGCGAGTAAATGTTTGGATACACATTAAAAAGAAGGTAGAAAATTAATTGTGAACAGTCAAACGACACAACATTCCACCAACCATTTGGGAAGTGCACAGAGATTTGTATTTTATTATACACACAAAACAAAATTAATACTATACATTATACACATTCATTTTGATGTCATGCTACATGGTAGAATCCAATTCCAACATAGCCTTCTCCCTGTCTTTTCTACAAGCTCAGCTTGAAGATGCTTCCTCTTTCATGACTGCAGCCTCTCTATATGAGTTTCTTCGTAACACAAGAGGTCTTGTGAATGGTCAACTGGAACAGACCTTATATGAAGAAATCCATTGTCTAAGAGAAAAACTATTTCATTTTGAGCAGTTTGAATAAATCATAATACAGCTTGTAATGAATATCCACTTTTACTTTTTTCATTACTCTGGTCAGCCATGTCATTAAGCTCTAAATATAACCTCATTATATATTCCATTTCTATCAGCTTAATTCGAAAACCAAATGTTCTCTGAACATCAGGTGTGCATTTCACTTTACAATTCATGCACAGGCTGGGGCTCTTCCTTTTTCTCTCTCTCGTTTTCACTCCATCTCTCTGAGTTATAGCCACCATTCACATGCACGGCCACGAGACAAAGACGGTGGAAGTGGAAATAGTTGAGAGAAACAGGGTGAAGCTTCTAGATGAAAGAATGAAAGAATTTTACTGATTGGTGCTGGAAAATGTTTAACAATGACATTAATTCAGCCAAAGTCTTTCTGTGGGGACATGGAAGCTGAATTGAATCAGCAAGATGACTGTATGTGATCGTTTTCATAAATACATTACTAAAAATCAGTTGTACCATTGTTTTTTTTTTCAAAATGTAAACCCATCATCAAATGGCATCAAATCTGTAATTACAATTAAGATGCTACTTAATGACCTTGACCCTTAGAGGTGGGGCAGATGATGTCTGAATCTGAGTCGATGAGCTAATTTATCTCGACAGAGGAGTCAAAGGTCACAGATGAAGCAACGATAACAGACAGAGCTAATGAATAACAATAGATGGATTAATTGGATGCCCATCCCAGTTAGTGATGAGGTTTGACCAGTGATGCCCAACACATTTCACATTAGGGATAAAAGTCATTGAGTCCAATGCAAGTCCAAGTCTTATTTCATGGTGCCTACAGCTGTTGTAATATATATAACAATTCAAAGGTTCTCTGCAACACTGACTATGCAACTTCATTTTTAAAAATATTTTTTGGGAAACACAATGGGAGGTAATATGTTCTTGAGCATGTGTTTCTTTGTTGTCATGATTATCCAGTTTCCATGACACCATTTTGGTGCAAATCCAGGTGAAGGCTCAGATCCAGGAATCATTTTTCACTGATATCAAGAGTGCAGGCATGTGTGTTTCTGCTCACTAGAAAGTGCTGGAAATCAATTAAGTAATGATATTGTAATTTTACACAAACATTGGGTTATCTTGTTGTCAAATGTATTTTGATGGGGGTTATCTTCATAATAACAGTTGATGTTATGTGCTCCATTGTGAGAATGCAAACACACTGACTGGCTACCTTGTGGTTCTGCATTATTGTTGTGTTTTTGTAACTGTTGACATATTTTATGTAAGTGACCATGTATTTTGTTGCCGCTCAGAAGCTACACAGACACACTCAATGATGTTGATCTTGCATTTAAATCTAACATACAGTACTGTGGGCAATGTCTCTATCTTTGTAACCCAGACGAGCCTTTTTCTTAATAGTCATTTTATCAATACCCTTCCTGCTGCCATTCTCCCTGGCAAGTCTTTCCTTCAGAGTCAAAAAATATTCTTAAGCTGCTTGAAGTTGTTGGCCTGTGGGTCGACTGTCAGAAACCCGTCCTGTGATTATGTTGTGGCTTTCGATCTGACAGACCTCTTCCTGCTAGTTTCCTCCACTTTCCTCTAGAGCTTTGATGGCGGAGGAAACTGTGTTCACTGGCTCCTGAGTTTTCTTTGCAGGCCCTCTGAAAGGAAGACCTACACCTGAAGGCTGTTAGTCAGTCTGCCTTTCTGTAGTGAAACAGTCTGTTCCAAGTTGGAACATCTGAAGGTTGAAATGCTATCACCAACTGTCTTGGATTCATTTCATTCATTTAGTTGAATTGCTGCCAAGGACCAGGGAGCTATAAACTTTGTTTATATAATGTTTTTCACTTTTATTTTAGCCCTCATTTACCACCAAAGGTAACAACAAAGTTATGGAAACCTTAAATGCAGGTTAGACTTGACCACACAACCCACCCCCCCCCCCCCCCCCCAAAAAAAAAAGTGAAACAAAAGGCCATTTCAGACACCAAACAAGTACTTGAATGGCAAATTCCCTGGGTTACCACAGTCAGAGCAATACACAAAATATCATCTTTGCCAAAGAAAATAAGTTAAAAAAAATAAGTAAAAAAAAAATTCTATTACTGTATAAAAGATTGAAAAAGAATTAGATTTCCAATTTTTGCAGAAACCATCAAGCAATTGTGCAACATAGGTTTTGGCCTCCTGTGGCTCCAATGCATCCTTCAAGGCTTTTTATAATTTTTTTTTTTTTTTTTTAGCTATTTCCAGTCACAATTATTGTATTATTTTACAACAGCGACCTTCCTGTTAATTTTAAATGAGGGATCTGTTAGCTGAGCTATTTTTCTGGCATAATTTTCAAACAATATCCTTCAAACCTTCAGGGTATAGTATATATTAAAGCAAGAACTATATATTTTAAAGTACCTACAGACAAACCAATTTCCACTTACTTACAGTAAGAGATACTCTTTTATTTTATTTTTAATGTGAATGGTTCTGTGCCAAGTGAAGGTCTGCGGGGTTCTCCCTTGCAAGCCTTAAAGGTCAATGAGGGGGAGGACACCTGCTCTTCTTTGACCCACGAGGTCACTGGAGGCCTGTATGATGGAGATAGCTGAAATGAATGAAGATAACAGAATGGAATAACAAATATGTGTTGTGCTTAACAGTACATTTGCACCAACACTCAAGCACTAAGTGCACATGTGCTGATGAGTTTTCCAGTCTGTTGGCTTGTTTATATGGTCAGTGCTGCATTAAATCCTTAGCAGTTTGCCGCTGGCCACATGCATGAGCCGGAGATAAGTGTGTTTGCATCTTTGAGTCAACAACCCAAATATTACTTTGTATTCTCCCTATAGATTAGAACTGGTGCTTGGAGATAACAAAGGAGCTTATAGAGCCCATCGTGTTGTTTACACCTGCAACCTCCATCTTCTACATCATTATAGATAAACTTTTTCTCCCCCTCAAAAAAATCAGATTTTTAAAAAGAACCAGTTAAATATCCAGTTAAATATTTATTTTAGATTCATACAAAGAACAGCATTGAATCTCTGAGCTACAATGTGATTCAAATGTATTCAGTAAATGTATTTAAAAGCAAAAAAAAAAAAAAAAAAAGAAGAATATATCTATGTTTTTCTTTGTTTCACCACAGACAATACTGGTATAGTAAACAATGAAAAGTAAACAATTATCTAGGGAGAGTTTCTATACATGGGAAGAGTTTGGGGGGAAGGTCCTTTGCTGTTTCCCCATTGCACAAAGCAAGGTCCATCAAGGCATGATTGGGTGATTTTGGTGTGGAAGAACCTGAGATGTCTGACCTCACAAATGTTCTTCTGGATGATTGGTCAAATAAATAAATACATAAATAAATCAAAATCCAAAGACAGACCCCAACATCTCAAACCTTAATCTTCAATCCGTTTGGTTAAATGCTTAGATGTCACTACAGAGTATCTGAATTGAATGTGCCATATTTGCAAGGTTCTGGAATGACTGAGAGGTGTAAATTCTGAGACAATGTGGATTTCAAAGGAATGGAACATTCTTTTGTGATATTGGTGCACCCCTAGATTGCAGTCAAACATGACAAAAATAAAATAAATGTGAAGTTCTTTGTGTTGCCTCTTGGATACAGAGCTGCATATTGACACAAATGCTGGACTAATGTTGGTCTAATTGCAACAGAGGTACTCCTGGACTGTTTTTCAGAAAACCTAATTGTGTGGACCGGCAGAGTGAACTAATTATCTGCATGCTGTTTTCCCAGCCAGTGCTGGTAATTTAACAGCAATTGACCTCCTGCAGTCTGCTTGCAAATGAAAACATGTAGGCCGGTTTGCTAATGAGGGGGACCAGAGTCCGCAGGGTTCTACGGGACCCTGCGCTCCACACAGGACACAGAACCCTGCACTTCATTCCCAATTTAGCTCTGAACTACCTCCAGGGAAGACATCATTGTCCTCATACTGTGTAATGGCTGAGGATTACAAACTTTAGTAGAGCAGATTCCTGTCGGGAAAACAATCAAATCCCTCTGAATGTTCAGAAAATATTGATGGGTGACAAGTCCAGGGTGTATCCCACCTCTACAATAGGCCACAGTTTACCTGTGAGCCTGAATATTGTGCGATTAGCAGCACAAACTGAATGACTGTCCAGACAGTAGAATTTCTAGAATTTAAGTTCTGTTGTCAATTTACTTAGTTTGTAAGCAGTTTGTACACTACACCTACATGTATCTTGTAACAAGGTAAAGATTATCATTCCATATGTGGATATTCTAAATCAAATGGTAGTACGTGATGATGGCACGTACCAGCTGAGCAGACCATTTTAAACCACTCTCACATCTGAGCATCTTACAACTTCTGAAATTTAGATGTGCTATCCTGCACTGCAACACATCAATTCCTTACCCATGTCATACTAAAGGGTTAGGGTTCTAAAATTGCTATTTTGTAACTCCAATAATCAAATGCTTACTGAAACCAATAATAAAGAATGTATGTAAAGAATGTGAATAGCAGACAAAAAGGATACATTGGTGTTTCAAAAGTGTATATCCTTGGAATGTTTGGCATTTTTACGTATGTTCTTTGTATGTTTTTCCTTTTTTCTGTGGTTTCCTAAGCAAACAAGACTGCTTTATGAAGACTAAGTAACTTCACCACTATACTGAGTTTCTCTGTGTGTGTTTTTGTGATCATTCACCGCAACCAAGATGGCTGGTGGTTGTTATCATGACTGTGTCAGTGCACGGTAATTTGCGATGCCAGTGACTGACTTAGACAGAAGACAGCTGTCGTCAACATTTTGAGATACAAAACTTGCCTGAACTTGTATGTTTTGTTAAAGCAGCTAGACAAGGACTCTAAAGTTAGAGTGGCAAATAATACCAGAAGATGAGCTTTTTTTTTTTCTCCTCGCCAAATACCAATGTGTCTAAGAGCACTGCTCCCACACCCATTTCAAGAGTCTAACTTCTCAATTGGAATGTATTATTGGCCAGGTCCAAAGTCCAATTGCTACTTCTCAAGAAAAAACTACAGGAGTATGTCAAATATATGTGTGCGGAAAACACATCCAGAGCTTGCTTCGATTTAGAGTCCCCAGATGAACATTTTCTTTTGACTTTATACCCAAATTTACACTTCACTAAAGGATAGTCTGTGAGCGTGTGTGTGTGTGTGTGTGTGTGTGTGCGTGCGTTTGTGTATTAAACAGCAGCTTTCTGGCGAGGATTGAAATCTGAAGCAAGCACATTCTTTGCTGGCAGTACAGTGTAAGCTGTTGATGTTCAGCATGTGCTGATTTTGCAGCAACGACATGAACTGCTGAATCACCTTCCACATGGCAGGCAAGTCCAGCAGTTTCATGTCGAAAGGTGGGTAAGAGCCACCATCCATCCACCACCTGTTTCGAACTTTTTTCATAAATGTACCCTCCATGAGTATGAAACTAAGATCCTGATTTAGGATTGCATCTGCCAAATGCATTTTCCGGGTGGAGTGATATGCAAATAGATTAATTTAGCTGTTGCAATGTAATTTATCAAACCCGAGACAAACGGTGTCTCATTTTGCGTCTTTAAATACCGCATCTGAAAAGCAGTTGCAAACCAGATTGCAGCATTTCCAGCGTAGTGCAGGCAAAAGCCAGTCACAAGTAGGAGTCATGCCATATCACTTATGACAAACTCCTTTCAACCCTGCATTTCCATATGTCTGGGTCATTTCAGCGTACTGCGACAACCAGTGCTGGCCTCTCCCACAGCAGTTTTTCGGGTGTGCTGCACCAAGTTTCAAACGCAATGTTATGCAAGATGGGCACATACATCCAATTGCCATGAACTCGGGATAGGTTAAATCAAACAAAAGATGGCTTCCTTGCAGTTGTTGGCTATCAATTGTTTTGTAACTCAGTAACATGTTTTTCTTCTCTTCTGCTAACACTTCCAATTCCATCACTTCAAACTTCTTTGCGCTTGCCTTGGTGAAAGAGCATCAGAGAGCTACAGAAAGAACAAAACCCTCTTTTAAATATGACGGTCTCTGTTCCATTTCAAGCCGTTGCCAACAGTTCGCATCTAGAGTGAGAGTAAGTAATTTAGCACCCATTATTTGGCATCTTAGTAAAAGAGTCCAATCTTAGTAGATCACGCCCACCAATCTGTCAGAGTCAACACTCACTTTAACACCAGCTATTTGTGATCTTAGTAAATCAGGCTGGGGATTTCCAACTGTTTTTCAAACCGATGGAGGATGGAGCAGAAGCAGTCCACCCCTGTTGAAGGAATAAACGGATGGATACTATATTTCCTAAAATGACAAACATAAATGGCATCATCAACGCTGAAAACATATTGCACCACCTACTTTATTACTTTGAGGTCCATTATTGAGCATATTTTTCAGTCAGCATTTTGCCATGCTTAACCCCAATTAATACAAGGGAACTGAATATTTTAAACCTTTTCACCTCTGTGGCTGTGTGTCCCCTAATGCCAAAAGACAAGTTATCAAGCCGGACGGGGTCAAGTCAGGTTTCCTGAACTTGCAAAAAAAAAAAAATATTTTTTTTTTAAAAGTAGTGTCTTCTGTGTGACTGTTGAATTCCTGTGCTCCAGGAGAAGACTACATTATGGTGAAAAACAGCTGCAGCAGAAAGTGAAGGGTGAGCACAAATTGGCCGAGGAAGCTCTGATCTGATTCTATTTTGAATTTACTTTTGCTTGGAAAATTATTTATTATTTGTATCATTATTTCAGTCTGCGTGTATTGTGAGACCAAGGTAGCTCCTCCAGTTTGGGACTGCAAGTGGCTGTGGTTTTTTTAACTTTCAGAGTGACTTAAAACCTCACTGGCAACCAACACTGTTGAGCCTGCAAGAATTTGCCAGAAGGCCATGAATAAATAGTTCTCCATATTTTAGTTATGCCATCTGGGTAATTTTAGTTACATATTTTTTTTACTCTAATAGCTTAACTATTTGAGATAATTTTGACAGACTTATTACACAAAGGAATTATTTATTTTAATTTCTCTCTCCCACGCGTTTTTTCTTGTACAATACTACCGAATTTCCTCAGATAGTGGACTCCTCTCAAATAGATGGTGTGTCTCAATCAATTGTCAAATTTAAATTTTATTTTACATAATTGATCATACATACAATGCTAACCAAAACAACATCCATCCATCCATTTTCTGAGCCGCTTCTCCTCACTAGGGTCGCGGGCGTGCTGGAGCCTATCCCAGCTGTCATCGGGCAGGAGGCGGGGTACACCCTGAACTGGTTGCCAGCCAATCGCAGGGCACATAGAAACAAACAACCATTCGCACTCACAGTCATGCCTATGGGCAATTTAGAGTCCCCAATTCATGCATGTTTTTGGAATGTGGGAGGAAACCGGAGTGCCTGGAGAAAACCCACGCAGGCACGGGGAGAACATGCAAACTCCACACAGGCGGGGACGGGGATTGAACCCCGCACCTCAGAACTGTGAGGCTGACGCTCTAACCAGTCGGCCACCGTGACGCCCAAAACAGCATTATTATTAATAATAATAATAATAATAATAATAATAATAATAATAATAATAATAATAATAATAATAATAATAATAATAATAATAATAATAATAATAATAATAATAATAATGCATTTTTAAAAAGTATTTTGCCGTTTGATCTTGTTATGGGGAAATGTTCCCCAACCAGAAGAAAAACATCATTTGTTCCCTCCAGCCAGAACACCATGTAAATTGTTTTCAGTGTCAGTAAAACAATGTTCATCTGTTCCCAATGAAAGTCATTGTTCATCATCCGCTTCTCACGGTAAACATTTACACTGTAGACTCAAATAGGCACCATGTATACAGAAGTGAAGGATGTACTGTTAATGCATCCCTGTCAACTTGTTGACATGTGATTTACGTGTGGTCAGCCTCTGTTTTATTGACTTGCCATTGATTGTTAGCTGTGATTGGTTGAATTTGTTCCTCAGTCAATTATAACTTTCCCTCACTGGACATCCGGAGCATTCCAGTGATGTGTGTGTGTCTGTTTGTGTATGTTTTTATCCCAATATGTGGTTGGCTGTAGGTTAACATGATAGCAGGAATCTGGATGGGCCTTGAGCAAAGTAAATTCGGATTCCTGGCAGTGCATCTGTGTGTTTTGCATACTTCACCATCAGAGCTCCAATAAATCATGCTAAATTCAATATGGTAATGAAAAACAACTCATTTGTTAGTCTCGACATATGCATTTGATGCCTTCAGCAAGCTAAATAAAAAATGAATCACAGCAGATTCCAGATGAATATTTAGCAGTAATTGCATGGACATTATTCTATAATGAAGAGAAATAAGAATTTCAAATAATTTTTCCGATCACCAAAATGTATACAGTAAGCTTTCTTCTTCATTGTATGATATGAGCTTTTGCCCATTTACCTTTTCACCAGGTCAGTAAAATATAGCTAATAAACCATCTTTAAATAGCCTGCAAGCAATAAAGCATCCCTTATGACTTTTGTTACAAATAGTATCATCCTGCACTGTATGATCAGCTAAGCAATTTATTGCATAAAAAGTATCCTCCCTTTTAGAACAAAATGAAGGGCTGTTAGGATGCAGTGTCTGGTGTGACGAAAGAGGGCAACCTTGCGTGAGAGAATGAGTAGTATGATGTTGGCAGAGAAGAAGAAAGGGAGGGATAGTGTGTCAGAGTGAGTTGTCGGACATGCAACTGAGTTCGTCGACCTGGCAGGCCTAGAATGGCTCTAAAGTAGCCAGTAGTGAGGAAGGGATATTGGAGAGAGGAAAGAGAGAGAGAGAGAGGTCATGTCTGGAAGAAAAAAAGGAGACACTTCATTCAAATTAGAAGGGAATGGAATATTTCTGTCCATATACTGTAATTCAGACATGGTGCATTTTTTTTCCTTGCTGAACTTGTGTGGTTAAAGACCCATGTACACATCAAAAGGTAAAAAAAAGAAGTTCCTGGATTAATTTGACAGACTGCGGCACTTTTAATCACATTCAGTTAAGATCCAAGTCACTCTAACCACCAAGCTGCACCAGTTTGGCACCTTCTGTCATGCAGCCCTAGATTTTTGTTGTTGTTGTTGTTGTTGTTGTTTTGTTGTTGTTTAACCACTTAGCATGCTTCACACACACATCAATATCAACATCAGTGGTTACCATGCCATCAATTGGATCACTCTAACTAAAATAAATTTAAAGAAAACCTGTGAAGCCTTGTAAAAATTGAACTGAAAAATGTAGCCAGCATTGCAGTTTTTCAGACATTTGTGATGACTAAAAATGTACACCTAAAAACGTCAATGAAACTGGCAAAGAGGTTGCCAAATTGTCAGAGCTACTATCAAAAATATATTTTCCTGTTAATTTTTTTAACATTAATTTGTACTGTACTGTATTTTGATATTCCGATTCCCACTCAGTGTGAATATGAATGTGAAAGGTTATCAGTCTCTTTATGCTGTGTGTAGCGATGACTGGTCCAGTGTGTAGTTCACCTTTCTCCTGAAGTCAGCTGGGAAAGGTTCCAAATGTCTTCATGGTGAAGCTTTCTGCAACACCACTACCAGCTATACATCCCAGACAAGGAATGGGCCTAGCAAATCCATTTTGTGATCATGAATAATTTCCAATTTCACTATGTGGGGCAACCAGCAGGAGGTAGACTTAGTTTACTGCCTAAATAGCTTTTGCTGCAGAAATCAAAACAGAAAGTAATCAAGATGACAAAAGTTTGCCGGAGGGCTAGTTTTAACAATAATGAGGAGCAAACAAAGTATGAGGTAAATTTTGTAATACCATACATCTCTTCTGGTGGAAAGTGAATCGAGTGATTTTCCCCACCCTGCACATCAACGTGTACATACTCCCTCAACTCCTAGACATTCACTGAGCTTGTTTTGAGCTGCTAGGCAGACCACTTAATGACTTTCACATGTTGACATATTTGTATTTGTGAACAAGAATTACTAGGTTGGAGTTCTCTATTTGTTAGTTTGCTTGTACATTGAGTGGGGTGTAAACGAACAAACGGAGGATATATAGATCATTGAGGTCCACCGGCATATTTAAGTTGCCAGCGGTTTTTAACCAGTTTATTTGGTATTTAATAAGGGTACCCGCTAACGTTCAATGCTCCAGTCATGCACGGATCGGTGAGTCCTCTTACACTTATAGAAACGTCTCCATATGAAACTATTGTGCCACTTTTAAAGGGAATGAGAGGAGCTGCATCAATTAGGCAGGATTTAAGTCAGCCGTGTGCAGACGTCCCATTTTAAATGCGCTGGGGTACGCCAGTCCACAAAATTACCAAAACCAGATCCAGCACGCCTCCTTGCAGAGTTACGTCAAGCGCAGTGTTGGATTAGCACTAGTCACGAATATAGAGCCCATAGTCTCCACCCTTGCTGTCTGTGGTTGCTGTTTGACTTTTCTTTTGTATGGACAGTTAATGCTTAATTGTTAAGACAATTGTTGGAATATAATTTATATTACATTTCTGTAGTATTTTAATCAAGACATATACTGTATTAAAAACAAAACAATACTTCAGATCATCATCATTTCCCTGACCATCAATTAAGCAAATTTGTTTTAACGCTCATCCATAATTAAAACAAAATACTGCAAATGATAAAGGTTTAGTCCGTCTTTTGCAAGCATTTTTACAGTGACGGATAGGCTAAACTGAGAAAAGGGGTAAAGTGTGTTTGTGTGAGTGCCAGTCCTTGTTAGACACTCCACTGACCTGAAATAATCACTTAAGAAAGGCAACAATACTTTTGTTCATTTTTGCGCAGAATAGGGAAAAAGAACGAGGGTGCTTTGCTCAAGTGATGCATCAATCAACAACATGACTTTAACACATTAGACTCACTTATAACAATTTCACTCACTGATGTAAAATTTTAGTGCACCGTACCAATGTTTGCTGTAACACTAAAGCCAATAAGTAAAAGGAAAAAAAACGGTCATTTAGAGGTAAGGGATGGCGTGATGCTAAGCGTGTGTGTCAGTAAAATTGTGCCACTGGGCCTGTGTCACAATGCGTTAGAGTTTAGACAGTCTAACGAGCACATGCGTGCATGCTGGTTGGATGTACACGCAAGCCCTGCACCCTAAGGCCAGTTCAACATATTGTTTGCATACAGTACAGCTATAATGATTAAACAAGAATTTCTGACTGAATGTTTCCGTTTCATTCTCTGTTACTATAGTCTGTGTCACCAATGATGTAACATTACACTCTCAAATGTACTACTAACACACTGTAACTGGTGCACAGCAGTAATAGTTCAATAAATTCTTGAATTTAGAGAGGCAGCACTCCAACTGTACATACTATAAGTATATTGACAACTTAGGATCGGAAATTTCCAACGCCTCACTCTGACATCTACTTGTACTGATGGATGCGTACGCATGCGGCTTATCAACCACAGAAGCACAACAAAGTGATGCAAAAATATCCCCTAATTGGGCACAGTTGAAGGAATATTTGTGTTTGTTTGTGCCTAGCAATTAGCCACATTTCAGCTACCAGTTGCACTCTATTATGAGGAGTACACACTTCATAATTTCACTTGCAGTCTATTGCAATCATTTATTTATTAGAATGGATCAGACATCAAACATCTCCTCACTGGCAGGTGATATATGCAAACATCAGTATTTTATACTTCATCTAAAATAAAGGGAATAAACAAATACATCTCATAAAATGCATTCTGTCTAAAGATTGGAGTGAAGATGCTCATATTACAATACCTTGATGTTAGAATTATTCTCAACGTGATGCAAAGGTAACTGGCTATCCATAGTCTGTTTGATGAGAGTTGTTTCCTTTGTGTTTTCACATACAATGTGCACGCACATGATAACGGGAAGCACCATAAGAGTCAATGTGAAGATCACCTCTGGAATCCCTTTATGACTGAACCGCACACATTCATCGCTCTATAGATTCCTTCAGTGATTTAGAGATATCTTAGCATTACAGCAGTTTCCCACGCTGGCTCCAGCAAAGAGATTGTTAGCTACATGCTAATGAAGACTAATGGAGGTAATCTCCCTGTGCACAGGATAAATCCAGCATCAGAAAAAATGAGATTATAATGAAAATGTTGATTAAAGACAGTCACAGGTCTGTACGCGTTTTTATTTGTCAACCACGCAACACCCATATCCCACCAACCAAACAATACCAAGGCCAAAATGTCAACACAAAAGATCACAGCTCGTGATGCTAACTCCCTTTGCCGACAGTTAATCCCTCTCCTTTTATTAACTCTGAAACAAGACAGGAAGAGCACGAGACAGACATTCCTTACATGAAAGATGTGATGACTGAAAAGGCTTTTGACTGCTCACTTGCAGTTGCATGTGATGGAAATGTGCTCCCATTCAAAAATTGAAAGCAAAAAAAAAAAAAAACGTTCAGGGGCCATTATGCATTTTAGAATTAGAGTCAAACTTGAAGAACTAAAAGCTGATGGCCACCGTAATGATATTAGAAGTCTAGGACAAAAGTATAAAAGCTTTTGCCAGAACATTTGATTCTTGTTTATTGCCAGGCACATATGCACAAAATAAACAAAAAAGTTGTTTTCTAGAATTGTCAGAATCATTCTGTACACTCTCTTACTTTGACTTGACAGCATATTATTTTGAGTTGAGGTTATTTGCGATTGCGTCAACATAATGCAGCTTCCAAGGAGTACACATCGTTGTTTGGTTGCTCAGATCTTAGCTCCGCTCAGTGGTCTCGCCAATGTAACATTTGACTTTTGAGTTGATCGCTCTAGTTCATTCTGCTTGGCACTAGGCAGGTCAGCTGAACTTTCTGTATCTATAAATCTTTGTAATTGTCATTTAGCACTGTAAAGATGTATCACTGCAATTGAAACTCCCAGTACTCCTAACTTAAAATCAAATGTGTCTTTTTTTCCCCCACTTTAGGGCAGTCTAATTTCGGGGTTCACAACTCAAACAACAACAAAGCAACACTTTTTTTGCTGACATGTAAAGTTGATTCTAATTATCTAATCATTTTATTAAACACTTGACTAATCAAGAAAGACATTTACAATGCTCTCTAGTTAGCAGAAGCTATGATGTCCCACGGGTTGAAAGCTTTAGCAAGTGATGTTTGCCTTATAAACGCTATATTGTAAGACAATGTTTACCTCTTTTTAATTTGCATATTTGCATGTAAGCACATTGGAGAGTGCTTCCACAAACTACTTTCAAAGAACAACTGACAAGGGACTCTCACAGTTAAAATAAATTGACTTTCCATAGTATATTTTATTTTTGATAAACCCACACAAGCTCCTGAAAGATAATCCCTCATCTCTTCTTGATAGCCTTTAAAAGATGTTTTAACTAAATGGACTGATCAAAACAAATTTAATTTCACTGCTACAATTGAAGAACATTTTGTGTTCTCTTGTTAACATTGATGATATACAGGATATTTTATGTTTCGAAGAAATGTTTACCCAAACACAGAAATATGGACATAAGGACAAAAGTATTGATACACCGCTAATCGCACAGCTTTAAATTCTTTCATCTTGGTTCATGTTACCTTTAGTGTTTAATCCTCTATTTCACTGGACAACACTTTTTGGGGTTAGGGTTAGGGGTTAGGGGTTAGAGGTGAGGGTTAGGCTGCACCCTTGCTTGAAATACGTTGTGAAAAAGGTCACAAACATTCAAAGAAAACCTAAACAAGGTGAGTTCTCATGAGGTATGCTGACATTTAGGGGCATACACATCTCACATGATGTTTTGCAGAAGCTGAATATGAATTATAATAATATTAATTTGTGAATGGTATGCATGTAGAGTAGATTAGCAAGACTGATTAAATGGCTTTGCTTTATAGTAATAGTGCTGTTTTGCTTTTGTTGCTTTTATAGTCTTCCTTGTTCTCTTTGCTGTTTTTGTTTCTCCTTTTCAAATAGAGTGGAGGCACTCCAGCTGGATTTGATTAGATTTTCCACTTATTCCACCTTTTCAAGTAGTTATTAACTATCTTGCCTCCGTACATTATATAGCACATAAATTCTCCAAAAAAAAAAGAGTTTTCTACCAGACCCTAAATACTGCATGTGTGGCACACCCATCGCCTTGGCTTTTAACAGACATGCCCAAACTATTCATAGCTCCACAGGCGAGACCGAAACCGGAGGGAAAGGTTTACAACTGAACAAAAAGTATATAACTATTAAAATATTTGCTTTAGTTCCAGTTCTGTTCCCGATCTCGTTCCTTAAAATTGTCAGTATTACTTGTTTCAACACTTTCTCACTTGTTTAACATCATCTGTCGGCTGAACACATTAATCTTAGTGTTGTGTGTTTGCATCATACGCATATGTTTCTCATTCAGAAATAAATCAACCCTGTACCTCTAATGAGAAAACTCTGTGTCGGTCGAGAGAGCACAATTACATGGGTAGGTGTTGAAATGGTCATATTAATGTAATATCATAAGTAGTTGGGCATTTGCACTAGTGTTTGGCGTCACTTGATGCTTCAGCTGCGTTTTCTTTGCATGACTGCTCGACTGTATGTTGCTCAGGTAACAGCCATGATTAATGTATAAGGGACCGCACATTAATAGCTTTGGCAAAGAGCAGGCAACAAGTGTGTGTTTATGAGTGCTTATGTACAGAACGTTTCCTGACTCCGGTGTCATCCTGTTTATCCAAGGGCTTAACACAAAAGTCGCTATCAATGTGCCACACTTAGTTTGAAAGATTTAAATGGGCTTGTGAAAGTGAGCATGTACAAATCTTACACTGCCATGCAAAGAAAAATAAGTAAGGGTTAACACGTGTGTTCCTTTGTAGGTGTAAGTCTAATGCACACCTGCTTCTGATGATAAAAAAAGGCAAAGCAAAAGTTTGGACAACAATGGTGTACCAAATTAGACTCATTTAGAAAAATTCTTCCACACATATGTACATGCATTAACACACATGCACACAAAGACAGTACTGTAGCGCCTACTCTCCATCATCTGTATAATTAACGTGCTTTTCTCCTGAATATTTTACTTCAAAGTCACTGCAACAGTGTAGCAACGGAGCCAATGAGTGAATGCCGTTTAAACATATCCCAGCATGCAAACCGATCTCATCACACGGACTGATGATCCCTTAATGCCCAGATCATTTGCTGGGTACTTTCTATCAAATGTGTCCGTAAGTAATTATCGAATAATATTTAACTTGACTTTGACAGGATGGATGTAGCTTTGAAGTCCAATTGAATTAGGAGACAGTAAAGGAGAGCAGAGAGCATTTACGTATGACTGCGTGTTTGACTTTTTTGTGCAACTCCTCAAGACAAAACCAAACCATCAAAAAGACCAAATGTTTTCTCCTCCTCTCCAATTAAACATTTTTGTGGTTTACTTTTGTTTAGTCATCCTCCACAAAATAAGCGCTCTGACAACTGTTAGGTTTGGGGGATATTTATCAACTGGATGCCTTGTCACCTTGTTGGTCCCCTCAAGCAATAGAAATAATAAAATTGTACAAGTAAAAACAACTGTGAAGGGACAGATTTAGGTTTGTATAGCTGTATGTCAGTGATAAGGCTACTTTGCTGTTCATGAAGAATGAATGCTTAAAGATTGAACGGTTTCACTCTCTGTGGCACAGAACAGTTCCATCTTGACAAAACAAGAAAAACATCTTTTATCTGCATTTTTAAAATGTGGATTTAAAACCAACATTTCTGAACACATGCCACATCTTTATAAAATTTCCTGAAAATCATTAATGTAAAAAAAAAAACTAAAATACAACCAACTAACAAATGGTGATCCAAATAATAGATTTGCCTTCTCTCTCGGAAATGTGTAATGCATATACCTAGAGGACCCATGAAATACATATGTAAACCATAAAGCTGTAACTGTTATGCATTAGGAAAAGTGTTAACTTTTCCCATGTTGTAAAAATAATCCTCAAACAGCTAACAAACTTTCACCTCCCAGTGCCTTCATATTAATATTCCTGCCAGCCACTTCCCACCGCTCCATATGATTGACACGACACTAACTGGATGTAGGAAGACAGTGCATTGTTTGTCATGGGACCAAGGCCTGGCTCTGTGTGTTGTCGCAGGTTAGTCCTTAAGCAGAATATGCCGCATGAAGCGTAAACCAATTAATCAGTGCTACAGCCAGATGGGCTTTTGGGTCATTTGTGTGAACGACAGAAAATTAAACACACTCTTCCAAGATAAGAAAATGTGTACCTCATATGACACTGAAATTCCTAAGCCCTGCGGAAACAGTTCTGTTGGGAAGCAGCTATTTCAATAAGAGGCACCAACTTTCATTGCTTTGACACTTGACTATATCTTGGGACTTCTCTTGGGAAATAAGTTCTATTGCCTGTAGTACACATGACAGCTTGCAAGCGTATTTGGTTGCAATTTGTTTTTCTTGCTTCTGTGAAAAGTCCAATACAACTGTAGTATGTCTGCTTTTTTGGGCGGAAAGGGTTGCAGAAATATGAATACGTTTAGTATTTTGAGGATTCTGATTTAATTGACAAGCCATAATCATGGTGTGATTTGGGCCATTTATTTATATACAAGTTTAAAAAGACACTACAAATAAATGCCTGTTTTCACGCAATGGTGAGGTAATCAGAATTTGCAATCTAGATTTCCAGTGGAATTTTGGAAGAAAATTAAAGGACAGAGTATTGGCAACAGCAAAAGCCATGAAAAGCGTCACTAGTGAGATGTTTGGTATCGTGGGATTGTGTTCCATGCCAGCAGCCCGCTAGGCTCTCCTCCCTCAGTATGCTGGGAGTATGAAGGAATGTGCCGCCCGAGAACCACAGGGAGGAAGAAGGTACTGACAGCAAGCATGAAACCCAGCCAGCCCGTCTTTGTTTGTTGGTGTGTTACTGTGTAACACTGTCGGCCTTTGGCAGCTTCAAAGCCGTTCGAAGCGCTCTATAGCTGCGGCGAGATACACAGGGATTTACATCGCGGCTCTGAATCAATATTTGCTTCCATTTAATACTGGATTGTTCCACTGGCAAATGTTCAAGAGCGGTTAGTATTTGTGGAGACAAGGTGGGGAAAATGGAGCTCATCAGACCGAATGAAATGGCAAATCTCTGTGGTCGCCATTTTACTTGAGACTGGGGTGAGTCCTCCTTCCAGTGAAAGTGAACATTAATTACAAACACCTACACATTGATAGTTGTCCAAGAAAATGATGGAATCAGAATTTCATTTCAACCACACATCTTCCATCTATCTTGTTCAGCAAATCCTGTTGAGGATCATCATGTGCAGCCTAAACCAGATGGGGGTTGACTGACTAAAGATTTTTTTGTACGTAACTATAATGTCAATGACATCACGGATATTTTTTCAGCACAGTTAACTGCTATGCCCAACCTTTTTTTTTTTTTTTTTACACCACAGACTGGTTTCACGTAAAGAGATATTTTGACTGAGCAGCATAGAAAGAAAAGAAAAAGGTGATTAAAAATACAACTCAGCATTCCACTGAATGTCGTTGTTGCAATTAGTGGGGGCCCTGCACATATTTTTCTCTTTAACGAGTCGGCCGGTCTTGTGTTCCATAGCATAGTGGACATCGTAGCCAAAAAATTAAGCATTTCTCTGTTGTTTTTGAGAATATATTGCAAGTCAATGTGCTAACAAATACTAAAAACTAATTTTTGGTAAAATATTTCCAGGGCCAATTGTCAAAGCCGTATGCCGTACAGCGATAGGTGTTATGGCAAAAAATAAACGGCATAGCTCCATGCTATGTTTCATCTTACATTTTTGTGAAAATGTCAAATTCAATTGTCTGTGATTGTTTTATAAATACATACTGTACCTGTATTGGATTTGGCCCAAGGGCAGTAGGAGGAGGTTTTGTATTCATAGTATTTCCTAGTACTCAGTATATTTTGTGTTTATCCATCCATAGAACCATTTTCCATACCGCCTATCCTGACTTGGGTCGCAGGCAAGCAGGAGCTTATCCCAGCTGACTTTGGGCAAGTGGCAGAGTACACCCCAAAGCGGTCCCCAACCAATTGGCAGAATAAATATAAAATGAAATCATCAACATAAACTCTATTTTCAAAACTATCAAAAATAAAATGTGTTTTCATTAAAGCATATGTGTTGCCCTTCTACACCATCACTCCTAAGTACTCAGTAGCCTCCTCTACCTGTTTTCGTAGGAAGGGCCCGCCTACAAGACATAAAAGTTGGTAACCTTCTAGTCTATTTCAATAAGCATGCAAATCTACTATGACATTATCACAACACTAATGCAGACTATTATAGTCTGTATTATTTATTTATATATTTTTAAACAAAAGACCCATGTGCCTTGCCTGAACATGGTGCAACCCTGGCCACATTTACTATAAAAGGCTTTGTTTTAGTCCATTACTGGTTTGTAAGTGGTTTCTGTAAACTCCACATCAATATGGCCGCACCTCTGAGGCAAACAAAACCTCATTCTTGGTTGCCCCATTGTTGGTAACCCCATGTATAAATGTTTTTAGACATGGCTTGTACGAAACATTTGGTTGACATTGCACTGATTACTGAGAGCAAAGTTATTGTCAACATGGACTTTCAAGAAAAACCACTGAGCACTGCCTTATTCTAGCACATGATTTAGCTTAGCAGATGCTCAAGAAGCATGGAGCAACCCCGTGACATGACCCCATGTCGGTAAATTTTAATCCAAAAACCAAAACCTTGTCCATTTCAATTGGATGACAGCTGCAGGGCATTTTTATATTCATGTTGTTTAATGTTTAAGGATTGATTTACTGTGACGATGTAAGATGAAGGCTGACTGTAAATCCACATGCCAAAACAACAACGTGGCAAGAGACACCTTCACGTTGCTCCACATTGTTTCAATCGATAGGCCAGAACTCATAAATACCTTTACAGAACCCAGTGTACTACCATTTCTATATTCAAAACACGTTTTAACCCAAGAAGCCATATAAGTGGTTCATTTCTTTTACGACCTGCAAACAGGTTTTGTCTCCTCTCGATGGCAGGAGATGTACCAACAATGCTATGATTTACAGTTCAGATTTAAAGGGGAAAAAAAATAATAAGACGTTTACGCTGGAAAACACTGGATTTGAACAAAGTTTCACTCACTATTCCAAATTGGAATTGGAAGAAAAAAAAAACATTCTCATCTGTCATAGTAATGTGAGTCAATATCAGTTTAGACATGCCGTTGAAAACAGGGATTGAACTGTAAATGCAGCAAAGCCCACTGTTAGCAGAGTCACACCATCAGGAGAGGCAAACCAGGCCCTCCCTGAAAAAGAAATGAAATGTGAGGAGCCCTTAATAGCTTACATATGCATATACAGTACACTGTATATATAAAAGATGCTGGGAAAAGATGTGAAATTAAACACATTACAAAAAATGCAAGCATCACATTCATACACCATTCATTCCAGCCCAGTCCAGAAATTTCAAGAATTTACTTGACATCCACATGACATCAGCACAACTTCAAAGACTACCTCTTGTGTGAAAAATCACAAACACTAACTAATGTGCAACATGTTTGTATCGATTTCAACTACGTATGTTTTTGTTAAATGCTGCCTTTGTGACTTTGTGTGAGAGCTGGATCAAGGAATAAAGTCATTTAAATTCAGAAACTGTTTCCAATAATCCGAGTGAGTAGCTGTGTTGTTAGTTGCTGTCTCGACTAACTTTCCTCATGCGTCAAATGCCTTTGCAGCCTTCAACCCCCCACCACAACAGCTGGTGTCTCAGCACGGACCCTGACGTTACACTGTCAGTGCAGGCTTTTGCTGCGGATCAAGTCTAGTGGTGTCAGGGGCCCCTAATGGCCCTCGCAGAAACATGCACACAGCAGGATATAATTTCCCTCAATGCCCAAAGAGTTGGCCTTCAATTCTAAATTGGATGTATCCTCTTCAACCACCAATGTTTGGTCCAACTCTCCAAATTTGATTTACAATGTTATAACCAAAGAAATGTTTAAATATCCCTTTCTGTCACTTGTCATGAATTAAACTATGCAACTGGAATCTTTTAGTCCTAAAGGTCTAGTGCCCCTTTTTTTTTTTTTTTTACGTAATAGCACTTTGTAATGCCGAAGGAAGGATTAAGACTAAACCAAATCTTTCAAAACCACAACATCACAAACTTACATGGCTCTACCATAGTTTTTGGTGTGTTATGTTTATTGCTGGAGGTCCAAATCAATCAATTCAATACCAATGCTTATGTTTCCCATTTTTACTCAATCAACTTAAATTTTAACATTTAAACTTTGAAAATAAAACTGTCAAATACAGGAGTTTTCATGTGCTTCAGACAGGAAGACTGGCAATTTTTCTCTTAACTTCATATGTGTGTCGTTAAGCAAATTTAACTTTGTGATTGCTGTTTATTATTTTTGTTCACCTTACTATAGAGAGACTTATGATTGTTCCTGAAGTTACCCTTGTTGTTATTTGTGCCTTTAATGGATTGCAGTCTGGGGTGTTCACGCTACCAGCCTTTTTTGGCATGCATTTAGTATTTACCCAAGAAACGTGAGTATAATCCCATGTTCAGAAAAAAAAAAAAAAAGGTTTTGTTTTTACATATATTTTTTTTCTATGGTTTGTCCAATTGCAACAAGTAACTTTGGTCACTAAAAGTGTCAGACACCTAAACAGACTGTTGGAAAAACACCCGTCAGGCTGAAAACTCCAGTTTTTGCTTTTGGTATTGAAGGAAAAGACACAGGATTTTTTTCACAGTGAGATGTTTGTACACACACACAAACACACACACGCGTACGTGCACAAACACATGCGCACACAAACACATGTTATGAATAGCGATGTGTATACACATACACATTTACACCTCTTGTAAAGGAAAAATAAACACAATGATCCCTGAGATAACGAGGCTGTCAAAATTAATTAATAGATAAAAATAAATACAACAATACAAACAAATAAAAATACAGAAAATTAGCAAATGAAAATCAGGCATTGCTTTTTTTGGTTCAATAGAATTGCTAATGAAACTGGCCTGGACAAATATGAACCAACTCGATATTTTATTGTTCAATCTTTTAAGACAACCACTGCCATCAAATGATTTTTGTAACTCAATGACACTTCTGCAGTTATTTTGGTTCACTTCTTGCTCGCAAACTGCCCTAGCTATAGCAAGTTTGAAGGGTATCTTCTCCTGACTGCATGTTTCAGCTCTTTCCACAGATATTCAGTAAGATTTACATTGGGGCTTATTGAATGGTACTTTTGAATATGCTTGTTCTTACCAATTTTTAGCTGCTGGAGAACCAATGACCTATTGCTGATACCAAGCTTTTTGACACCGGGCAGCATATTTTGCTCCGGAACGCCTAGGTAGTCTTGACATTTTATTGTAGCATGCACAAATTCAAGAAAACCTGTGAAGAACATAACATTTTCTCAGGAGTTACAATTTTTCCTTGTGCATCATTTTTGCGTTCGTAAATGTAGTGCCTGTGTGACTTGCAGAAAAGCTCAAGCATTGTCTCATTTGTCCCAAAAAACATTCTCACAGAAGCTTTGTGGCTTATCAATACGGGCAAACACACAAACAAATAGACGAGTACAAAAAACCTTATCCTCGATGGATGCAGCGGGGGCAGCGAAAGAGTGTGGAGCCCTTCATCGCACTCCCTCAGTGGAAGGAGGAACCATGGGATCAAGGAGGCGTCTGCCGCAACCAGCGAGTGTTAACCGCCCGAGACTGGTGAAAGTCTTGTTGGTGATGGTGCTAGCGAGGCTTTGTGGTCTATAATGTTTCCCTGTATACCCTCTTCCCTTTCTTGCATTTTAACATGTTGTCTTTTACTACGTGACACACACCATTGTTTATGTTCACCATGGACACCGTGAAGCTAAAATGGCCGCCACATCCCACAATGCAGCGCAGTTTCCGAAGCGAACAGTACTGTATGCGAAAAGGCTAAGAAGTTGCACAGTGATTCGCTAGTGGACACTGTAATTTCTTCATAATAAAGTGTTTTCACTTATTTCTGTATTGGACTATATATATACCTGAATGGATTGATTACGTTTCCATTCATCTTAATAGGAACCATGACCTCGATTCACAAACGTTTCGGTTCGCCAAATCGATTCCATTTGTGAACTGAGGTTCCACTGTATTTAGTACACAGGAGGCTGAAACATCTTTTTTGTCTTTATCTTTTTTTTTGTTGTTTGTTTTTTTTGTCTGTTGACAATTTTAAAACGTGCATTACTGCCATCTGTAGGAGTTGTGCAATATGTTCAAATGTAACCAGTCAAGTTCCGACTCTGTCTGTGCAATGAATAACCCTTCACTCTTTGACTTTACAACAAATGCAAATAAATTATGCAGTGTGACTTATAAATGGAAAAAGACAACACTTCTAAAATTGCAATGTAAGACACCGTGAGTAAATCTAGAACAAAGAGTAGCAATGTCAAGGACAATAGTGTTTAATTCTGTTTTGGCATATTTGGCTTTCACAGCAACTCTGTGATTAACTTAATTGGTGTCTTTTTCCTTTTCTTCAGAAATGTTATGTTTGGCCTTTGCAATAAAAGGCCAACAATTGTATTTATTGCAGTTCAATAGTTTTATAAATGCAAATGTAAACTATTTTTTGTTGTTGTTCAGTGTCAACTTTAATTAGTGAGTCAAACACATTTGCAGATTTTCATTAGAATAAACTAAAAAATAAAAAATAAAGGTTGCAGACCCCTGATCGAGACTGCCGGGGTGGTGAAGTTGAGCAGTATTTTCTCCTCTCTCTCGCTCTCCTTTATTTCCGACTTTGTAGGACCCAGCGGAAAAGCGCCTGAGCTGGTGGAGTGGGAGAGAGCTGCGCGCATAGAAGAAGCTCTCAGACCAGTCAGTGTCTTCATGGAGTTATGCACCTCTGATGCGCCGCCATGGATTGCAATTCGCGATCACAGCTTTTCCTTTTACCTCTTTTACTGACTCTCGTGCTTCCCGCTTTCACCGTCGTCTACCCACCGAATGAAGGTAAGCAAAAAGTCTGCCTTCTTTTACGTGCGTCCATGTGCTCGTTAGTGCGTGCTTTGCGCTTGTGTCCGATGTGTCCAAATAATTGCGTTGCAAAACAAAAAACACTACCATATTGAAATGAGCGAAGTGCATATATGTCATACAGAATGTTCGAAATGATATATCTCGATCCAGTTGGAGACTACACAGAAACGTGACAATAGACACAAACACGCACGACTAGAGTTCCGTAATTTCGGATTATCGCTCAAATAAGGATTAAGTGTTGGAATGGGGGAAGAATGTACGGATTGACGACCAGCCAAGTCGCCTCAACATCGCAGTTGTACTGGGGTGGGGGGGAAAATAACAGGAAAAAAAAAAACCCCTCCAAAGTAACAATACAAGGTTCGCCGTTCAGTGGTAGACCACGAAAATCGGAATTTGGAGTCTCTTATATTTTTAAGCAAAAACAATGAATGCAGGGGGGAACACGTGCGTAAACGGCAAATCTTCGTTGTTTGTTTTTTGACAAGGATCGTCCAAAAAGATCATTTGTGGTTGGGGGTTTTGCAACGCGTCGCTAAAACTTAAATTATGCGTTGTAACACGATGCACGAAAACAACACATGACGTCGCATATGCTTCTAAATAAGGCACTTCAATATTTCTTTTTCTTTTTGCCTGATCTTTGTCACTGTCAGACAGTTTGTGGGGGGTTTGTAAGGCGACAGAAGGAGAATAGTCCACTGGACATAAAGTCACCTGTTTAAACACTTGAAACTGCCTGGGGGGGGGGGGGGGGGGGGGGGTGAAAGTCGCACGTCTTCCATAAATGTCCTCCTTTTAAAAGCTTGTTTTGTTGTTCACAGTTAACGTCATGGCAGCTATTGTTTGGCACTGTGGTTTGCAAATGGTTCAAAACAACCAAACGAGTGCGCATGCTGGATTTGATGCGTCACTATATGTCTGCGCCGAGGGTTCAAAGTGCACAAATTAGCATGTAATCGTGTCATATTGTCTACTGTACCGTGATTTGAGATCATTATTCATATTTCTATCTTATGCAAAGCTAATAATGTCCTGTTGTGTCTGTTTAGTCTCCTTTTTGAATGTATTTGACACCGGGCGGTTAAGCATTGCTTTGTGAGAGTTATTGACAGCAATCAGGCCGTCTGCAATTTAATATCTAAATATAATTTCTAATAACATGCCTTTAAAAAACAACTGACTTGAACTTAAACGGACTTGTTGAAAGTTGTAAAAGTTGGCCATTTAATCAATGTCCTTTAACCAATTTAGAGCAGAAAAAAATGTTTTGTGATGAGGTTGGACTGTTTGATTGGTGCAGCAAGACCTGCCTCACCATAAATGGCACTTTTAATAACTTTTGATCACTTTTGTCACACTGTAACTGTGGTTAACATTTGTGTCGACGCAACAAAACTTTAAAAACTTGTTTTTGTTTGTCCCCCCCTCCCACATGAATGTCTGCTTAGTTTTTAGAGTAAATTGTTTTATATACAGTGTGATCTCTCACAGTTAAAAAGTTGTAATAAATAAATAAAAACATCCAAAATATGGTGAATTTACAAAATTATGTTTTATAGATTTTATTTGTCAATACAAGATGAAGCAAAATTAAATAAGAGGCACCCGGTGGATGCACTGTAAAACAATATTTTATAATATTACAGTATGCTCTTGAATACCGTGTATATTCAATGTGTGTGCACGTGTGTGTGCGTGTGTCCGTGCGTGCACGTGTGTGCGTGTGTTCAAACGCGCGGGGAGTTTGTGTGTGCGTTTCTAATGAACTGAAAAAGAATCTTGACGAAGAAGAAAAATACGTCAAATTCTCTTTTTTTTTTAGAGACAAATAGTTCGTGGTGTGAATGTTGTGTGTCAAGCAGTTAATAGCGTTAAAGAGTTGCAACACATGATGGTTTAACTTTTGTTTTCCTCTCCCACAGTTAATGAAAGTATGATCTTTATGAAGATGTATTAGTGATATACAGACAGAGTGAAGTTGCAAATGTCCCAGCATGCTGTGAGACTCGTAAATATAGTGCAAAAATATTTTTACATTATTACAATTTTTTTTTTAACGTGAGGTCCAACAATAATTCCTGCCAATCTAGCTGTGTGCATGAAAACCTCGTGTTTCTTTATTAGCATTAGGATATCTAATGACCTTCTCAAAATATATCCATCCACTTCGATTTGCTTCACTTTTAACAGGTTAACCAACATTTTTAAAAAAAACTAATTCAAAGTGTAGCACTTGTTTGATTCCTTCATAAAATGTTGTGAATGAGTGGAATTTAGCGCAAATCACTGTACTTTGCATGGAGATGACACGATATATATATATATATATATATATATATATATTTTTTTTTTATTTTTTATTTTTTTTTTTTCCCCTTGAACATTGAGTCATATTATTGGGTACAGTGAGTGTATCGGCGTGGTGCGAATTTGGCCCTTGCTGCTGGGCGTCGCGAGGCCTGGGGCCAGCTATTTTTAGGCGGCTGGTGGGGCGCTTTGGCCACGCGAGCCCCGCGGAGGATCCCCGCTGGGGAGGATCAACGTTTTTGATCGAAGGCACCTTTTTGAGAGATGCTGAAAACGGGCTTTGAAAAAAAAGATCCTTTCCCCCAAAACACGCAACTTCATGTGTGACAACCAATCACTGGAGTGACACTGAGAAGAAAAGAGCGTTGAGCATCGGACTTGCGTAAAACAGGACCTTTTTGTGGATAACCACAGTTATGTAGTGCATGTGCTGCGTATATTTATACATATATATATATTTTATATATATTTTATATATATTATATATATATATATATATATATATATATATATATATATATATATATATATATATATTTTATATATATTTTTTTTTTTTGTATGAACGTATAGGTGTATAATAAGTATAGGGCGCCTATAAAAGAAAAGAGAAAGAATGAAAAATGGGGCCAGAGGGGTTGGGCACGCAGCAGCAACATCAGACAGAGCGACTCTGCACTTGAATTATTCATAATGGGAGGTGAACACTTCATCCTTTAACACAGACACAAGTCGCATTGCTTTGCCTGCACTGCAGCCTGCCAACCTTCACATGCACACAGCCATAGCAAGACAAAGCCCTTTGACTGAGTGCACGCCATGTCTGTTCTATTCTAATCTATTCTATTCTATTCTATTCTATTCTATTCTATTCTATTCTAATGTGTTCTGATCTGAGACCAGTTCCGTTCATTATTTTGATCGGTGCCACATAATGTGGCTAAATTTCATGACTGACACATTAAAAATGCTAAGATCATTAACTTGACGATGTACACGCGTAGATGCGCATACAATTGTTTCCCCTCAACAAGTGCTTACCATTAAAAAAAAAAAAAAAAAAAAGGTGGGTGGCTGGGTGGTGGGGGGCATAGTTTGATTGCCAGGAGCAGTTTGACCTCGACACGGAGTCATTTTATGATCACACCCAATGTATCTTTTATATCGATTTACCTTTTTCAACCTCTGGCACATTTCACATACAGCCTGGCTGAGTTTTCTAAAAATACTAGCGTTACCCTCCCTCACATGGGCAGGGGCTATGACGCTAATGCTAGCATGTTAGTGTGTGTACGTGAACGAGGGGCCTGGGGTCTGTATGCTCACGTCTAGGTCTTCGTTTGTGTCTTTTTAAAATTGTTTAGTGTTTTTTGCAGGTGGAATACATGTCTATAATATAAACAAACATGTTTTTAAGTGGGTGTACTTTGATGAGTACTTTAGTGTGAATGTGTGTATTTTTCTGGAACTCTGCTCCAGCTGAGTGTTTATATGTGTGTGAGTATTGGTGCCGAATTCTCGACCGAGTGCAGCTGGATGAAGCTCCCCCCCCCACCGCCGCTTGCTCGCGATATGAGAGCTGTTTAATTTTCTGCTCTCAAATTCCCCCGCTTGGCTCAATTTGAGTGGTGGGCTCGCCTCATTGAGAAATGTAAATTGGAAGCAATGGCCCTGGATGCTGAGCTGCTATTATCTGACATGAACAGATAGCTTCATTAGACTCTAATAGGAATGTGTCTGCTGCCACTCAACCGGCTGATTGGGCCAAGGAGGCGATAGATCAGGTGGACCCAAATTCAGTTTTGTACACCTTGAGAAAGCTGGATCTTTCATCTATTGTGAAACAACAAGTTGAACACATACAATCAGAATCAGAATCATCTTTATTTGCCAAGTATGTCCAAAAAACACACAAGGAATTTGTCTCCGGTAGTTGGAGCCGCTCTAGTACGACAACAGACAGTCAATTGACAGAGAACACTTTTGAGACATAAAGACATTGACAAAAAAAGAAAAGAAAAAAAGGGTTGTCTTTTTTACTGCTGCCTAGGGTAAATGTTTTTTGGAGTACATAGACAGTGGAATTTGACTAATCCTGTACGATCTTTAGCAAAAGTATATCCCTCAATTTCATACAGAAGTTTTGAATTATCTAGGTCTGGCATCACTACTTTCTGTCCGGTATGTGTGTTTTTGGTTCATACTCAATCAAATGTGCAAAGTTGTTCCAATTGTTCATGTGTAATGAGATAATAGATAGGAAACTGTATGCAAACATATGCGGTGTTATGTTCAAATTAGACAATTTTCGTGTAACTTGTTAATGTGCCAATGCAGGCTCCATGAATAAAAACAAAAACCCACAACGAGGCACCCCCACAAAAATGGTCGAGTTTGGCTGAAACGCTCTTCGTCATCACAGCAGACGTGCTGTGCTGACAAGATATCTTGGAGCAAAAAGCGTCATAATTTGCCATATTTTCAAAAGCGTTGCAGTTAGGGAATTAGGGTTATAATATATTCACAAGAAAAAGGACAGTATATATTTACATCTCATCAGGGACATTTGCCCTTCACGTTTGCGTTTGGACTGACCCAAGGGCAAAATGTGTTTCCCCTCATTTTACTTGCGCATACATTATTTACATTACTTTATCGTTTATTTGATTGTGAACGGTCACAAAAAAAGAGATAAGCCCAAAGTGAGTCATGCAACAACACACATAATTTTTTTCTGTCATTAAACCGGAACTAAATAACGTAATTTTACTCAATATATACAAGTTTCAGGTACAACCCTAAGTGATTTGTCCATAAGCTCACAGCCACAGTGTCTGGATAGTACTGCTTTCCACTGTTTTTACTGCCGCTCATCAATACTGAAATGAAAATTATACCGCACACTATGATGACAGCTTGCGTATACTGTAGAACTTGTGTCAGGTTTGTCGGAATGCCTCTCGCCAACGCATTTAAAAAATGCATACCCCTGAAACGGCATATATATCAGATTGTCTCCTTTATTCAAGTCATGTCTGAGAAACTTGTGAAAACACTGACGCTGCGTCAATGCAAATTTATTTCCCTGGCTCAATTGAACATTTTTCCATTTGTTTAAATACAAATTAGAAATAAAATGCTTGCTACATAATCACAGCAAATGAAAATTGGTCTCCAGTCAGGTTTGATCCCCCCCCACTTTTTCCAATAGTGCTGACAGGACTGAGTGTTTTCCATCCAAGAAACTGCTAGTCACATCTCAACGTCAACATGGGATGAATAATCAGAATCAAAGTTCTGGAACTGCTGGCACGGTGGTAGAATGGTTAGCACATCTGCCTCACAGTTCTGGGGACCGGGTTTCAAATCCCGGCCCCCCCTGTGTGGAGTTTGCATGTTCTCCCCGTGCCTGCGTGTGTTTTCTCTGGTTTCCTCCCACATCCCAAAAACATGCATGGTAGGTTGATTGAAGACTCTAAATTGCCCGTAGGTGTGAATGTGAGTGCGAATGTTTGTTTCTATGTGCCCTGCGATTGGCTGAGGACCAGTTCAGGGTGTACCCCGCCTCTCGCCCGAAGATTGCTGACATAGGCTCCAGCAGCCCGTGACCCTAATGAGGATAAGCACTAAAGAAAATGGATGGATAAACAGAATCTTGCTGTTTATACTGTTTTAGTTCATCTCGACTATAGTTCCTTTGCATTCTTTACTTTACATGTTGTGTGTGGCGATGGCAGTTGATTTACAACACAGTCATGTTGCACTTCAAAATAGAGCTTTTCATAGACTTTGCATCCCAACCTAAATTAAGCAGACCACGTCTCTTTGCCTCTTTACTCAGTAGAGCTACATTGCTAGCAAGACGCATGATGTACACTTAGATTTGTTATATTTCATGTTGTGTGGCCTAATCGTTTCTGTACCTAGCCATTGTAGAGTAACTACAAGTTTGCCGGTGCTCCTTTCAAAATATGTAACATTCTTGGTGTTGGTTTGAAGACGGCCAAAAAGGTCAGAAGCTTACATCAGGGAAAATAACTTTTTTTTTTTTTTTTTTTTTTCATTGACACGTTTTCTTTTCTATCTGTGCCTAGCAACTTCTGCTTGTATGCTCTACGTGACACTAGGCACTCTGCCTTTACTGTTGCCAAGCATAGAATATGTGTATTGTGTGGCAGCTGAGTAAACAGCGGCATGATCAGCGCTTGAGTGCTTGAGGTCGGGGATCTCTCCTGTGGGATTAGATAAGGGCTAATTGGGGCTAACAAGGACTAGACACTCATATGTTCTTTGTTTTCTCTCTTCCCCCCGACAGTCAACCTGTTAGATTCTAAAGCAAGCCAAGGAGAGTTAGGATGGATTTCCTACCCGTCACATGGGGTGAGTATCCTCTGTCTGTAGTTAACGTATGCATGTGATCCCACTGACATTGCGGAGCTACTGTTATTTTCTCTATTACGATATTTCATGTAGGTTTCGCCGACGCGCGGACTGTGATTGCTTTAAAAGTGTCGACGGGCTCTCTCTGGCTTTGTCATGTCAGACAAATAAGCAAAGTGTAGATTAACCCACTCCTCTTTAGACATTTTGGTCCATTCTCCATCTCACAGGTTAAAGGTTAAACATTCAGCACTCGCCGTATGGTCGAGATGCTGAAGAGAACATGTTTGTATTGGTGTTTATTTGTTTGTGCGTGTGCTAAAGGAAATATTATGGCATTAAAGGATTTCAGATTGTTTGGACAAAAACATCCTTGGGCGAATTTTCAATAAGCTTAACCTCTTTTCAGCAGAATACACATTCATAATTGACCTGATGTTTCAGCCCTATTTTATGAAAACACTGTAATTAAATTGTCACGGTTATACTTGATAAACCATGCTAGAGGATATTCCACAATTCATTCCTACCATATTTTTATTACAGCGCAGTGTTTTGAAGCTCTATTTGACATGTTCCCTTATCTTAAAAATAATTTCAGAATGTGACAATTTTCACTTTATCTTACGTAGCATATAAAGTGTCACGCGTTGACGGAACCTCGAGGATTGTAAGAGACAAAACTAAATCCTGTGTGTAGTCATATAGCATCGCTGGGGTGGGTAAACATTGATGATTGCATGTGTCCAGAGAAAACCATTTTTTTAAACCACGACAAAAACGGTAGTTTTTCATTGTCCTAATTTGCCACTTTTAGTGTGCTTTTTAAAATGAAAAAATCTGCTTGCTCATTTGTCAGCCTTTTTCCACTACAGTCTCTGCAGTGGGTTCTCGCTCAGAGGTTATTTGTGTAACTGGTTAGACTGCTGTGTCTCAAGGCTGGCCGGCATGCGCGCGCGCACACACACACACACACACACACACACACACACACACACGCGGTCGCATGCACGCACGCACGCGTGCATTTCCTTTTCTTGAATTATTTTTTTAATTTTTTTTATTAAGTGTTACTTTTTGGCTTTGACTGAAAATAATTCTCATTTGCTCAGAGGAGAAAAAGTTTTTCCTCAATCGCATATGGAACTGGCTCAATAAAACCCAAAGTTAGCGAAGAACCCAGGCCCCACCCAAATACTATACATCCTTTAGATAGAAATACTGTAGGTACATACAACACACCCCTTTTGAGCTTCTTGCCTACAGCGACGCTAAGATAGGAGGGTCAAACTTCTCAGCGCATCCCATGTGTGTAGACGTCAAGAAAACTAAAATCAAAACAAGGGTACTGGTAATAACCTTTCACAAGTACAAATATATATCCATCCATCCATTTTCTGAGCCGCTTCTCCTCACTAGGGTCGCGGGCGTGCTGGAGCCTATCCCAGCTATCATCGGGCAGGAGGCGGGGTACACCCTGAACCGGTTGCCAGCCAATCGCAGGGCACATACAAACAAACAACCATTCACACTCACATTCACACCTACGGGCAATTTAGAGTCTCCAATGCATGCATGTTTTTGGGATGTGGGAGGAAACCGGAGTGCCCGGAGAAAACCCACGCAGGCACGGGGAGAACATGGAAACTCCACACAGGCGGGCCCGGGGATTGAACCCCCACACCTCAGAACTGTGAGGCTGACGCTCTAACCAGTCGGCCACCGTGCCGCCTACAAATATATATTTTGGGCTTTTTTTTATATTATTGATACCACACGCTTTGGCGTTGACAAAAAAAAATACCTCGTGCAAATCAGTTTCATTGAATGCAGTTCCGACTTAATTTCAATGTCCATGCATTGCCTTTGATGGGAACGTCGACCTCCCCAACATGGCCACCACATAGGCACATCGGTGAGCCGGGCTGCTGCAGTGCGTTGGCGTATCTAGTCAACAAATCTAAAATACATCCAGCTCTCATTTAAACAGGCAGGACTATTTTGCTTTGTGCTCCACATTTCAGGCAACAAACAATTAATTTGGATTTTTCTTTGTAGGAACGAGTAACAAAGATGATTAGGGAAACTGTATCGGCGTATACATTTTATGTAGGAAATGGAGTGGAGTAAAAAGTGAAAGATATGTGAAAATTCTACTTAAGCACAGTTATGAAGTATTTGTACTGTGCTACATTACAAGACTAGTAGTGACACATATTAGAGATTAGTACTACAAATGCTGGAATGTCCTTACTGGATGTGAGATACAAAAGACAGGCATTGATCAATATGAGGGACAAAAAAGGCAAAAGAGAAGAGAAAGGCCGGATGAGAGACAGACTGGGAGGGGAAAGAATGCTGATGATGAAGTCCTCAAGGTGAATCATCTGTAATTACTCACGTCATCTAGTGACTTGGTCCGATAAGCAGCCTGCACTGGGACACTGCTGCGCACAAATGATTTCTCATAATGTGGCACCGAGCCCTGACACATACACACACACGTGCACACTCCTTCACATTGACGCGGAGGCTGTGGCTATTGGTCCACTGAGACACAACACGCTCCGGTCGGAGCAAATTAAAGAGTTCAGCCTCCCAGGATGTTCACTGTGTAGACAGGCTGAAATGATGAGTGTCTGTGTGTTAGGATATGCCAATGTGTGTGATCCAGATATACTCTTATCTGTTTGGGAGGCAAGCTGATGGCTGAGCAGTGTCCTGGGAGCTTAGCCGTCCACAAGACTAAAGAGAGTTACAGATTACATTCTTGAGTGCTCTGAAAGCATTCTTCAGCAACAAACCAACACCCCTGACACTCTCAGGACATGCAAATAGAATTAATGGGTACACACAAAGTTAAGTCTATTTTTCATGGGAACCGATAGAGAATACAATTGTATTGCGGCACTGGCTAAAAACTTTGCATCGTCCCCTGATTCTTAATTTGAGCAAATGTTTATGAATGAAGTTTAAATTGTGGGAATAAAACTCCAAATGACAACCATTTTAGGTCAATGGTAATGTGTTGGTACACATGACTGACTTTTGTGCACCTAGTGTGAGATTGATTCTGACTCAGTGAGTGACTGTGAGTGTGAATTATGTTTGTCTCGATGTGTGACTGACCAGCCGAACAATCCTGGGTGTACTCTGCCTTCGTCCACAGTCAGCAAGGATGGGCTCAAGCTTCCCTCTAACCCTGAACAGGATAAGCGGTAGAAATATTTGGATAATGCAAATTTTACATTGCAAAAATAAAGGAAAGAAATTACATGTAACTTGAAATATTTTCTCTCCTCCTTATTGGCTGTAAACTGCTTTATCCCTCCCAAAAAAAATCAGTAATTGGAAACATGTTCAGTTCTGATAATTATCATTAAAAGATTATTTAAAAAAAACAAAACAATACAGCATTACCTCGCAGTATTGCAGTTCATCTTTCGTGCTCCTGCTATATCTAATTTTTTAAGTGATCTTTTTTATGGGTTTTTACAGTATACATGTTTGTAGAATGTGTGGAAGGGGTAAAATTATTAAGGCAATGCTTTTTACATAGTCTCCCTGTATTGTAGACTTTCACCTATTGCAGGTGGGTCTGGAGCCTATTCCCCTCGATAAACGGGTTTATGTCTTGTAAACATTCTAAGTTGCTCAAATAAGTAAAAACATTTTAAAGTCTCTCATCAAAGTTTTCTTCAATATTTTCTCTCCCCTGCAAACTATTTGGTAGGTTGGCATCAGTGTAAAGGAGTCCTGAGTCAATGTGACTGCTAAATAAAAAGAACATCCTTGTAATTGTGTCTATAGCTCCACAAGACTGCCAAAAAGTGCCTTTTCCCATCACATCATAGAAGTTGCATACGGTAATCATTACAACTTGTATACAATCTTGCCTGAATTGACTCTGGCATGGTTCTATTTACATCAGCTCATCTGTGTTGTGAACAATAAACACATTCACATCTTTCCTTGTTTAAAAATCACCCCAAAATCAGTTGGCTTTGTGATGTAGTTTTCATCACAATTAGCAGGAAAGACAAGTAGAGCAAGCATGAAATGTGTGCACCTTTTGGATAATAGAGGCTGAAGAAATGCCCTTTGACTGATATGCAGCAGTTGTCGTGTCTGTGACCCCAGTGCCCCCCACAGAGGCCGGAGTGTAAGATGGCTCCACACGTGTTGTGGACAGCCCTGTCCTACTGTGGAGGCAAAACCATTCAGTGCACAAACCATTAACTCTTCATGTATCCCCACTAGTATATTCAAATGTTTGAAACAAAAACATCATTCATTTATGTCGTCAATTTTAACAAATAGACTGTACAAAGAATTATATTCGCAACGTAGCATCACAAGGTTTACAGTGACCCCAGAGGTTCATTCATGATTATGGTTGAATTCATTCAGAATGCTCAAATTCCATCTTGTTTCCTACAGTCTTGGTCTAAAAGCATTGTTACCTTATACTGGCCTCTTTTCTGGCCTGTTAACTCTCATTGACCTTTCTTTGAAAAGGGTGAACCGGTGAACTGCTGAGACGTGCCTGTTGCCATAGTTGTAATTTCTTTAACAGCTCATGTTACTGCACTCTCATTTTACTGTCCCTTAAGTCGCTTCACCTACAGCAAAGATCAGAGAACCTGGGACAAGATCACACCAAACAGTGGCCCAGCTGTGACCATGGAGGTCAGGGGGGCAGAGGTCGCAAGGACTGGTGTAGCGTCCTAGTGTTGTTGTATGTCAATTAGGAGCCAATGGAAGGGGAGTTTCACCCACTTGGTGATAAACAAAAGACTTGTCCGCTTGTTGCTTTTAATTATTTAGACATGTTTGGGATGCAAGTGTCGTCGTATCCACAGTTGGAGCTTCCTCAGCTGGTGGATGAGCTTCTTCTAAACCTTTATTTTTACATATTCAATGTTTTTTGGTCATAGATGATTGGCCTTTTCTTATAATAAATGCCCAAAAAAAATGGACAAGCCAAATATTTGGTTAATAGTACAATGGTGATAAAAGTGCCACACACTTGGTTTCGTATCAGCAGTCCGTTTAGGTGTAAATCTATTTTATAGATATTATTACGAATTGAAAAACCACTTATAAATTAAAAACAACAGTTCTCGCAGTGAGAGGAAATTTTTTTTGATGCAAAAGGCAGGGCATATGTCTCATTTCAAGCAGCACCAAGCAAGTAAAAAGTGAAGTAATTTTTTTCACAGAAAACAACAACAGCAAGAGTAACAAAGGCAGTGGACAACCGCACGAACAATAATGATCCACACCAACTGAACTACAAATGGGGAACTAAAGAGACTTACTACACGGATGAGAGAGCAGTGGGTAGAACGCAATGGGAAGCTGGGGGCTGATTGGCTTAAACAGGAGGAGCAAGGCAGGAGCGATGAGGAAGTGAAACTAATAACGCAGACACTGGGAATAAAATATCCATCCATCCATTTTCTGTACGGCTGATCTTCACTAGGGTCAAAGGAAAAATATAAAACACTAACTGATTTAAATAAAAAATATACACATGAACAAACTCTAGTCCATGTATGCAATTACTGTGCTGTATCTTGTTCAGGGTCACAAGTGAGTTGGAGCCTGTCCCAGCTGACTTTGGGAGAGTGTCTGACTACATCCTGCTTGGTAGTTAATCCAAGGATAACTATACACACATTCACAACTATACTATATGTATATATATATATATATATATATATATATATATATACATATATATATATATATATATATATATATATATATATATAAAATCCAAATTTATTATGAACTATAAATGTTCAACACAGTCACTAATCATTTTGGCAGATCCCGTCCTCACCCTAATTTCTGCTAGCGTGTCCGCCAAATATTTAATATTACGAGGTACAATACTCCATTTAAAGTTTGGGTGAAAAGCCTACAAAGATAGCCCACAGCGAAGTGAAATGTTCACTTTATTTAGCCAGCGCACTCAAGTATGTCTACTTTGGCCTGTTTTTGTTAGACCTATAGAGAGCTTAGACTACACTGATGAATGAGGTGATGCTTTGAAACTATGACAGTGGAGGATAAACACCAATGGAATTTCAAGTGGCCATTTTTTGTAGCTTATGGTGGTCTTTCCTTCTTCCATCACTCTGCTCATTGGTGCTATCTCCACTTAAACTAACGCGTTCTCCTCAGCCCTCCAGGCTTTCACTTGAGGTCTTTTACTAAGAGATGAAAAGCAAGTGGCCATCCTTGAGCCTGAGAGGTCCTTGAACACTCAAAAGATATGATTTGCACACACACAATCACAAAAATATTTGTAATAGAGAGCAGAAGCATTCATATATCGTCATGCTGGGTACACGCTTGAAAGCACCTGCTGCGGACCAAAATGTCACATGAGCTACGTATATGTGAATGCACATACAGTACAGCATCTGTCCGGAAGGGTTTAAGTTTCAAGTAACACTTGTCCAAATGGGCCAATAATTCCGTTTCCACTTATCAAGACTGTGTCTCTCTCTTTGTCACTCAGAAGTGCTGCTCATCCAGGCACCCATCCGTTCTTTATTTCACCAAAAGAGAACAAAGCATCCATTTAGACCCAATCATTCTAATTTCTGTCAGTTTACCCACAATGAACCCAGTGTTTTCAGGTGTTTGCTCATTCATCATCTGTGTGATTCGCTGTTGATTTTCCTGAACTGCGAAGCCAAAGCGCATGATCAATGAGTCTTCGCACTGTGTTGAATTCAAAAGGAATGACCCCGCTTTCTTGTCTCCTTTCCTCTCTCATCGCTTTCTTCCAGTGGAGGGAAAATGTAAGATAGCCATGAACGTTACTGGTATACACTGAAATCTCTCCATACTTTCTAGCTTCTTTTTTTCGTAGTAGTTACCGCAGGTTTCTATTAGTAGCATTACTATGACGTAGATAGCCAACGACTGCAGTCCTCACTTGTAGATGAACTGTTAGTAAGAGGGGTGGAAAAATCACTACAAGATTTATTTATTTGTATTTAATGAAAAGCCCACAAATTTTACTCATTTAAATCATACATGTCTCGAACTTTTGATCTAATTTGCTTCAATTCAGTGTTCTATAAGAGATCTGGTAGTGGCATTTTTCACCCTTAAGTGTTTAGATTTCAGCATGAATGTGTCTGAATCTAAATAACTTGACTGTAAATGCTTACAGGATGGAGATAACTTTCTTTTTTTCTCTCTATTATCCTTCCCTATTTTTCCTTACTTCTACTTCTCTGATGCTTTCCTTCTTTCTTTTTCTGTTCACCCAAAATGCTTCTCTTGCAATTTCCCATTCTCTCAACTGTCTCTCCTGATCTTTTTCTGGATACTATCTTTAATTGCTTTTCCTTTCTTACTTTGAGCTTTCCTATCTTTTGCTTCTGTCGTCTTTCCCTACTTCTGTCCCCTTTCCCTTTCCATTTTTTTTTCTAGTGGGAGGAGATCAGTGGGGTGGATGAGCACTATACACCCATCAGGACTTTCCAGGTGTGCAATGTGATGGAGTACAGCCAGAACAATTGGCTTCGCACCAACTGGATCCCTCGTCAGTCAGCCCAGAAGATCTATGTCGAACTGAAATTTACACTGAGGGACTGCAACTCCATCCCATTAGTACTGGGCACATGCAAGGAGACCTTCAACCTTCTCTACTTGGAGACGGATGACGACCAAGGCAGTCACTTCCGAGAACACCAGTTCTCCAAAATTGACACCATTGCTGCGGATGAAAGTTTCACTCAAATGGACCTTGGCGACCGCATTCTGAAACTTAACACTGAAGTTCGTGAAGTGGGCCCCATGACCAAGAAGGGCTTCTACCTGGCATTCCAGGACGTGGGTGCCTGTGTAGCTTTAGTCTCTGTGAGGGTTTACTTTAAAAAGTGCCCAAACACAGTGAAGAATCTGGCCTCCTTTCCTGATACAGTGCCCATGGACTCCCAGTCACTGGTTGAAGTGAAAGGTTTATGTGTCAATAACTCGAAAGAGGAGGAGCCTCCGCGAATGTACTGCAGCACAGAGGGCGAGTGGCTCGTGCCTATTGGAAAATGTCTGTGCAATCCAGGCTTTGAAGAAAGGAGCAACACCTGTCAAAGTAAGACAGTTCTTTTAATCTTGCATGCATTAATCACTCATTGTTTCATTGCGTCTGTCACCTTGCCATGTACTATTTATTTTGTTTTATAAATTCTTCAACCCATCTTTCTGAAACACACAGTGCCTTACCTGTATGTCTTGGAAATATTGGATGTCATTTAAGGCACTTTTACCAAATGTTTAGACGTGTTTGATGTACATACTTTCACACCCCATATCTGTCAACCCAGAATCTTTATAACATAAAATGTTCCATCTTTGTTTTAAGTTGATGCATGTGGATCTTGTGTGTGTTGTGTCTTCAAAAGAACCCAAGAAAACCATAGTGGGGGTGGATGAATCAGCAGTCAGTCACACGCTTATTTTTCCATTAATGCATGATGTGTTATCCAGGTCTTGGCTGTACTGTTCAGTGCGCAGTAGTTTGATAGTAAGCCGCTCTGTGTCACATCATTAACTTTGAAGAGATCTGAACCAGAAGACCAAGAATGGAAGTGATAACGCAGACGAGAGGAGAGGGTTGGAGAGTGGATGGTAAAATATGAAATAGCTGTGGTGGTGGTTGTGGGTGTCTGAGGAGACATGAGTGAGTCGGCATTAAATCAAGTCTGGAGATACTATTGATACCCTGGACTTGGTTTCCAGCTATCCTGCTGCCTAACTTTTGGTCTAAGGTTTGCTTACGTCATTATCACGCATGATATGCAGAAGACTGATGCGTGTTGTTGTCAGTTGGTTGCAGTAGAAAAAGTACACAGTGAGTGGATGGGGCCGTTTTTCTTCTACTTGACCGCAACTAAGTTTTTACCAACAGATTTACAGTACATGTACTGTATATGTTCTCCACAGTACTAGAACTTTTTAATGGTCCTTGTACATCAGAGTCATTTTCCACGTCACCTTGAAATATATATATATATATATATATGTATTCATTTTAATAATCCACCCATTTTCTATTTCACTTTTCCCTATTAGGGTTTCAGGTAAGCTAAAGTCTTTACAAACACTCTGGGCCCAAGTCAGGGTAAAAAAACAAAAACACGAGCCCAGGGAACAGGCCTGAGATTCAAACCCAGAACCTCTTCAATATGAGCCAGATGTGCTTACCAATATTACATTTGTAAATTCTCAAAATATGAAATTACCTCTCTATTTAATATTCCCATTGGGACCAAGCAAACAACTGAGTTCATAGGACCCGTGATGTACTGGCGATGTTATGACATCTCAATAGCCAACTTTAAAGCTAATGTCTTGTCTCAGTTTAAAATACAATGATAAAAAACCCTTTGCTGAAAAAAATATAATAATAAACAGAAACACATGCATTTCCTATAGAAACATGTTCTGTTGCATCAAGTTCAAACGAGGTACCATAATGCATGAATCTCTTATTTAGAGTCAACTACTGTCACAATATCCTGTATCTGATGTTTAAAACATTTAAACAACAGATACAGGATATTTTGACATCCTGAAACAAAATGACAGTTTCATATCAATTAATCCATCCATCCATCCATCCATTTTCTGAGCCGCTTCTCCTCACTAGGGTCGCGGGCGTGCTGGAGCCTATCCCAGCTGTCATCGGGCAGGAGGCAGGGTACACCCTGAACTGGTTGCCAGCCAATCGCAGGGCACATAGAAACAAACAACCATTCGCACTCACAGTCATGCCTACGGGTAATCTTAGAGTCTCCAATTATGTCATTTATTATTTTTAATTTTTAATAAAAAAACTTTTTTAAACACAGTGTTTGAACAGAACCCAAACGTCATCATGCGCCCATTCATCACTCTTGCCTCCATTCTCCCTATGTATAAAGGCCTTCAAATGACCACGTTTACTACATAATTGTTTTGGAAGCTGAGATTACACATATCTGGCAACTTCGTGTTTAATTAATGCTCCTCTGGTTTATGCATGTGTTTACATTTTTTTTTAAATTAAAGCCAAGTGCTTGCAGACGCAGCATGTGCTATAAAACCCCAAGCTGTCTTCAATGTGGCTGGCAGCAGTGGTTTATGTCATTCTATATGTTCTGCTCCAGAATATTAATGTGTTTGAAGCTGACACTTCTGCACCAGCTTGTCCACCATGACTGTCAATGCTCTTCTTGTACAGAAAGAAAATCACAGCTTTTTCATCATATCTGGTTGCAAATGCTTGCATATGTTTATGCAGTTTCTGCTTACCAGAATCAGGCTCGTTTTTTTTTGTTTTCTTTGTTTGTCCTGTTCGGCTGTTAGGTCAAGCAAAATGGAAAATCTGTATCCCTTTCATGCCGGAACAGTTTTACTGTGTCACAGTGGAGTTTTTAATTAAAGATCGTTGTTAATTAAAGATCAAAGAGAGTGTCATGGGTTAAACCCCTGCTGTTGGGGCAGAAGGAACTTCTTTTCTGTGACGGTGGACTTCTGGCAGACTCAGTCCTCATGCTTTATTATCACTATAATGCGGGTATCCTGTACTAACAAAATGTCAAAAGATAGAGAAAACAAATGTACGCTTGTCCTGTTCTGATAAATGAGGATTATCTTGAGTTGCTGGTGTTCTGATAATACTTAGAAAACAGACATTGACCAGGCATTAACACATTAACCTTTGACCTAGGTTATGACCTACGACCTCTGAAATACGATTAGAATAAGTCTAAAGTATGGCTGCTTTAACGACATACACAGATGTACAGTAATAGCAAATGTGTATAGTGCGAGATACATGACGTGTTAAGGATACTTCAGCTTTTCCCTGTTTATATAAATGTGTATTTAAATGCTTTATGCTGGCAAACAGCAGCTTGTAGCCAGCGGCAACCCCTTGAGCCCATCAGCCTTCTTTCACTTCCGAACTCCCTATGAATTGTGTGAATGTTTGGATGTACTGGACAATCTCTTATTGAATTCAGAGTGCTCTAATGGACTCTAATAAGGTCTTATGTTACTCTGGAGTGGGACAGCTGCATCAACAGGCCCCTGAATCCCCCACGTGCAGCCACCATGGGCCCCAGAGCACAGCTCACTGCCCAGACCCTCTGCGTTAACAGACAGATGAGTGTATGGGGTTAGGTCACCTTACAGACTGATAACAGGGAAGCTGAACACATATTTACCAATGCAGCAGACAGTTAAAACTGATCAATACAAGCATGCGTACCCCACATATTATCCACAGACAATATTAGTGCCAGTATCACAAGCGAGGGCAGGAACAACCAAAAACAAGCAGCAAGTGAAGGTGGCTGCAGTGAAGGCCTGGCAAAAACTCTCCAGGGAGGAAACGCCGATTTTGTCAGGCAGTCACTGATTACACGATTTTCAAGTTTTGATAATTAGCTGTCTTTTAAAATTGCATACCAGTGACTCTTTCCAAGTACTTTGAGTATTTTAAGATTGAATTGATTGAAATTCTACACAAAATGACTATAGTTTCTAAATGGTAAATATTTTTGCGAAACATCTTAAATCAAAACTGAAAGTCCACCCTTGACTCATATCTTCATTGCTTTATTTCAAATCAATGTGGTGGTGTATAAAGTCAAAATCCTAAAAAAAAATTCAAATACTTTTGCAGACCTAGTGGCTGTATTATCCGGTACGCGCACAAACAAAAGTTCAGCTAAGATTATAACTGCGTAATCGGGTCATTATTGAATTGTAGAGATTTCCGGCACAGAACGTGATGAGAGAACTGTTGCTTTTGAATGTTTTTGTGTGTTGGTGATTCAAACTACTCTTTGTTGAATATTTCATGTTTTGTTTTTCATCACGGCTGTTGCATTAATGCAGTATCTTCCATTAACCGACACCTCTGGCGTGGTGAGAGAGGGGCCAAGAGAGAACATTAGAGGGGTTTTCTCTGTTTATACAGACACAAAGTGTGTTTTAAGGGCCTCAGTAGAATATGCTTGTGTTATAATCTTGTATGTGTGTGCAGATTTCTAGCCATAGCGTGTAGTGTTTATGTAAACAAGATTTTTTTTTTCCTGTGGTGCCATTAAAAGTGAGCATGTACCTCTTTATCTGCTATAAGAAATAGGACACCATGAGCAGTCTGCAATTATCCGAATGTGTGTGCAAGCATGTTTCTGTGTGTGACCAGTGGCACAGAACGGAGGCTGAGTAGTGCGAGTGCATTTTGATATTTCATCATCCGTATCACAGATGACAATCTCTTGGGGTTGTAGGGTGTGAGCGGACGGGACAGTGGTCGTCAGATTACTGTATGTTTTGAGAATAGCCATTCCGCAGAGAATGTGGGGCCAGATCTAATCGAGCTAAGTCAGTCTTTCATCTGTCATTAGAACAAACTGCAGCAGGTGAAGAGACTCCTGTCTACCATCAGTGTGAAATTCCTCCAACCTTAATTTGATCCTAAAACAGCAAACGGATGTCTGTAAGTAGTGTGTGTGTGTGTGTGTGTGTGTGTGTGTGTGTCCATGTATGTGCACTTTGCAAATGCAAGCAGCTGCCCGGTCGCATGTTGATGAGAGGAGTTTGCGTTCCCACTTGATGCATCAAGATACACAACACCGAAACCAGTCAGCCCTGTTGTTCATGCTTGTAACAAATAATACATTGATACAGTAAAAATAAATAAATTAAATAAATGACTAAAATAATACAGAAACTTGATTCAACCTTCTAATCAAGTCACAAATCACTCCTTGACTTGGAAGAGTGAAGGGATAAAATTATTATTTGTCATTGTCACCACAATGAATTTCTATTTCAGTCAGTAATTTTCATCGAAACCATCCATCCATCCATTTTCTGAGCCGCTTTTTCCTTACTAGGGTCGCGGGCGTGCTGGACCCTATCCCAGCTGTTATCGGGCAGGAGACGGGGTACACCCTGAACTGGTTGCCAGCCAATCGCAGGGCACATACAAACAAAAAAACAACCATTCGCACTCACACCTACGGGCAATTTAGAGTTGTCAATTAATGCATGTTTTTGGGATGTGGGAGGAAACCAGAGTGCCCAGAGAAAACCCACGCAGGTACGGGGAAAACATGCAAACTCCACACAGGCGGGGCCAGGGATTGAACCTGGGTCCTCAGAACTGTGAGCCTGACGCTCTAACCAGTCGGCCACCGTGCCTCCCTCATCTAAACCAAGAAATCTTAATCTTCACGTTTTCCTGTTTTGATATACATCAGTGGGCTTGATCATATTGAAGCGGCATTGGGGAACCGGCTCATTTATAGATTATTTTGCTCCACTGGGTTTATTAATACTGCTGTTTTTCATGAGTCCCCTCAGAAAGTATTTCTGAACGCCGAAAACTGCTCAGATCAAACTGAGCATGGATGCAAAAAAAACAAACATGTTTTTATATAGATTAAAATGATCAGATACCATGCAAATGTTCTCTCTGGTGGCTATGATTAGTAATCATTGCCCTCGTCTTACATAAGGAACACCAGAGCAATCTGATTAGACATTTAGGACCTGATTTATTGTACTAAGATCCCAAACAGCAGGCACTAAATTGCATGTTAGCTCACTCTAATATATTGGGTGTGCTGTTGGCAACAGGTGTGAAAGTGATGGAGATGGCTATATTTAAAAGAGGGTTTTGTGCTTTGTGCCATGATGTTTTTACCAAGGCAAATTTGTGAGAGTACCGCAAGCACAAAATTAAGTTTGAAGTGATGCAGTTTAAACTGGTAAAAGCCATGTTTTGTTTGATTTAACTTATGCCCATCCTGCGTAACATTGCATTTAAAACTTGGGACAACACACCTGAAAAAGCAGAAAATTGTCACATAGCGCTGAAATGACCCAGACGCACGGAAAAGCTGAGTTGAAAGGAGTTTTGTCATTACAGTCTGGCTCCAAGTCCGCCCTCAGGGGTCACCACCGTTTTTTTGGAACTGAGAGCTACTTCTTGGGTATTGATAAATGTGAAGGGCTACCAGTGTGATACACACTTCCGAAATAATTAATTTGTACAAATTACCTTTAAGTATATGTTATTATTAATAGTTTATATGTAATGTATAATTATAATGACTTGTCACGACATTTAATCTCCTCTGATTTTCATGTGGTAAAGTCCAAATTTAATAACAATACTAATTATACTAATTCTAATTCTACAACAACAACCACCACCAGTACTACTACTATTACTACTAATACGAATACTAATAAGATGAAAATTGAAAACCATGTCATATTTTTTTTCCAAAACGGCTTCCCAGCCAGAGAATTCAGGCTGGTTTCTATACAATTGATTGTCTCTCCTTTATTCCCCTAGAAAGTCTGGCTTTGTTTGTGTCGACCGTTATATAATCGCTCGCCCCTCGAGAACATGTTATCTCTGCTCACACATGAGCGTGCATCTGTATAGTTACATCTCTGCGATGTAGCCTTCATTTTTATATCTTCCCAGCGTAAACTGAGCAATTGTTCCCTGTTCCAGCAGCACTCAGCTACACATGATACTTTTACTCTCAGTAATGTCTTTTACTGTTTGAAGACCAGCTTTGAGCTGTTTTTCTCTCTGTGGTTGAGTGCAGAGTTATTTAATACTACCCAGAGACATCCAGCAGAATGCTCGCATATTTTCAACACAGTCATTCATATCAAATCATCAAATCGCACTGTCCGGTGTATGTATATGGCTTTTTGTTTTGGTAAATGAAGTGCTGTACTTTATATGGCTGTGTTCTAGGGTAGTTTTCCATTGGATCCATCCTCTCCTCCCCTGTCACTTTGGTTTAGCGTGAAGGCTTTCTCTGCTGCAGGCTTTTGGCTGGGTGCTCCCTGGAATGTCGCCACTTTGGAGCAAAAGAAGAGAAAGAGAAGAACAGGCGAGAAGAAAGGACATAGTTTGGATTGAGTGCTCCAGTTAGAGAGGTCTTGTATCATGATGTTATCACTGTATTGTGAAACAGTTTTTAAAAAAAAAAAGAGAAAACACATCAGGCAAGTGAGCATATAAAAGATTGAGGTTTGTGTAAAATCAAACACAAAGAAGAGTCTGCCAATATAAATTCTCACGGACACGAACTTCTCACTCCAAAAGACTGAAGCCCTCCTGTTATCGTTTGACTTTTTGGGACTCCTACATAGCCATGATGTACACAAAAAGCTAATTACAAAGCTCGGTGAGGGGCCTGCAGTAATCATACCACTCCATTTCAAAGCAGCCTGGAGGAAAGTCTGATTGGGGTGGGGGAGCAAAAAAAAAAAAAAAAAGAAGGGAGTGTGGAAAAAGTGAGAAGAGAGAAGCAAGATGATGAACATGTAGTTAATTAGAGACACCATTAATTCAAAACTGGAATTGAATAAGCAAGGCAACTCAGCAATAATTCTGACCGCTGGAGCATGGACTGATCCCTCTGCATGTGTGTGTGTGTGTGTGTGTACACGTGCGTGTGTGTGTGTGTGTGTCTGCGTGCGCACGTCCCTGCGTATTTGTGTGTGGTGGAGAAATAGAGGGCCAGAAAATTCAAATAAAACACACTCATATGCTCATCCTTTGTGGAGTTAAACATTGCTTGGTTATAAGAGTGCTGATAACATGAATGCAACCGTACAATGTTCAGTGTCCTGCGTATCTCGGTTGATACTTCGCATCACCTCTATGTAGCGGAACAGAGCAGAGGGAATATGTGCCCGTGTGTGTAGTTGTATGCTCTGTTTGTATGCATCGCTGCTCAGTGTGTGTTCAAGCAGTAGATGTTTGAAGGTTTAGTATCGTCACGTTTATGCTAGTTTTCGTTAGCCCACCTGTTGCTTCTCACATTATATGTTAACATTAATCTTAACATATAATTATGCTAGCGGACTTTGGTGAAATGAAAGTACATGGTTTGATTGAACATTTATGTGTCTGTTTTACACTACACTTTAAGTGGGAGTGAAAAACAAATAGCTTAGAGCAAGCAGGCTCAATGTTGGCCCGAGAGAGCGAGGACGGGTACTAAGGAATACTTTGAAAAGTGTATTTTAATGAGTTGACTAAATTTGAGTTTGAATAAAATGTAATGTTTAAAGTGTGTGTGATGGGGCAAATCTATGAAAGATGCGTGTGTGTATATGTATATATATATATATATATATATATATATATATATATATATATATATATATATATATATATATATATATTAATCCTAATATATAATAATAATAATATATCAATATTGTGAAGTTTTACCAATTGCTGTTGGGTCTAGAACGTATCTCCCATAATACAGTAAATGGGTTTACTGTACTGATGAACTGAACTTGTGTGTTTAGCGTTTGTAGGGGGCCAGGGAGCAGGCCGTAGCCAAGGATGCAAGGAGCGTTTGTTCATTTGTGGCATGATTGCCCGTTGTGCTCGTCTTTATGGGGCTTCCACTGCAAGCAGGGGGTGGCGGGTAAGCCTGTCACCCTGGGGCCCTAGTAATGTTGGGACTTCAAAGCTGCTGGTAACCACAGGCTCAGGAATTCAACTTAACACACAGAAACAAACACACACAAATGGACACATGTACGTACACACACACGCGCGCACGCACGCACGCACACACGCACGCACACACACACACACACACACATACCCTTTGAAAGGATAGATAGATGGGGTGTTTATTTGTTGAAGAGGCCTGGCCAGTTAACAGCACCACTTCCCAGTGGTCAGTCTTTGTGTGTAAGCGTGTGTGCATAAGGACTCATTTCATGTGGTTTTGTGTCTTTTGCACAGTAAAGAAAGGATACCAAAAAAAGCATTTATGTATGTATGTTTGCATGCAAACCACATATGCAATTGGTGGGTGTGGAACTTTTCCTGACATGGATTTTAGTGTGTGTGTGTGTGTGTGAGTGAATGTGTGTGTTTGTGAATGCATAGCTTGTGTGTGTACAGTATGTCTGTGTGGCCTTGCAGTGACAGCAGGATGGACATTGTGGGAAATGTTGTGTTTACTGACACCGTGGATGTTTAGAAAGACGTAATGTAACAGGGAGGTCAATCCATTACTGCGTGATAGGCAACCAAAGGCGAGCTGAATTGGAATAAGAAAAAATAAAGAAGGAGGGAGAGGGTGTCATATGGAGAGAAAGAGCTGTCAATCGTTAAAAGATCGCTACTGAACTCCCAAAAGCATGTTCTAACATTTCTGCTGTTAGATCAGCAGATAGTGACATGTTGTATTATGTTTTTTTTTTTTTACATGATTGTTCATTGGTTGTTCCCAGAACCATATATTGCTTCTAGATGTACCTTTAATAAAATGCAATACAATGAAATAAATATTTACCTGGAAAGTCCCAGGATATTTTCCCCTCTGCAGCTCTAGTTCCGCTGTACAGTATATTGCATTTTTGATGTTTCTAGGAAATAGATAAGATAAAAAGATGAAATAAAATATTGAGTTGTCTGAAGAGATATATATGGGTAGATGAGATTGCCCACTTGTTAGATAAAACAAGTTATTTTTCATCTAGACTGCCATAGATTAAGCCCAAAAATGATATGATGCTTGGTGTATGCACTTCATAAACTGACAATGTACACTTCATCCTTCACGTAGGGGCTGTATAACAAATTCGACCTTCGCAACACTAGCAATATGTCATTTATATTGTTTTATACTATCATATAAATATGCTAGTTTTGTTTGATACTGTTCTGAAAAGATGTTTCTAATATTTTGCATTTTCATTTAAATAATGTGACCAATGTATGAGAAAACGGCATTCTGTACGATGCAGTTCTACACCTATGCAACCACAATAACAAACCCACTTGTCAATTGATAAAATAATATCTATGTCAAACATGAGCAATATCTTCCTCAAAGCACATTTTTAATAAATAGTACTTGTGCTAGATCTCATTAGATTGCAGGTGTATCCTATGTAGTGGGCAGTGTGTAGAAAAAGCTTATTACTAAAAACCCATCATGCAGTAAAGCATGCTGTCCTTCAGACTCATCTGGGTGCCGCATCTGTCAAGTATTTCACTTATCTAAACAGCTCCTGTAGGCATATATGGCAACATTGTGAGTGGTTGTCAGGAGCATCATGTCAGCGTACAGCTGCAATTCTGTGAAGGAAGCTCTCAGCCACATACTGTAAATGTCTGTTTGCAGAAGACGTCTAATCTCACTGCGCTGCTTTGTCACAGACGCAGGCGTGACAGGAATTTCCAGCCAAACAACATCTGTTTTCACTGCAAATAATTGCTATTGCTCAGCTCTGGCTCTTTCTCTTTCCCCCATATTAAAGTGAAGAAATGACAATGGCTCTACTTATCTCTCCTGACATTTTCTGCTAGACGAATCACACCAGCAGTTTCAATAAAATTATTCGATGTCACACTTTGTAACACACCCTCTTGCCATCCCACTGTCACAGCATGTCACTTGTGAGGCCCAAGTGGCAGGCTTTCATTCTGGGATGGCGGGAAGAGTGTAGGAGTGTTTGGTCTGGCTGGCTTTTTTGGTTTACAGTTTTTTTATTCATGTTCAGGTCATTGAAGACTCTAAATTGTCCTTAGGTGTGATTGGGAGTGTGAACGGTTGTTTGTCTATATGTGCCCAGCGATTGGGCGGCGTCGCCACGCCTCCCGCTCCAAGTCAGCTGGGATAGACTCCAGCACCCCTGTGGCCCTCGTGAGGATAAATGATCTGAAGTCATTCTTGTCTTTGTCAGCTGCACTTCTTTCAGTCACGTTAAATGATTTCATCAGAGCACCAAAGTTGTTTTTATGGGAATGTTTTTCTCTCACTGATGTGTAGAAGCAGGCCTGAAGTAAAGCAATCAAATATTGTCATTGTCATTCATACACTGTATCTATTTTGATATTAGATTTGTATTATTGCACTTATTATATTAGTTGTAACAAAGGTCGCTCTATTTTATGAGCACATGCTGCAAGTGGCAAGTTGTTGATGAATGAAAAATCCGAAAATGTTTATAATGAACAGTTAATGAACCGACAAATTGGTCTTTAGTTCCACTTTAATATCTTGGGTATAGCTGCACCTGCTATTTCACCCTTGCTCTTATTGTTTATGTCTCATTGATTAATCTGTGTAATCAGCATATCAGCATATGCTCAGGGCGATCTGTGTTACATACTGGATGTACTGGTATACACACTGCATGCATTTGCTCCCAGGATGGGCTGAGCAGGTGAACCTCATGTTATGGTTTGTGATAAACTCTTTTACCGTGTGTATCTGAGCCAGAGAACTCTCTTCTTAGTACTGTTAGCCATAACAGAGCTCAATTTAACATCAATATGACATTTCGACCAAGTTATCTTCCTGACTTGTGCTGTTCTTTGTGACGGCACAGTCTTAATTTAGGAGCTAAAATGATCTTTTTGTTCTTTCGAGAAACTGATCTTTATTTTTTTTCTCTCTCTCAATGATCAGCCTGTGAGATTGATGTAACTTCCAAAAGACTGAAGATTGACCTAAAAATGAGCCTGCACACTATCAGAAATCTTACTTGCTAATCAAATTCAAGTCTTAGCTTGGTATATTGTCTCTCTGAAGCTTATGATCTTAAAAAAAAGTGCTTCTGGACTCTTATCCCTAAACCGGACAGGATAATGTCTTCTATTTTATTTATCTTTTTTTATATACTTCTAAAAAGACAATGGGAAATGTACTGCTAAAACTGCTCGAAGCAAAATGTTCCACCACTTATGTGTGTGATTGAGCCAGTGGAAGAGAGAGAAAGAGAAAATAAATGCCCAATTTAAGTGGAAGCGACACATCTGTCAATATACTGCATACAAGTCATTAGTAAAGTAGTGGTGGTGAGGACAAGACGATGTGCTTACCACTGCACAAAGGCATTTGCAACACCCACATACACAGACACTCACACACATCCTGTGGTAGTGTGGTATTTGGGCTGTAACAAGTTAGGGTGTTGTGCACATTGTCTTTCCAATTTGTGATATTTGTTGGTTGTTGAGTGAAAACAGAGCTACACATGACTTCACAGACTCCTATTCTTGGAAAATGACACTTGCAGGTTTTAACAGTTGTGAAATGGGATTCCAGTTTGCTTTCAAGGGCAGCATTTCATACAAGTTGACTGTTGTGCCACATTTTCAGCAAAGTTAACTGAAAACTGACACTCTGGAGATGAGTCACCGCTCTCTTTATACTATGTTTACGTGGGAGATGTGCGGGAAGAACATTTGGGCTCAGTTAAGCTTTCTGGTTTGGCATCACTGACTGGCAACTGACCCAAGTAGATCCTGGGGCAAGCAACGTCTCAAAAGAACAATCTGTGATTCAAAAACCTAATACTACCTAATACTGTCTTTAGATTTGAGAAGATGGTGGGCAAGATAAATTAAGAGTTAGGAACTATGTTGATCACATTTTATGTTTTTTGTTTTCTCCGTTTTAATGCAATGTTAGCTATTACACCAACACATATTGGTGTAAAAGCAAAGAATAACATTTGCCTTGTGTATTGCATTGTGCATGGCAAGAAGTTTAGGTCACACTCTCCAGTCGTTCCCTTTCTTTTATTGAAAATGAGTGAGGTAATGTTAAATATGGTGGACTAATTTAAAAAAAATATATGTGCTGATTGAGCAGTTTGTCAATAGAATAAATAGCTAATTTTGGGAACTACAGTAGGTTTTTTTTTTTTTTCCTGCTATCTACAAATCCTGTACTGCTTATCCTCATTAGGGTTGTGGGTGAGATGGAGCATATATATATATATATATATATATATATATATATATATATATATATATATATATATATATATATATATATATATATATATATATATACATACATATATGATGAAGTCCTAATGCACGCAGAAAACTTATACTCAAGCTGAAAAGTGTCTAAATGATCCACACGCTCTGCACTTGATAGAGATGAAGGAAAAGCTCCCTGCACACTCATTTCTTACACACCCCACAGGTCTCTGTCCACTTGTATGAGGCAGAGTGGTGACATTTACCCTCAGCCGTAGCACTTGACTTGGAAAGGGTGTCAGATGGAATGACGTGCCCTCTAGTGTTTGAGTCTTTGCGTGCACAACTGTGGTAGTGGGTCACTTGCGTGCGAGCCATATGCATATAAGTGCATGTGAGTTTGAGTGTGCTGATTAAAAGCGGTCAGGCCTCAGCGATCAGGCCTTTAACTGCCCCGCAGTCTGAATGCCAAGCACAACCGAGCATGCTCAGTGCAGCCAAGCATGCCGACTGGAACACGGACGACCTTAAAGGCCTTGCAGCTGTGTGGATGTTTGGGTGTGTGTCTTTCCTCATCTCTGGCTTGGCCTTTACCATCCCCTTTGACCATGCACCGCATTCTCAAGAAGCCATTTTCACGTTTAAATTGCTCATTACTGATTCCAACTACTATACAAAACACACCAGCGACTGTAAGATTAACTAATGTGCTTCCGATATCATTAATAAATCAAAGCTCACTTAGATGAGTGTGCCTGCCAACATTTTGCGATGGAATGTACAGTACTTGCCTGCTAAAGGCTTCATGCACAGAAATGTTATTAGCATGAGATATGTGAGATATGAAGTATTCTATATATATACTGGATATATATACATATCAAAATTTTGAAATTAAATTGAACAGTTGGCAGCATGGTGGCTTGTGGTTTGCATCTTCTACGTCACAGTCTTGAGGTTCTGGGTTTGCATCTCACCTCAGGGCATTCCCAAGTGGAGTTTGCATATTCTCTCTGTGCGTGTGAGGGTTTTCTCTGGGTACTTTGTGTCAAAGGTATTCCAGTAACGCAAGTTCTCACTCAATGGACTGTGCATCTGGTTATAGAGCCAGACACACAGATTTAGAAGCCAAGAAACACAAAATGAATTGACCACCATGGATGTTAGGGAAATTGGAGACTAGATTTCCCAATGGTGTGAATGTTGTTTCTCTATACAATGTGCACTTTAATTAACTGCCAACCAGTCCAGAGTGTACCCTCCTGAATGCCCGGCTGGGATAACCTCTGGCTCCCCCATGACCCTAATGAGGAAAAGTGCTAACAAACATAGAGAAATCACTTTAAAAGACTCAAATCAAATTCCGAATGATTATTTATTATCATTTGTATTTTATCCATTTCGTTTTCAATTCATTATTGTTGCTGCAAACGAACTCTTTACAAGTAGATCATTATTCCAAGGTGGCCTGTATTACTTGCAAATGCCACTGTTCAGAATCTGAATCAGAATCAGAATTTATTTATTTAAGTATGTCCAAAAAACACTCAAGGAATTTGTCTCCGGTAGCTGGAGCCGCTCTAGTACAACAGACAGTCAATTGACAGAGAACACTTTTGAGACATAAAGACATTGAGAAAAACAGTCACTGAGCAATAAAGGGTTGCTTGTTATCTGGTAATGCCGGTACAAATTATTATTATTATTTTCTGATTCTGTTTCTGATTCTGACACTGATTCCAAGGTTTCTCGTGATTATTTCAGTTGCTAGGGGTCAGCTTCAACGTTGATGTGAACGTTGTTGCATGTCATCAAAGAACGCATACAGCCAAAAAAGTAGGAATTAAGCTGCTAATATTGCGCTGTATTTTTGTGAGTGCTCTTCCTGTCGGATATTAATGCGTTACTTATACCAGGACAAAAGATGTAACCTTTAAAGGTTCTGGTACACAGTGCAGATGAGCACTGACCTTTCTTACAAATTACACACACTCATGCAGATATTTTCTCTCCCTCCCTCCCACACACACACAGACACACATACACTTGCATGGGAGCAGTCTGGAGAAGAAAGGACAAAAAAGGCAGACAGCAGTGTCCAACAAAATTACTTTACTCATCATCCATAGATTTCCCACCTCCAATTCATTTCCCCTCATTTCTGCCTGTTCAGATACATGGCAGCAGGTATTTGTCAAGGTGAAGGGAGCATGACCCACGCCTGCGATGCACGTGGCCAGTTTTCCATTCCTTCCACTCTGCTCGTCTTTTTCTGTTAAGTTTCCAATTTCAACACAAGAAGGTAATGCCAAAGTGCAAATTCTATCATGATTTTGGAGGAACATCTTTAAATAATAATAATAATAGTAATAATAATGATAATAATAATAATAAGGACTGATGCTTTCCTCACATGCCTCAGATTAGAAAACACTATTGATTTGTTTTTTTCACCTTATATTGTCAGCAGTGGGAATAGGCATTTTTTTTGTACATTTGTAGGTTGCTAAATCTATTTCTATTTTGGATTAAAGTATTTAAGTGTGTTTATTAAAATGATGATGATCATCATGAGTTCCAGGTCACTGATGTGCGTTATTGATGACATCCCAGTTCTAAAGATCTTTGGCCAATTAATCCATTGATTTACATGTAAATGGGGCCTGAAAGTTTACTACGACTGCCATCTGCATGTACTTACCATGCGAATGTCGTGCGTAGTGACACACACACACACACACAAACGCACACACACACACACGCACGAGTGATTTAGAGGTTGTTAGACGAGATGCATGTGAGATGAAGGGAGACATGGCTGCTTGCTGGCTCCTAGATTGCACTGCATCCAATTATCATCAAAATAAGGTGTTAATTACAATGCCCACATATTAACGAGGATGTAGACACCTTGTGATTATCAGGTGAACATCTTGCAGCTTGTCTGTCAATCACGCTTGCCGTGAGTCATATCCTTCCTTCTGAATGCATCCACCCAAAACTCAATTTCTAAAAGGGGACGATTACAATCATTAGGATTCTGCTACTGGCCTGTTAAATGACTGTGGTTCAGTGTTAATTTCTAACATGCTTGAGTTTTTCCTGAGTAAAAAATGTCCCCATGCGGGGAAAGAATAAACTTCATTACACTTTTCTGTGAGTTAACTAATTGTGTGTGTAATTCAGTTGAGAGTATTCACCTTTGTTGTACAGTTTGTTACATTCTCAGACTGGAGCCATGAATGTGACTAATTGGTGTTTTGTGTTAATTTATTATACATCCATACATTTCAATGAGTGTTTTCTTCTATGTTTTGCTTTGCCTGATTTAGCACAAGTGTGCTAAAATGTTGAAACATCGCCAAAAGTTCTGTTAAGTGAGATATGCCACTCTATAATAGTGCCATCAATCACGATCATCATGTCTCCATTTCTCTCCATGTCTGTGGCCTTGTTCATTTATCTTACAATTTATGAGTTTAAGAAAACAGTGAGGGGAAAAAAGAGGATGACGAAGCCACAGGAGACGTTTGCAGTGCATGGGAATGATGAGGTCTGTGAAGTTCCATGCAGCACACCGCATCACTTTGAATTAATTGCACTAGATTCTTAACATCTGGTTAACATTGGAATATGTTTTCATATACGCAGTGTGTTTCTGGACATATCACAGCTCGTCTGTTCAGTAATTAAGATCATAGGGGAAATTAAGCCGAGTCATGCTTACTGGTAATTAGGAATGAAGGAAACTAAATCTGTTTGTCTTCTCAAATAGAGACTGATTCAAATTTATAGTGTATTCACACAGTATGAAGCAATACCTTACCTCTTATCATTTATAGTTATCTAAAAGTAAAGCAATAATGTATGTCTTATGTTTTATATTGTATTCTAAAAGATTTAAAATTTAGAAAAGCTGTAGCCTATAGTTAATCTACTGTATGTCTCATAACATGTGCATTACTCTACAGCTAAACTAAGTTCACATTTATTTAATAAACAAGATCAATAAGATGCATACACAAACTGAAAGCTATATGTGACCATATGTGATATGTTGGCTTGAAATGATGATGAGATACACCAGTCCTCTAAATTGACACTGCAATCTATTTCACAAGAAGGATCGGGTGAAGTTTTAGGGACAAATATTTGAAATATTTGTTCTTGTGGTTTCTAAAATACACAGTCAATTTGGTGAAGTGAAAAACAGTGGTTGCACACAGGAAATATTGCTTTCTCCCACTGCTTTCAAAATCAGTTTTGACCCATTTAACATCTGTTGAGGAAAAGACCACTGCGTTTACTTACACACTCTCGCTTTATATCAATACTTATGAGTTTGTATATCTTGCGCTAATCATTGCCTAATGGAGACTTTTAGAAAACAGTAAGATAAGAAGGAAGGATTGGAGCTGTTTTGGCTGTCACTCTCATATCTCTAAGATATGGGGATTGAATATTATCTACAGAAAAAAAACAGCTCAAGCTTCAAACATTAAGCGGGACATATAGGCCTTCGATATCTGAGGCTTACGATCATGTACTGTATGTCAATCAAAGCTATCTGGCTGTCAGTGGGGAAATCCAGTGTGCTGCAAATCAGAAGTGCTGACAGGAAATTATGTTGTGGTTGACTTTGCCCTAGGGGAGTAAAGTGTGATTGTGGCTTTCCTAAAAGAAAAAAAACAAACAAAAAAATATGGGTGCGTAACAGCCATGATCGTTTTGCTTTGATCTTGCTTTGACTTCTCATACTGCTTTGGCCTAGTAGCGTGGTTCTAATTACTTCATACTCTCTGCCGTAAAGGTGTTCATTAATCTAGATTAAACTCTTGGAGCAGCCAGGATGGAGTATATAACACACACTATTGGATAAGCTTTATGAGGCTATAACATGTGCCTGTTGCCTTCTGTGTGGCTCAAAATGGAGGCTGCATGGAGTTTAGAGTGGTACTCAAGTGCACTTGGGGGCCTCTACTGTGTGTGATTGAGAAGATTATTTTTGCAGGTGAAAATGCCATATGGCTATTCACTGAACATAATCATTGGCTTTGATTGGGTTTAGAATTGGACATTTTTAAAAGCATCCAGCTGATTCATTCGTTGGGCTCGAGATTGCAAGAAGACAAATTGCATTATCTTGGCAGCTAGAAATGCAAAGCTATAATAACCAATAAGCACTTCCATTTTAACAGTACAATTTGTTTCAGTTGTAGTTAACATTTTGGGTGTTTCCATTATCTAAAGCTATAAAGGGCACCAAAATGAAGGAACACCAGCTGTTAGGTGCTCTATTGTTTATTGATTGGGATACACAGGCAGAGGGTGCCATGGTCGCATGATGTTGCACAACATACCGGATCAAGATTTTGCAATTCTAAACCGTAGCGTGGAGAGTTGAACTGAACTGCAGCGCTCAGTGGAAATGTGGCTAAAGATCTTAAAGTCAAGCATCTTCTCTGTTTGCTAACATGATGTATTTGTCTGCAATCAGAACTCTTTGCCAGATTTGGTTTTAATGACAGACTGTTCTGGGAGGAGGTTATCACCCTTCCGTAAAGCGAAATACCATGTGTGCGCCCAGTGGGGGACATTCCTGCTCGCCCCATGATTTCCTCTGGTCATTCATGCGGTCTTCATCCCCACTGTAACGGTATTGTCTTGGGGCTCAGCCCGCCCTGACAGGCCCCCCACACTTCGGGCTTTGGCCACCCTGACAGCACCGCGCTTCAACTTCGGGACACATGATGGGACAGGGACGGGTGACGAAGATGCGGCCTTTGTTGGGTCTAATCCAGTGAATCATTGGAACTAAAATTATCATAATTCTGGTTTTATTTGTTTTTATGTACATTTGGGTTGATTTAGTCAATAGACTTTTCTTTAAAAAAAAAAAGTAATGAACAGGAAAATCGTTTCTGAAGGGATCTTTCTACTCTTACTTTCAAACATGAGATGCATATGTTTCCTGATATTTGTAAGTACAGACAGTAGATTTCCACATAGCAGGCAATACACATCTAAGGGTTCCATGAAACTTTGACAGTGAAGTTGACGGTCACACAGTAAATCAAAAGGAAAACAAATCTTCTGTTTACTAACTAAATTAGAGTTCTAACCTTTTACCCCACACCCCCACCCCCACTTTGCTCATTGATAAAGAAACGTGAGAATACGGCTGTGTGAGCAAAGGAAGGAAACACAATGCTTTCTACTAAATCAATCAGCTACACCAACAAAGTGGATCTGTGCGGTGAAAGCCGAAAGCAGGACAGAGGGCATCTGCCTCTACTTATGAACCCCACAAAGGGCATTCAGCTTTTCTTTCTTGGGCCTTCATCCTTTCCTTTCCTCACTCTCACTGCATTCTGCAAGTGTAAAAGGCGGCTGTACATCATCAATTAAGGAAGAAGCTGATTAAAGGTGATTAAGCCCTGCCCATCTATCACTCTCGCTTTTCAGCCTGTCACGGGCCCCAAATTAAGGATGGCACTATTGTGTTTATGTATATGCGTGTGTTCAATAGAGAAAGAATGACTGTTCACCTAGCTAGTTAAAATTTGCATCATTTCTCTAATTGACTATCATTTTTATTTTTATCGTTTATCAACAGAAAACCACATAAACTAAGCTGCACAAAATTAAAATAATGCATGCGTGTATTGGAATTGCCTAAATGGGACATAGCGGTTCATTGTCTTCGGAACTGTTGCAACATTCTTTTTGCAAATCAAATGATTGATGTTCACAATTTGCCAGTGAAAGGCATGCATTTCATTACGAGTCTTTTATTGTGGAAGGAACTGTATTTGGTTACACGCTATGAGAACCAAATGATTTTTGGTTTTACACAAAGAAACAAATAATTTTAATGGTTACTATATGGAAATGTACATATAAAAGGATACAACATAACATGAAATATGATTCAATAAAACGTAAGAGCACAGAATCACTAAAATAACCCTGCAATGCATGCCAATAAATCTCTAGTGATCAATTTAATTTAGTTTCCAGATGTAGTTCAACATGGATTAGACACATGGTTAGGCTAACTAACTAATAATATAAAATAAGAAAGATTTTACTTGCATAATATTCTTATGATAAATGAAACTCTTATGTCAACAGAAAGCACTGCACCCATCCAATGATTTTACTGACATATTTCCAACACTGGTGCTCTTCCAAGATTGAAACAGCATTTAAACTATCACATGACACTGAAACACATGAATGCATTTAATTGCACGTTTTACAGTGTTGAGTTACATTTCACTAACTTGGGTGTGCAGAGGAAACTGTGTATGACAGACTGGCCACTGTCTGATTTCAATTAACAAGCCCAAACCAGCTTCATGACATGAGTCAGCCTTGGTTTTTGCAGCCCAAAGGCAGAGAAGTGGTTTGGGCTTCTGTCCCTGCGTGCGTAAGTTATGTATGTTTATGGTTCAGTAACAAACATTGTATCTCCAGCATTCTGCTTAGAAAGATCATAGCAGTACTAATGGAAGCTCATACTTACGGCAGTTCTGGTAAAACCGTTTAGGCATTACAAGAAATTCATTTTGGCCTCCAATGACTCGCTACTGGTTACACTGCAGGGTGCTGCACTGGAGAAACCTTTCTGCTGAACATGCTCTTCTCAACCCTGCTGCCACCAAACCACGCGCTGCTCTGCACCCCTAGGACACAGACTTAAGATGAAAGTTTGGAAATTAATGACTGTGAAAATGTAAATCATGAATGTGATTAACCAAGGTTATTACAAATGAAATGAAAAGAAGCATCAAGATAAAACTGGGTTAAACTCATCCTTAGTGGAACTGAAGGACAGCACACTGGTAAAAAAAACAATTACCAGGAATAAAGTAATATGGATATTTTGAATCAGTCCCTGTCATGCAACACCAGCGACTTCTATGATCACAACCGTTTTACTGGATAAATTGACACAACTTCTTATGGGTACATAAATATTTTATAAGTAGCTGTTGTGGGTACATAAAATAACCCCCATGCGCAATTTTTAAGTGGCCAATGCGTTTATTATGTCCATTGAAAGATAACTTTATATGAGGCTTCCTCGTGTCCTGGAACCAAGGTTGACAAAGTGCAACAGTAATATGATATCCATAGCGTATGGACCCTGAATGTTGCAGCCATCCTTCCATCCAGTCAAATTACTCTTTCGGAAGGCTACAATCTCAAATGACATTGCACAAGAGGCGGGGCAACTCTGGACAGGTCACCGGTTAAATCACATGGCTGTCATGTACAGATAGACTATCCATTCACACTCACAGTCACAACCTACAAGTGGATTTTAAATAACTGTCGCGTGATCTTCTCGTAATGTGTTTGTTTTATGAGAGGAAACAAGACCACCTGGAGGAAACCCATGCCAGCTCAAGGGAAAAGCTACAAAGGAAGGCACCGGCAATATTTTATGTCTAACTTTCTTTCATCTGTATATTATGCTCAGGAGTGTCCATCATAGTGGAAAAGCCTTTGGATCTTAATTGGACCCTGGAGAGTTGTTTCACTGAGCTCTTATGAATCACTACAGGATTCTTTGACAGTGTGATTTGTGTTTGTGTGAGATCCAAGTTTAGTCCAGGGAGGGTGTTTGGAGAAGACCCTTGGAAATACCTACCATTCTTCTGTCCATCAGTACTGGCACGATTGTGAGCCAGGACTCTTATGTTCTGTGTGTATACACGTGTGTTTGATTTACTTGTGGCAGGTGCGCATTTTTGCGAGCGTATGCACAATTGTGTGCTAAAACAACACAAAATTGGCGTGAAACTCAAATTAGTTCTGTAATATAAAACACTCAAGTGACAAAGACTTAACAATTTTTATCAACCTTGGTGTGCTTGTGGTTGTGTGTGCGGATGATGATGTCTGGGTGCATGAAATGTGCTGCAGCAGGAAAAGGAGTGTAACTAAAGGTACAGGTGATGAGCCACAGGAGTATTCTGGTAAAATGGGATCAAGGGTAAGAGGAGAATCTTGATGTGTGCTAGGATTGGTCCACGATGTCACTCAACTGCTCTGGTCTGTCACTCACACACAGTACAAGTACACAATAGTTTGCCCCTAATTATGATAGTATCACAATGCAGTGATTGTGCGATCATTGATACTGTGCAAGAAAACCGCCACCAATACACCTCAACACACGTATCAGTGTATCTGTGGGAAGAAATTACACCATAGTCATCCAAGACAACCATTTGTTCTTAATTATACAATTGTCACAAAATAATACACGTATTTTAAATTTTTTTTCTGTTTTGTATACATTGAGAAAACTGAAAAGTAAATGAAGAACAATAGATTTGAAAAATTTCAAAGAGAATATTGTTTTTCCTGTTTCATCAATTCATACTATGTCAATAATAGTTGTGCCCTCTGTCAAAATATTTAAATTAAAAGTTATTAAAATATTGGTATATGGATGGTGGATGGGGCATCACAAGAGATGAATCCAATTGCTATGCTATAGTGTAGACATGTGCACCAAAAGACACATTCAAGGGCATTGTGTTAGTCAAGCGCACGCACACACACACACACACACCCACACGGACACACGCACACGCACACGCACACGCACACACACACACACACACACGTGTGTGTGTAAAAGCCACTCGGATCACAAGTTGCTGATTTATAGAAAGGTTTATCCTTCTCTCTGTGACCCAGTAACCGCAGCCCCTGGGTCTCTCTCTCTGTCTGTGTCCACCAACACATGGCGATGCACCCTGTGGTGAGCTGTGTCAGTTGAGGAGTGATTTAGCATTGCTCTGCCCCAACCAGCTGACACACCTGCCTCAATGCATTCCAACTGGGCTCACAGACATGCACATATATTTTAATGGATCCCCGGACGTGGGTTTGAAAGTGTGAAAAGGATTCTCACTTAGGATAAATTAGACAATCGCACTACATGCAAAGCCATCAAATCTTATATGACTACTCTGTGTCCATAACTCACATGTCATTAGAATTCTTAAAAGCGGACACAGCATGCCCTGATTTTCGTCGTGCTAAATGCAACTTTTAGTACTCCCGCAGGCAATAAGTACATTTACTTTCAACAAAATTCATTGCAAGAGTTCCTGAAGCAATACATTAAAAAAGAGCTTAACTTCAGTTACATAAATATAGCTTTTTATATATTAAAGTGTGAGCTGGAACTACTTCCAAAGACAGTTTCATTATTTCCAATGTATGTTTTGATAACTATCCCAATAATAATCCCAACATTAGTGCTGCACCACCCGCCCTCCAAAAAACAAACAAAAAAACAAAAACAAAGCAACAGTGATTTTCGCAAAGATGTGAACCTAAATATGTTTTGTCAATTTATAGGTTTTCTGGTAATTGTAATGATTTCACAAATATTGCATTGAATGTAATGAGTACTGCACAAAAATCCCCATTCGGAGTGTGCTCTGGTTTCAATTGTCTTCATTGTACTGTATTTTGTCAGTGTTACATTTTGGTAGCATTAGTGGGGAACCTTAGGAGTTCAATGTAATGGGAGTTACTTTAATTTAAAAAAAAAAAAATCATAAAAGGGGGAGGGCGACAACATCGACATGGAGCTTTTAGTGATACTATTTTATTGAAAATAACACAACTGTAATTTTACACCCCATTGAATATTTGCAATTTTATTTGCTGCTCAAGAGTGAAGACATATTGAATGAAAAAGACCTGTTGGAAATATTAAACTTTGGATTAAAGCTAATGAAATAAAAATTACAAGCAGTATATTCATTGTTATTTTACAGCATCCTCATAACAATTTATTTAGTCTGAAATAAATTGATGTTTTATTTCCACAACATTTACAGTCCTGTGCACTACTTGACATTTATATTGTAAATATTGTAAAGGACTTGTAGTGAATGCAACTATGTTGAAGGGACAAACAACATCTAATAGGGAAATGAAACCTGGATAAAATGATAATGGATGGGATGGCTGTTTTTTTGTTTTGTTTGTTTATTTTGATTATTTCCCCAAAGCCGATGCAAACCAGATGGTGAAATATTAGACTGTGGTGTTGTGACTTTTGAAATAATGAACCCATGTAGCCAAGAGTACTTTAAAGACAAGAGCGGATCAAACAAAAAGTAGTGTTTTTGTAGCAGTCTAAACTAAACTATACTTACACGAGTGAAGGGTATTACAGATCTCTGAAGGACATTAAATCATGTAGCTCCATGCGTCTATGTATCTTCTATTAAATGGCTAAAACTGGAGCTACAGCATATATAGTCTGCAAGGAATGAGGGAAGCAGTTGGGAGTTGTCCTTAACCTGTCATTGAAAGAGAACTGGATAATCAAAACATGGGACAATCAGAACCTTGATAACATTTTTCGTGGGTTTACTTATCAAATGTATGAGTAAGTGTGCACTATGGTGACGAACAGCTTGGTTTCTTTCATTGGTCCTGACATCCATTTTTGGGACAGGTTTGTGCAGAGTACCACTGTGGGGAATACTCTCATGCTGTCTGAAGTAAGGGGACTCTTGGGGCTCTTTAATATGTGCGGAGACGTTTGTCAGTGTGTCTTAGTGCATTCGTGCGTGTGTGTGTGTGTGTGTGTGTGTGTGTGTGTGTGCCCTTCAGTCGTCCTCAGGTGCTCCAGAAGTGAAAGTGGTATTCCCCATTGGAGGCATTTGTTTGATCTTGCAAACTACTAGATACTGTAGTTGCCATTGAGACAGTGGCAAGTTTAAATATTGTCAAATTTGCCTAGAAATTGTGATATGGTTGCTGTTGGTTACTATTGTGACCCATGCGGATTTTACTACAATAAGGTTTGTCGCTTTAAATCACCAAGATGATCACAATTAGTGTGTTTGTGTGAGTTTGGTGTGCAAGGATGGTTATCAGTGTACAAAGCAGCACAATAGTTTTAAAGGCTGAATGAAGGCAAATGGCTTTAAATGTTTGGTTGTGCGATGTCCGTTTCCAGGGAATGGAATGTGGAATGTTTGAGTGTGTGCATTGGCAAGTGGGAGGGCATTAAAGGGTTAGTGTTACTCTCCACAATTCACACATGCCCACGCTGATACACAACCTGTGTGGTGGTTTACAAGCGTTGACTTGCTCCTGTGTGCTGGTTGTCCTGGATTTCCTCACTGACCCGGTTAATCTCTGGAGTGTGGACTGCGTATGAAACAGTTATTGCGTCCTTGATGGATACAGCGGGGACTTGATCCCAACACCTCCCGGTGTGTGTGGTTTATAGGACTTGCTCCCTTGTTTTTGGCCTACTTTATTGTCCTTCAAAGAACAATCGCTTTACATGAGCACACACACACATGCACACACAATTCAGACTATTTAAAACACAAGCGTGCTTCTTTTTGGAACATAAGCGGTAACTACAGTACCCAGGGAGAACATTTAAACTTCAGACAAAGTTTCGAGCCAAGATTTGAACTCAGAATGTTTGACTTTGCGAATGACATGCTCGCCATATCCTTCAGTGTGCCACCCAACATTTGTGTCTTTGCAAAAATGAATCCAAATTTCACACGAACCTGTTCCCTGTCAGTGACGGTGTGAATGTGAGTGTGAATGGTTGTGTCTCTCTTTATGTGCTGTGTGATTGACTGATGACAAGTCCAGGGTGTAGTCTGCCTTATGCCCGGTATTAGCCGGGATGTATGAACAGTATTTAACACGTGTGACTGTTAATGTCTGTGTTCTCAGGTGAAGCCACATGCAAAAGTAACCCTTTCATTTGTCTCTTGTTGATTTGATGCATTTACATTTCAAAGACACATTATTCAAATCAACATGAGTATACACGAAGATACTGTATAAATAACAAAAAAGGTGATTTCGGAATGACCTCTGGTTATAATTATCACAGACCCAATATACAGAATGTGTTCAAAATTTGCTTTTATTAAAATAATTTAGTATGTATGTTTTGGGCACGGTGGCCGACTGGTTAGAGCGTCAGCCTCACAGTTCTGAGGAGCGGGGTTCAATCCCCGGTCCCGCTTGTGTGGAGTTTGCATGTTCTCCCCGTGCCTGCGTGGGTTTTCTCCGGGCACTCCGGTTTCTTTCAACATCCCAAAAACATGCATTAATTGGGAACTCTAAATTGCCCGTAGGTGTGAATGTGAGTGCGAATGTTGTTTGTTTGTATGTGCCCTGCGATTGGCTGGCAACCAGTTCAGGGTGTACCCCGCCTCCTGCCCGAAGGTAGCTGGGATAGGCTCCAGCACGCCCGCGACCCGAGTGAGGAGAAGCGGCTCAGAAAATGGATGGATGGATGTATGTTTTGATTGGACTCAAGATTATCAACAGTGTGCACTTAATCAACTGAAAATAGGTTGAATTGGAATACAGTAAATTAGTTTGACCTTATGACAAACACACATACAGACGCAAACACACCCACAACTAAGCACACACATAGTGTGAAAAATCCTCAAGCAATAGGATGGTAAAATTATATTCTAATGTGACAAAATTCTGAATGTTCAAAAATCAATTCATTACACCCATATCCTTGAGGACAATGTGGTCATGACCTCTGTATTTTTTCTAAGTGGGAAAAAAGAGAGGAGCAAGTTGTTTTCACACCAAGTAAAGTTGTTTGTCAGCAGTTACGACCTTCTGTCTCATCATCGCCGTGGCTAAGAGAAATTTGCCCAATAAAATACCATGCTTTCATCAAAGCAGATGTCGATAGCTTACATGAAATATTGGTTGATGGATTTTACATGGTAAACACAAAATATGAATACATGAAATCACAGAAAAAACAGGATGACTGGATGAGGTAGACCTGTGCATGAAGGGAGGTGAACGATTATTAGCAACGCCCTTTCTTTTCTGTTTTCTTTTTTTGTTTTGTTTTTTTGTAGACCGGATGATAAATGTGCTTGAGATGGTATGCAAACAGGAAATCAATCGCCGAGTTGTCGCAGTGCTCCACTGCTGTTTGTCGCCAGACTGGACTCGAATGTTTGAGTCGTGATTATCAAGAGAGGAATGATGACTTGGAATGCAGCTTCTATTGAGGCCATTGGGTCAAGGGTAGCGATACTTTCCCACATCCTCACTGTGACACCAATCAATGTAAAAGTAACGAGATGTAGCTCGGAGGTGAACAGGACATGAAACGTGAGAAGTCATTTGTTCCGTTTAATCTCTGTCTTAATTTGTCAATACTTACTGTATTTTCCAACACGGGCTTATCCTAATAATGAGGCAAAGCTCATTTTTGAAATCTAAAATATGAGAGCCCAGTCACAATGAAATATTTTTTTAAAAATGTAGAACAAAGATTTGATTAAAACATTTAAGGAAAATGTGATGAAAATGTATTCATACGAAAATGTATTCCAAAGTTATGGTCTAACACATTTCACAATAATTTCAAATTCATAGTTTTCTTACTTGACAGTAATTTACCTATTTAAATAAATCTATTAAACACTATTCATAAGGAGGTTGCAGAACACCACACAATGACCACTTGAGTCAGGACAAATGATTCTCTCGTGAGATGTCCACCAAGGTATAGTGTTTTTTCTTTTTCTTTTTTTTTTAAACTTCTTGTCAAATAGCGGACGACAATGGGTCACCATCCAGAGGGCATGTTAATTATTGATGAGGATAACCCATGACCGAGGCTATTGATTGAGCAAATTACAACCTTAGTTATTCATCCAACCCACATATCACATGTCAGCTGCCGTTGTATGTGTGTGCATGTGCATCCTCACAAGTGAATGATGGGATTGTGTTTCAGGCGACATTTTGTCGAGACCAGCCAGGCACTGTGATATACCCTCATGAGAGTAGTAGTTCCATGTTTTTCACTGTGAAAACAAATGTTAACACTGCTTGTATTGATTTGACGATTCATGTGTTGTTGTATGTAGTATTTCTTTACACAACTGACATTCTAGACTTTATAAGAGAAATTCTAAGAAGCTTTGCGAAGGATGTAGTTTGGAGTGTATTAAAGACAATCAAGCTGTGCCTACGATGATGTGTTGGTCCAGTCGTCATTCCTAGGTATGCAGACTCAATCTTTCGGCTCTGTGGCCATTCCGGTGGTCAGCATAATAGTGGAATAACTATTCCCTCCCTCTTTCAGAGTTGGTAACTTGGTACATACCATTTAGAATGGGTTCTGTCTGATGAAGAGGTCCTGGGTTTGTAACGGCACATATGCTATCACAATCTGTGTGCACGCCCCTGCACACACTGCTGGTGAATGTCAGTGGAACACATGTTGGTTTTCTTCTCAATGAGGAGTTAGCTCCTTTGAGTGGAATCTGATTTTGCCATCGCCCTGTTTCAGAATCCGCCCCCACTACCCGCCTTTCTTTCCTGGCAGACCCACTAAAAAACAAGACCTTTATTATCCGATTCCAGCTGTTAGGAAAATATTTCTACAGTTGTGGTTAAGAAAACACAACATATCACCACTGTCATATGAAAACTTCATAAGTGTAGGTGGAGATACTAATTCTCGCACTAAAAGTGTTATGAGAGCCTCCCTGTGCTACAGTATATAGTTCTCATGGTAATCTCACAAGTAAACTTTTGCTTTTTCAGTATTAATATTCACCATTAGAATATGTTACAATATAAGTTATACCAATATTGCACAAGTTAACAAGGTTTTCTGCATTTAATTTGTCTAGAGCACAATTTATTTTATGACTACGAATACAGAAGTAAGTCCATTTAAGAGTAAATTGAGACTAAAAGCTTTATTATTTTAGTATTTTTGTTTAGTGGTCTACAGTGAGATAAAATGGATGTCTTACCTCAATTAAGGTTGAAGGTTGGCTTTCGATTGATGATACAGTGTGTACACCACATTAGGTTCAAATCCACACTGATAGCATTATATTACAAGTTTGGATGTCCAGTAATGGCAACTGATCCAATTGGACTGAAGCCAAGTGTTCAACTGCCCAATGAATGTAATAAAATAATCTTCCCTTGGTATCAAGAGATTAACTGTTCTGAGCATCGGTCCACTGACAAAGGTCAATTTATGGGTAACAAGATCAGCTAAAGCTTCAGTTTGGCACCATGATGAGATTAATTCATTTTACCTGTTGTCTATATGGTTTATATTCCTTGCAGGTTTCTGCTGAGCCAGCGATTATCCCAATGGTTCTTTTCAGTGAATGGTTGGGGGTTGTGGCTGTCAAGTCTAATTTCCTGGCGTATCATCCTGGAGGGGATAGGGAGGGTCTGTTTTCTGGGTGTGTCAGCAATAATTGTGGTTGTCATTCTAGTAGTAGGATCATATTTGCTCATTTAAACCTGCATTTGACACACAGAACTACACACATGTACAGTCTAGATTGGATGTAGTGGAGTATTTACTGCAGCAGTGGGACCTTGGTGTGCCAATGTCAGTGATGGATAAGGCAGTACTACTATGGGCAGTGTCATTGTTTTTTTTGTAGGAGTGTGTTGTTCTGCTGCGCCAACATATTCGGCTAACTTTCCTGCAGTGGCTCTCACTGTTGTATTTCTGACAGGGAGGTCTGTACATGTGCAATAGTGTCAGTTTAAGTCTTTTATTTCGATTGAGTACTGTTTGCGAGTCTTACAATTTTCGTTTTGCATTTGGTATCATATTAACACACTGACTTTTTGGGAGCACCTAAAAGTGGAGCATGAATGCACTTTTTAACTGAATTTGTTATTATTGCATAGCTTTATTATGCTAAATAAACATTACATAACTATTTTAATTGCACGATCATAAGGAGGGGCCAAATTGTACGACAATATTAAACAGTAGAACTCCAAACTTTGCAACAACAACAAAAAAAGGCGTACCGTAGTTACATTCACATATTGGCCATGAACTTTAGCATGAGTGTGCTTTTTGCTTTCTTCATGCTGTGCTTTCTAAAAAACAAAGAGGCGTTTCATTCAAACAATTCAGGGAGTTTTTTTCTTCCATGGAGTTAATGGGTTATAGCTACATTAATGAATGTCTTACATTGTTCCTTAATGTGCATGCTCCTACTGTATTTGCGTGTGCATGTGTGTTTTTGAGACAACCCATCGTTCATGGCTTACACTTCAGTTACTGTGAAGGAGACTGTATTTCTAAAGTTGCTGCTGATATTCTCCTTCTGCATGACACTAATGTCTCTGTCTCTTTGTCTCGTCCCCAGTGTGCAGGGCTGGCTTTTACAAATCCACACTTGGAAACGTGGAGTGTTCCAAGTGTCCGCCTCATAGTTATGCTCACCATGAAGGATCATTGCATTGTGGATGTGAGAAAAACTACTTCCGTGCTGAGGGAGACCCAGCCTCCATGGCCTGCACACGTAAGTACACGTGCTTGCAAGTCTTTCTTATGGGATGCAGGTTTTGATCATCTTATTATCAATTGGTGCCTCCCAACATCTGACAGGAGAAAAAAATACATTGCAGTTTGGAAGGATTTTTCAGTTAGCAATAAAACTTAAGATAAAACATGTCTTCACCCTGCATTTAGGAGCTAATGATCCGCCATTAGTTTGACTATCACTGCACTTTAGTGTTTCATGATGCCCTAAATGCTTCCAGATTTTTCTCAATCTGACTTATGATGCGTGATTTTTCTACATCAAATTGTAGAAGGAAGATAATTGTGCTGCTAATTTGTGAGAACAAAACATCGGAAAATAAATTGATTGAGAATCAGCAAAACTATCAGCAGTTATCCACAGATTTACAAACTCAGTAAAAATATCAGTTAAGGCCATTGTTACAATGTTACTGAATTAAATTTGACAGATATAATACAAAGTAGCATCGGAACACACTGAATGGGATTTTTCATGTTAACTTCAAATTGTTGGCCAATATGTAGTATCGAGCTTGGCTTGACATTTCAGCTTCTGACCCTCCATATGCTTTTACTTAAATACCCGGATTGTGTTCAAATTAGATAAATATTCTTTCTCCAGATTTGGGGGAATGTTCTTTGTATTTATGTCGTCAATGTGTGAATTCTCTCCAAACCTACTGAGAACATCCCTGGCAAATATTTTTCTTCCATTAAAAAGAAAATCCAAGTTGATTGATTAAAAGCTGTTGACAGGAAACCACATCAAGTAAACTTCTATAGAAGAGGTAATTTATTCACGAATCACTGAAGTTACGAATGCTTATTGGTTTGATCCATCCTTTCTCCTGCTGACATGATTCTATTTGTCTTCCTCTGATGCAAATTGATTGCAGATTCATCTTACAAGCTTTCCAAAAGCCCCTGAAACTATAAATCAGCCCATTCCATGATGTCTGATTACGTATTAATTTATTAGCAAAAGACTAAGTGAGTAAAGTAATTTATCATGTTTCACCAATTGCAGGAGAACAGGAGAACATGCAAATGGATGCCCTTAGTAATGGACAGACTTAATTAGAGGAACTGTCATGACATGCTGCTATTACCTCAACACCATCTGGTCAGCTGGCCAGTGTTCCTCTCTTTTGGGGCAGACAGAGTGAAATATCGGGGCTGCAACTAAAAAAAATTATACAAAAAAAACAATAATAATCATTTATAGAGGCATGGGTGAGGATCTTTAGATTTGGCCTCCGCATTTGAAAACATGCATGCCAAACATAAAAGCAGCAAGGCAAATGTTGCATATGACGTAACCTCACATGTACCCGCCACCGTTGTTCTTAATGATCCTTTACTCGAATGGAATAATTAGAGGGTAAAGTTGAAATACAGTAATTGATCATTGGAAAAATATCAGTCAGAATAATCATTGTTCTAAAGACTGCAACACAAACCGTGGTCTACTTTTACACCAGGAATAAACATTAGGGATTATGACCTTTTCTGTTGTTGCCAACACAAACTGTAAAAATCCAAGCCTTGTAAAAGTAGAATTCAAAACTGCTGAGCTGATGTATTGGCTTACATCGCAGTCATAAAATGGCTGTGAGTGGATTTGCCATTAAATGTCATTTTCATTGCGCTGCTCTCCTTTTTTTCCCATCATCTCATGACTTCAATTTCCCTTCTACTTTTACTTCCCTTTCTCATCCTGTTTATCCAATGACCTCCTGGTCTTCTCACGTCCACCTCATGTCATGTTCTCTGACCACCAGGCCCTCCCTCAGCTCCTCGTAACGTTATCTCCTCCATCAACGAGACCTCCGTTATCCTAGACTGGAGCTGGCCAGAGGACACAGGTGGCCGCAGGGACCTCACCTTTACTGTCCTCTGCAAACGATGCCGGGCTGGAGCTGCAAACGGAAGCAATGGTGGCAGCCCCAGATGTGAACCCTGCCGAAGCAACGTACGCTTTCTTCCAAGAGCCGCAGGCCTCCAAAACACCACTGTGACAGTGGGGGACCTCCTAGCTCACACCAACTACACGTTCGAGATTGAGGCACAAAATGGAGTCTCGTCACTGGCGCCCATGATGAGGCAGTATGCTGCTGTCACCATCACCACCAATCAAGCCGGTGAGATGTTACAACAGATGGTCGATAATACCAGTCAAATATTCTGTCTCAACCGCAGCCACGTGTGCTTTTCACAAGCACGCCAAATGTGCTTCTCTGCCCCTCTTAAAACACATTAGAAGAAAGTTTTTCAAAAACCTTTGTTTTTCAAAAACACCAAAAGTAGTCAACGTATGCAACATATGACTGCTTCACTTTACAGCGTCTCCATACCAGCAGTCTTACATAGACTTTTCACAAATTGTTTCTCTTAAAAAGTATATTCACAGCACAGATCACCCATGCTAATCAAAGTCAAAACAAGGCTGAGAAAGCCCAAGGACTTTGACGCCAAGATTAAAGCAGGAAAGGAAAGCGTTGGTCTAAAGAAAGCACTCCACTGTGCGCACCGAGAATACCAGAATCACAAGACTTTAACAAAAGAGAATGAAGGAAAGAAAGGACAAAAGTAATCCTTTAACAAAAAAGAAATAACAACACAATGATTTAAAGCAGACATTAAAACCATTACAATTTGTCGAGGTATTCACAGGATTTACGTAGTCTGGCAATTATTCTTGAAGGCTTGTCTGGAATGAAAGGTTGGGTCAAAATGAGCTGTACTTCGCCAAAATAATTCCGTTTTAACTAACTCACTGGGAGTATCAACATTTTACTCAGTACTACAGACAAATGGTTGTACAGTATTTCAATTACATCCAGCCAAAAACTTTGGTCAGGGACGCAACTGCCTATCTCTAAACTCTACTAAAACACCCATATGGACCATCAGCGTCTCTGTTGCAGGCGGTGCGCTGTGTGCCTGATTGGTCTTTCGGGATGTCATGTAGAAGCAGCAGGTGATACGAGGACATGAGTGTTGAAAGACAGAAAGATCTGAGAGATAACAGCAATTCACTGGTTGCAGGTCAAAGAATACAAGGGTGGGCTAACTTAATCAGTATATTTTAGGTTATTTATTTTAAAGTTGTGTGAAGCATATGTATGTCAATGTGGAAGAATGGAAGACAAACACTTATTGTGTCCCATACTTGAGGCTTTCTTTAAGCGCCTTCCAGTTTCTTTCTCCGAGTGTCAAGATTGGGTTTTAGTGGTGTTGGTGTGGAGGCAAAAAGTGGAGTACCCAAGTGCAAGGAAGCAGGGAGATAAGGCAGGAGTCTCAAAAAGTTATTCAATTAAAAAAAAACAAAGGAAGCAAAAACTAATTTAATAAAGAAAACAAATACAAATTCAAAGTAACACATTGAAACAAAACATTCACCTCTAAGAAACATGACGAAGGAAACATGGGATATGACAACAATATGGCAACCCGGACTGAACCAAAACAGGGAACTAAATACAAGCAAACAGACGAGACAACAAGGAGCACCTGGACAAGACACGAGTGGCTAGAAGGAGCTAATTGGTAGACACAAGGGACAGGGCTGACAAGAATAGGTGGAAACAAAAACCTAACAAGCAAGACAGGACATTAACATTGACAAGAGACGTGGGGTGGTGGGTGGGGGTGACATGCCATAAAACAAAAACTAAATCTAATCAAAACAAATATCACAAAAACACGGCTCATGACACAAAGGCTCATAAGATGTGAACATAAAGTGAAGGGGCACAAACAGGGAGGAAGCAAGGCATCACGCTACCTCGTAACAATGCACTGAAATTACTTAAAATCATGTTCTCAAAGAATGAATAGCAGTAACAGAACTGCTGTGTTTGGTAGGGCATGTGGACCACATGTTGCTTTGATATTTGTATTTGTGGCTGCCACTGCTGTGGAGATGATATTGGTTGCACATTACAGGCCCAGTTTCATTTCTTTTGCAAGATATTGTTTTTTTGTGGACCAGGAATGGTGTCCGTAGCGCTTTTATTTATTTTTATTGTTTTTGTTATTGATTCAATTCTGAGACCAAGCAGCACAAGGGGCTCCAGGATGGCCTGTCTAAACAAATATTTTATATTTACAGCTGTGTTACTTGATCCTTTTAAATATCACAGGTGCCAAAGAGTATATACTGTCGTCCTCCAGAAATGGTCTCCCTACTTTGCGATGACACACGAGGATAGATATCTGGGTCACGAGCAGCAGGACAGAGGAAGGAGACGGCAAGGAGTCACGAGACACAAAGGAGACTTAACAAACTGCACGCGATCTAAAATAGCGTGAGGACTGAACGCTGTCTCGACTCAGCCCTGGATACGGCACGACCTGGTTGACATTTGAAGTGATAACTTGTGACAGATGCACAATGAAAAATACTTAAATGTGTTATCATCACTACTGCTACACAAGACTCCCTTTTTATTTAATGCTTCAGCCTTCAATTTAATTTTCATGTTCAACTATAGTCACACCAATCATAAATGCTTGATATTTACAAGTCAAGCCCATGCTATAATGTAATCATGTTCAATGACTGGAGCCTGACATCTGAGAAATGAAAATGTCATCCGTTTTACAGGCAACCTTAGCAAAACATTGGGCTCTTAAAACTGCCATCCCTTTTAAAAAGATATCTGACCAAAGATCTACAGCAGCGCTCAGAAGATCAAGAAGGCAAAGAGTAGTCATGCTTCCATGTTACATATTTATAAGTGTAAAATACACAATACAGTACAAAGTAAAGTAAAATGAAAAACATGAATTTTGCTATTCATTCGCAGAGTTTGGCCTTTGATTTGATTGGGTGTCTTCATGTTGGTTTAGACTATTATGTCTTTTTTTGATACCTGACAATATTTGTTTTTCTATTATTTCATCTCTCACAGCTATTGTGTCTAATTTATGAATCATTTTAGTCGTGTCAAAAGGCTGTTTACAAGTTCAGGCGAGTGACTATGCTTACAATATATTTCCTATGCACACTATATAGACAAAAGTATTGGGACACTTGGCCTTTACACCTGCAGGAACCACACATAGAATGAGATATACATTTGGTCTTCCCTTGGTAGATAAAGCAGTTTCAGTGCTCAACTCGAGAGTGTATCCATGCCAATGTTCGGCCAATTATCCAGGATAACATTTGTTTAGTCAGAGGGCACCGGGGTTAAAAAAAAAAAAAAAAAATCTCTGTTCGACCCTAGTGAGGAGAAGCGGCTCAGAAAATGGATGGATGGATGTTCGAATTCAGCCCAAAGCTGTTTAATGGGGTTGGTTTGGGCTTTCAAGTTCTTGTACATCAATCATCCAGCCATGCTTTTATGAAGCTGACCATAGACGAGAGGCAGGGTACAAGCCTGACTGGTCACTAGTCAATCACGGAGCACAAATAGATAATTTAGGGTCTTCATTTAACCTAACATGCATGTTTTTGGAAAGTTTATGAATAATCAATATTTAATTTACTTCTCTGCAACACATTGTTGGAGGAGACAACCTATAGCAACCCACATGAGGCAAACACATGGAATGATTAAGGTCTCTTCGATCGTGTGGCAGCAGTCAAATTGTGAGAACTCATAAAGTTACAAAGCATTTGTATGAATGTTTGCTATAATTACATTGCATGGTCCCAGCTGGGTTATATACGAACCAGACCTACTGTATTTTAAATTAAAGGACTTGGATTCGTGGCACATATATGTTCTGCTTTTGTATGTTTGTTCATTTATGTATGACTTGATTGAAGAGGTTAAAGCTACTGAAATTTACAGCAATGCATTTTTGACTGTGTGGTTGAGCAGGGCTTTATCATTATGATAAGTATTACAATATGTGTAGATAGTCAGGAGTATTTTTTTCTGAATATATATTTGACTTGAAGAGCGCTTATCAATGCTAAGGGCTATGCGTGCACTGAATACTAAGAACTGTTTGAGTCATCGCCAGTAGAGATGGAGCTTTCAACATTGTTGTAGATCACACAAAGATGCAGGTGGAAACACACGCTTTGAAGCTGAAAGACACAATGCACACTTCACCTGACTAGACTCCCACATAGTGTATGTGCATGTCTCTCAGTCTGAAGAATATCTCCGCCTCCAGCTGTACACTCTCCGTTAGCCCTGGGAGTTAACAAGGATTAAGATGTCGGTGCGCCAGCCCTACCTGATCTACTCACACAAAGAGATGCCAAAGCTGTTAAAAGATGGATTAAGTGTTTCCCTGGGTAGTAGCGCTGTGTCCGGGCGGTACGGTCAGATAGATTTCCTCCTCTCATCTCTTTGCCCTCCAACTCATGGTCATCGTGATGTTGACTAAGTCTGTGATCTACATTTAAAGCAGTTTACTCCAAAAGTAACCTTCTGAACACCTCTTGAGCCAGATGGAGGGAGAAAATAATGGTACATACTATACAGACAGTAAACATAGTGGCCACTAGCCATTTTCACTCATTTAAGCCAGACATAATATAAGTAACCACTTTCTGTCACAACATTTTCAGTCGATTCAATCAGGGAAAGATTTGGCCTTTGATACATATTTAAATAAGATTACTTCCACATAGTGTAAAAGTGTGAAGGCAAAAGGTAATTTGGATCTGTTTGCTTCTTGGAAGGATTATGCAAAAACCGGAAACTGATTTCCATAGGGAGGGGTGGCACGTGGTGCTGACCGAGAACCCATTACAGTTTGGTGAAGAGCCAAGTACAAGTGTAGATGCAATAATATATTTTCACTTTTCATTGTACAGTTCACTGGAATTGAGGCCAAGTAGGGCAGTGACCAATCTGATCCAACAGATAGAGCAGTACATGTAGTGCTTGATTGGAACAGTATAGCCTGACACATTGTGATTTTTCAATCAGAAATGTCAGATGGACAAGTTTTGGATTCTTTGACTTTGGCAGATATCTGAGGTCTACTGTATTGAGGTTCACAAGTGGTGCAGTTTCTTTTCCATATAATGGTTAGATAATTACAACGGTAATTATTGTGCCATATACTTTTTAATTATGATTTCCGTATTTTTATGAGGCTTTAATTTATTTTTAGTAATGACTTTAGCGCATTAGGTATATATGAGTTACAGTGTGCTCCCTGGCTGATGGTCCTTATGTATGACAAGTATTCCCATACGTGCTCCTTAAAACACTTATTAATTGCACCACAAACCATTATTGGCCTGGCTTGGAAACCAAGTCATAAAGGTACACTATAGGCAAAAACAAGAAACAATATATTAAACATTTTAGAAACAGACAAGCCTAAACAAAGAGAGAACAATGGAAGGAGATCCAAAACAAAGATACAAGGAACTCGAAGTTGCCCTCAAGCTGCTCAGACACACTAAATCATTACCGCCATAAACCACAGTGCCATTAAAAAAGCATGGCCTCACCCCACTATCAGAACCAGGGGGCGAGGAGGAGTGGGCGCTATGGAAACAGATTCTCCCCATCTGGATTCATTATTGGAAAAAAAAAAAAAAAAAAAAACTTCCAGCAGAAATACACATGGGTATATGCATGGGAAGACAAAAACACACACCCATGCCCACAAAGGCACACTCTGTGGCTTTACAATACCAATCAACCAAAGCTCGAACATTTCAAAGACAAACATGTTTTTTCCTGTGGTCTAATAAAATTAAAAGTCAATGCCTCAGATGGAGAGCGGGCCCCGAAGCTGCCTGGCAATTAGAGAGCAGTAAAAAAAAAAAAAAAAAAAAAAAGAGAGAGAGAGAGAAATGAGAATGTAAGTGTATAAAGATTGAAAAGGATGTGTGGAAGACATACAATTACTAGAGTGGGACCATGTGAACCTCGTGAGGTGAATGACTTGTGTGGAGAACTGGAGAATAAGGACTACATTTAATTTAAAAAAATCTACGAGCTAATGAGCCAGAAAGTGAGCTGACTCATTGTCTTTCAAATGACTGCCACAACATCATTAATCTTCAAATATTGTTGCGGTAGCCTATAGCTGGGACCTTTTCTGTCCTTACCACTGTATAAAGAAAAGATCAGTGGATCAATAAGGTGGACCAGAGCAACACCAATTTAAGCTACAGTTGGTGTGACTCGAACTAAACTACAGTAGAGATGATAAACCAGGCCCTCTCATCAACATCACAAAACTCTGACTTTACAAAGGTTAATTCCCACAGACACACTCCAAATCTTGTTGAGTCTTCCCAGACAAGCAGCGGCTACTCCACATAAGTTCCCGTTTTCTGTTGGTGTAATGTCCAGGTGTCCCAAATACATTTTTCTGTGTTGTGCAGCAGGCCACAAGTATTTCTTGAAATTGTTTTTTTTTTCTTCCAATATGCTCCTATACATTGGACCTTTCACATAAGAGCCATATTTGTATCGAAAAAAGAAAACAAAGAAGTGAGAGAGGACCCTCAGAGCAGCATGATTTAAAATGAGCCTTTTAGGAGTATGAATGAATGATAAACTGATATTCTGTTTTCGTCTGATGACTTTTAAGTAAATATGGAATATTAATATCAGTAACAAAAATCTTGAGGACCACTGCCAGCTTCTATTTCCCGCTATGAGATGCATCAAAAATGTTATTTTTTCTCCTACCCATACTCCTTGAGTGTGCTCAGGCACACATGAACTATGCTTAGAGGATTGGCAGCGACATCATGTATGTGTTTAGGTAGGGAAATATGTTAGTCACATACACGAGTTGCGCTGAATTATGATATCTAAGCACTCTGCTCTTGTGTCTATGTCCCTAACTTTTCATGAGAATTCTGTCTGTGTTGTTTGCATTTACTATTTTGTGTAAATCATCTATATACACCCCCACAATCCAGGGCTATATCCTTAAATGTGGCCCCATTGGGCAGAAAACTGAATTAGCCTAACAGGAAGCATAGACAATTGCCAGGATGCAACACCGGCAACTGAACTTCCATTGAACCTCTCATTATATATAGGAGAACTCACTGTCTCACATGCTCTATTTTTCTCTCACTGTATTTCCTATCCAGCTCCCTCTCCAGTAATAGTGATCAAAAAGGAGAAGACATCACGGAATAGTGTTTCCTTGTCTTGGTTGGAGCCAGAGCGACCGAATGGTATTATCCTTGACTACGAGATCAAATACTATGAAAAGGTTGGTACTTACTGGATCACTTCACACTTTTCCTCATTAGCACTTATGTGCTAGCCTTATTTTAATTTCATTTTTCAAAAAAAGTTCACCTCAACAGTGGAACCTTAAAGGTAAAACATAATCTCCTCCACAACAATGGCCAACCTCTAATTTGTTCTGATTTCAAAACACCCTTTCCTGGTTCTGTTCCTGCTTCTGTAAGAAATGGCAACAAAAAAGACAACGCACGCACAGAGTTAATCCTTTATCGCTGGCTAAACGGAGCTCTTGTGATTTGCTACGCCTGGTGTGTTGTTATACATGATGACGGTTCAACCGTCAGGATTTAATGCGACTTGAAAGGACAAAATTGTACAGAATTTGAAGCCTTCGGTTTGAAGAATCATTGTATTCAGATTTTTAACATCTCACACATGCTTGCAGTATACTCCTGATCTGTAGAACATAGAACACATGGAACACTAATTATTTTCTTGAAGTTATTGTTTCCGTACGGTCTAAAACAGTCATTAAGAATTGTGGCTTGTCACATTATGAAAATTTAATTAACATTTGCTGTACATCCCCCTTGATGGGTTGCAGGAAGATAGACCCTAACCCATCTGAAATTGGAGGAGAGGTGAGATCATCCTGGACAGATTGCTCATACATCTGATTCAGGAAGTATGTGTTATAGTTCAGGATGAGGTTAGAGAGAAGTGTTTGGGTTGTTGACAGAACAGTTGAGGATAACTGTGTTTGTCTCTGTGACTGACCGGGACTCTCCGCCTTTTCTCCCCCTTGACAACATGAGACACACAACTTGAACTCACTAAATAGCTTCATCTATTAAAAATGCTTTGGCAAAAGTTATTGTTTTTGACAGAACCCTCCCAGGATTCTGATCCGTCAGAAACATCATTACTCCAAATAAAGAAGAGCGCACTTAAAACACCTGTGCAATCCAACTAAAAAGTAAGCTTCTTGCGTATCCTAGACAGGGGAATGAAGGTTAAATGTGATATGGAAATATAGTGAAGTACGATTATATCTTAATGTAAACCATTAATACACATTTAAACGATTCTTGTGTTTCGGAAAATTGCATGATGTTATCAACGATATCCAATTAAAATCAGCCCCGAACTTATTCAACTTCCCCACCTGCTTTAGTCACCACCGAACCTTTCGAAACAACTTTTCATTCCTCGTCTTGTCATCTTTATGTTTGTCTTTGACTTTTCACACCAGCTTGGTGATATCGCTCCCCTTTACTTATTCTTACCTTTTTTCCATGTTTCATGTTCTGCCTCTCATCTTGTCCTCCCCTCTCCTTAATGGAGTTTTATATTTTATGGCAGACACTAAACGGAGTCGTTCATTCATCTGTGAGGAAAATTAGTACAGAACGAATTACGTCGGCTTTCAGCGCCAATGCTGTTCCATGGCTGAAATTTGATGGTGAAATTAGCAATAGATGCAAGTTTAGTCACTTTAGCAGATTCATTGCGTGTGAGAGAGAGAGCGAGTGTGTGTGCAATTATGTGTTTGAGAACAGGAGAGAGACTAGAAAGTGCATGTGTGTCCCCAGATCACAGTTTGCTTCAGTGCCAACCATGGCCCCTAATCTCTTGATTACTAAGCAGACAGAAGCAGTCTCCTCTCTAAACTCCGCTCCCTGCTCAGCCACCCTTACCTAAGATGCTAATACACGGCTGGAAAACACCATGGGGAAAAGTTAATGACTGATACTGTGCTTTTTCATTCACACACACTTGCGCACACACCACTAAAACACAAAATGCTAATTCATTACAAGACGATGGAGAAAGGAAAAGGTGGGTTTTAAAACGGCGTAAAGCACAGGGCCTTTGTATAAATCCTTGTTAGTCACATCCAGGGACACTGAAGGACATGCACACAAACGCTAACACACTTTCCATAGGATTCAACACACCGACCAGCGATTTTAAACTTCAGACAGAGGGTTCTTCCATGCAGATGATTGAACAAGGACACCAGTGGGAGACCCCTATAAAAAACACAGTATTTGGGATCTGGCCTCTTCTGATAGGTGGTATAGGTAAAATTGCATGCTAAGGCTGAAGGCCACATTGGAGCACACAAAGTTGTTAAAGACATAAGAACAAAGTCACACTTTCCAACAAAAAAAGGCTGGTGAGACAGACAGGCAGACTGCCAGACTGACTAGGATGAAAAGAAAGATCATTCAGTAAGAAGATGATGAGCTGCGCTGGATAAAACCTAGTTTCCACTTCTTTGTTTGTGGTTTTCTCAATACTAAGGCATATTAATAAGAAACTCACATTATATGCTCCATCCCTGTAGAACAACGATTTCAGATACTTTGATAGATGTGGACATATCAGGTTTAAGCTATCCAATCCAATGTCCTGTCGTAAAAGGACCAAATTACAAATTAATACTTTTTCTTTTTTTTAATCTACATTGTAAGTAGCTTTTTTTAAAGCAAAAACTTATCATATACCTGCAAACGTCAACATTGTTTTGAAAGGGTTTTAGTGTTGTTCGTACATAATAATGTTCCACAGAATGTCAATGGTGGACAAGCCAGGACAGCAGGCAGGCCAGTCAAATAGTGACACTATTTTATAAAGAAACCACACGACAGTAGTTATCTTGCTTAGAGTTATCTAGCTGGAATAAGCAGGGATGGCCATAAACACGCATCTTCTGGGTGGCAGCACATGTTGCTGGGAAACCTGGAAGTGCTTTTCAGCATTAATAGTACTTTCACAGATGTGCAAGTTACCCAAGATGCCATGAGCACGAAGACACTCAATGTATCATCAAAGATTTTCAGCTTCAAGCTGGTAAAAATCTGGATGTCCTTTTCCTCCTAGCCTGGAGGACACAATTGTCCGTGATGTTCAAAGGCAGTGTGCAATGGAGACTCATTACACATCAGCACATTTAAGGATAGTTTCTACAATTTGGTAGATTACTTTTGGAATGGTTTAATCGGTATCGTTTTAAGAAGATGCACTTTATCACAGATAAAGCTTTCTGTAGCTTTATGAATGGAATCACCCCAACGATGCAACTTGTATGGTGCATGAGCCTTTGAACAGACCCTTTATCATCTGTGTCACAGGGATCCATATCTGGCCAAATGGTTGTTCCACATTTGAATTTCATAATTTTTAGCTACTGGGAGGTGGAGCTAATATTACATATAGTAAAGAATTAATAACATATGATGCAAGCTTATTCAAAACAAAAGTTGAACTAATTGTGGGCCCCAACTGTATGAAAGCGAAATAATATTAATGACATTGTCTTCATTTGTCTTACATGCTCCTTGCGGTTTTATCTAGTGTGACTAGAGATTGTTCTTTTCATGAATTTCTATAAAAGAAGTTCTTCAAGTTGTTGACTTGCCGATTTAAAATATATAATGTTTACAATATATATTATATGATTAGCCAAAATCGGCCTGTAATGGCCTTGACATATCTCCATATTCTGTAAAAATCGATTGTGACCAAACACTGTGCAGTTCTTGCATGTGTTATCAATGTCATCTCTAGAGCACACAGACCTTCACATGCACAAGTCTGGTGTGTTTATTTGGCTTTACATGGAAGGAATCCTGTTTAGCATTTTTGTGTGTATGTTTATACAAGCAATCATTTTCTTCAGCTTTGTTTAGATTGCCAAAGCGGCATTACGGCTATAGTGGTGATCAACAGTGTAGTTCTCTGGTGAGACGCACACATGGACAGCCCATAATCACACAGCTTGCCAATGCTATGCTTTGCCCTTTCACATACACACCCATAGACACACACAGACACACATATAGGTCATCTTACCACACCTGTGTGTGATTTTAAACGGGATCCCATGCTGTCCTGACCATTGAATGGTGACAAGCCGTGAGTGGATTTATAGTTGCGATGAAGAGTTATCCTGATGCAGGCCTGCTGTATCAGTTACCTCCTCACACACATACCAGTTTAAAAAGCTTTGTGCTCTATAAAACTCTAATCCCCTCATTACTGGGCGTGAAGTCTTTTCATATTGCCCTGTGTATGTGTGTGTGTGTGTGTGTGTTTCCTTTTGCAATGAGGGTTTGTAAATAAACCAGATTTTAGAATGAGGATTCAACTCTGTCTTGACATGGTTTGGACTTTTATGTGCTTGCCTTAGTTGAGAAACACAATAATTTTAATATTGGTCATGGTGGTGGTACTTGAACAGCAAAGTTGCTGTTTTTTTAAGTGGTACTTGCTGTAAAACGTTTGAGAACCACTGTACTAAACCAATGTGTAGTGCTGTCGAACATTAGTTGTTTTACTGTATACACGGTGAAAAAAAACATATTTTTGAAAAATGATTTTGCTTAAAATAAGACTGGCAACCCCTTGATGGGACAAGCCGAAAGTCACAACATGTTCATAAAAATAAGCTTCTCCCCTCAACCTAATGAACATGTTAATATACTGTCTGAAAACGTCACGGCATAGTACTAAGATTGAAGTGTGATTTTCTCTTGTGCAAGATTCCACATCTGGTTGCAAGGTGAAAACTCAGTGTTCTTGCATTGCTTTATCAGCATAGATCAGCAGGAGAGAAGTCGTAAAATAGAGAGGCCATAATTCATCAGATAAGGGAAAGCTGTCAAACTGTCTGCATTGTTTGGGTGTGTGTGCTTATATGACAGTCCACACTCTCAGATGACACACTGCACATGTTGTATTCATTAATATGTAGACCCAAGGCTGTGTATTTAATTTCTCTGTCTGTATTTCTGCCTTGTCTGCTAGGAGGAGCAGGAGACCAGCTACACAATCCTTCGGGCCCGGGGTTGTAATGTGACTCTGAACGGTCTCAAGCCCAACACTGCCTACCTGCTGCAGATCAGAGCCCGCACAGCAGCTGGATATGGAGCCAGCAGCCCCACTTTCCAGTTTGAGACAAGTCCTGACTGTAAGTGGTGGCTCCAGTGCACAAAATATGAAATGTGATTTCAGAAATACAGTTTTTAAACCAATTATTCCAGCAGATCTTGTGTCCATTCTTTGTAAATAACTTTGGAGGTATTGTATGAATTGCTTGCAGCAACACAAAGCTCACTAAAATGTTACTCTGTGTCTTTCAGCAGCCTTCTCCATCTCAAGTGAGAGTAGCCAGGTTGTTCTAATCGCCATTTCGTCAGCAGTGGCCATCATCCTGCTCACTGTGCTGCTCTACGTCTTGATTGGCAGGTCTGTCCACATGTCACCACGGCATGTTGTATATATGTTCTTTGGCACAATCCTCTTGATCTCGTCTAACAACTCGATTGCGTAGATTAGGCATCAAGAAACGCCAGCCTTTCTTATTGATAACACTGGTCAACAACAAATTTATTGTCTTTTTTTTTCCTAATTTAAGACAATTGTGATGTACTGAAACCAAATATCAGATCAGTTAACCAACCTCAATCACGTCAACGTTTTGAACGATGGCCACTTTTTTATTTTTATTTTTTATGTTTTTGTTTACATGTACAGATATTTCCGGTTTAGTGGTTCAAATAAACAGAGGTTCATGCCCTGAATTTTGAACAATGATGATGTAACATTCAATTTACAGCTGCATACTTTTATCAATGTTTGCTATTAAATTTACAGTAAGCAATAATTAAGTACGTTTCTAACATTTGATTAATAAACTGTTAACAACTTGGCATATATACCTGACCTGAACAAGAGAAACCGATGTCATTTTCTGATTCAGCGATGCAAAATTTACCTAAATCAGTTGAAAAACATAGACAACTTCCAATTTTTTTATGGCTTTTTTATAATATTTTTTTTTAGCCTAATGAAATTAGAACACTGGTTCTCAGTGTTGTACGAGTACCACTAGTGGTACGCAGGCTCCCTCTAGTGGTATAAAAAAGAATCACTGTATTAAAAGTTCAAACAGCGCAAAATGTAACAATTATTATAAACATTTGATCACAGTAAACATAATCAACATAGTTAATTCTGTCCATGCCTACCATATATGGTATCCGGTACACATAACGATTTTTTTTATCAGCTGCAGACCCCACACATAAAGATAAAAAATCAGGCATCCAACAGTCTTGTCGTCATGTGTGCGGAGTGCTCCAAGAATTTCAACACAGCGGACAACACACATAAAGATTCTGTTGTACTGCCGATCTCGAAGTCTCACGCGATCACACATGATCTCACAAAACTGAAGAAGAAGAAACACAGAGAGCCTAAAATGGCGATGTTCTCAAAACACAACTTGCTTTGGAAAATATTTCTTGCCGTCTGGGGAACCCACTTTTATAGATAAAACGACATCGGGTAGGATATTTTTGTTTTAATTTACGGTCACGTCCGTATTCGTCAGTCCTGGGTGCTTTTCTGATTGGCTACATTCCGTTTCACATCACCATTGTCGACATCATGACTCAGGAAAAGTAGGCGTTCCCCACACACATGAAGAGTTTTTGTCGTAAACATTGAACACGTTTATTATTTAAGATCGTTGGCTCTGAACTGTTTCGGACCCTAAAATGGGGATGAATCCACACTTAACAGCCATCCGACCTAAGGACAATCTCATAGGATAATTTTAGAAGACTTAAGACTCTCTGGTGTTTGATGTGCTTGGTTGGGAAAGGGCAAAATTAGCACAAAAACAGGGCGTTTATTAGGGAGACAATGATAGTATGTCGCTGATATTTGGCAGTCCATTCTGGTAAAATGAACTTTACAGATACTCCTGTGATTTGTAAGACCTGGGATTTTGCACTCATACACACTCCTGCACCCACTCCCGAACCCCCCCCCACACACACACACACACACCATACCGGGCCTATTGGTGAAGCCTTATTATACGTGGCACAGCTTCTGACCTTCTGTATTTGGATTGGCAGGTTTTGTTGCCACAGCAAATCCAAACACCCTGATGAGAAAAGACTGCACTTTGGCAACGGCCACCGTAAGTACTGGACTGTTTTTCTTCTTCAATCTTTCCTGTCTCCACTTTACAGTTCACTGAACTCCAATTAGCTGGTTGCATTATAAATTGCTTGAATGTTTCATTCCCGCAGATGTTTCTTTCTCACAGTATTTTCACATTTTTTAAACAAGCAATGGTTCGATTGGAAAATTACCAAAGCGTGACATTTTTCTGTTGTTTAATGCAGTGTTTCCCAACCATTATTGAGTCTAGGCACATATTATACATTTGAAAAATCTAATGGCACACCACTCAACAAAAATTTCACAAAAAGTATACATGCATACTGAAATAAGGATGACGTGGTGGTAGTGGAAGGGCATTTTATTGTTTTGCCTGTCATACTTTGTTGGCATAGATATATGAACAAATATACATTATTGGTAGTAAATAAATCATAATTTTCAGACCAATTAAGTAAAATTGGATAATATCTCACCGCATACCTGATGATCTCTTACAACTGACTAATGTGCCATGGCAAAGTGGTTGGGTAGAGGGAATCGCTTCATGTCATTTCAGTGGATGCTATGGGGAAAAATTACATTTGGGAAGGGAATACCGTAATAAATTACTTATTTTTGCATGTTATCGAACAGAACTCATTTTTATTTGGATTATTCTAACTACTGATGATTTCTTTCTCAATGTAAACAAAGAGATGTAACGAGCTTTTAAAAGCTAATGCAGAGGCAAATAACCAAAGTCCTAACAGAAAGGAAAGACATGTATAGTGCGTATAACAAGCACAACCATTCAGTATTATTGCAACAGTATTGCAAAATATTTATATTTTAGTGTTTGCCTTTTCCTTTACTTACTGAAACCTTTAACTTCACAGGCATAAGCCTCAAAACTCCCCAAGACAGTAGCAGGAACTCCAGTCATGAATAATTTAGATGGGTCAAGTTGTGACCCTAAACTATCCAATAGGGAATTCCAATTTCATCCATCCATCCATTTTCTGAGCTGCTTTTCCTCACTAGGGTCGCGGGCGTGCTGGAGCCTATCCCAGCTGTCATCGGGCAGGAGGCGGGGTACACCCTGGACTGGTTGCCAGCCAATCGCAGGGCACATACAAACAAACAACCATTTGCACTCACATGCACACCTACGGGCAATTTAGAGTCTCCAATTAATGCATGTTTTTGGGATGTGGGAGGAAACCGGAGGCACCCACACAGGCATGGGGAGAACATGCAAACCTAAGCATATGAGCCCTACCCACACTAAATTCTAGTATGAATTTTGGTTCCAGTTAAAGTACTAAAAGTTCGTCTCACTGGGAATAACTGAGCGCCGATGTAACGCTGAATCTAATAGGAAGGTTTTGCAATGTGAAAAACATGCGATAATGCTGTCATCCCTTCTTTGTCCCACACTGAAGCTAAGCTGACACAATGTAACACAAATGAACAGCAGCAAAGTATTATTTGCATCTGGTTATGAATGGGCTTGGATTTTCTCCGAAACTGATCAAGTTAGTTTTTCTCTTTCTTTTTTTTCTTATTTGGATATATGCCATTCTTATCATCATTTAGAAACATCTGTAAGGCTCTTGTAACATGTGTTCAAGTGTATTAACTGGCTTCTGCAGAGTGTCCTCATGTATCCTGACAGGTTAGAAACTCAGTGAGACAAAGGAGATTACATCACCTTAAAAGTTGGAAACGACTGATCATTTTTTTCCCCTTTTGTTTTGATTAAATCATGGCACTCGAAGGAATGAATGTTTAAACATAGTGAGTGTTTATTTAAGAAGTGACAGTTCTTGAATGACCATGTGCTTGGACCTGCTCTCTCCTGCTCCAGTGCGTCTGCCAGGTATTAAGACGTACATAGACCCCCACACATATGAGGACCCAAGCCAGGCTGTGCACGAGTTTGCTAAAGAGCTGGATGCCTCTTGCATAGCCATTGATAAAGTGGTGGGAGCAGGTAAGATACCAATTCAAAAACACTAACAAAACTGTCAATACTAAAAACCGTAATTTGCCATACATCCAAGTATATTAAATTGATAAAAAATATATATTTACCAACATGTCTACCTTAAATCGTTCCTCACTTGCACTTTCTCTTCTACTTTCTTTCCTTTTTTTTCAGACAAATTAGTCATACAAAGTGCACTTGAAAAAAAAATATGGATCACATGCGAGGCTCCTGGGTTTAAGTGCAACGGCAGGTTATGTTAAGTGTATGCCATAAAATGTGCTGCTGGGAATGATAATTCATTTTAATGCCCCAGGCTCTTTAAAGCTCTTTGACGGAGGAAAACAAATGATGAATGACAGCAAGGTTGTTGTTGTTGATTCGTTTAATCTGATTTCCTCCTTCTGTATCTTAATTTTCACTTCAAGTATCCTGTCCTATACGCGACAATTTTGATATTCAACAACTATAAAAAACATAGTTTAATATGTTTCAGTTGGTCTGAGGCTTAAAACTGTACGACGCGCCCAAATTGAATGTATACGTCTTTATACAAAACAAATGACAAATGATGATGGAAATTTAGATGTGAACCTCTCAGTCTTCTCTTAACAGTAGATGGAAAATCTGTATGAGTAATGAAGACTCACAAGAACAAAACATAATTTAGAAACTACTACTGTAACTATGGCTCCACATGTCTTTAAACATTGTTAGTTTGTTAACAATGTGTTAAGACTTGATAAAACCATTTATTAATGGTGCTCTAAAAATGCCCTGCTGTCATAAAAGCCAGTACCTCATTAATCATTAATAATGTTGTTATACTGCTGTAAGTCATTTACAACTATTTGTTTATGACAGTTAGCGTCAGTTAAGTTTTAACTATACCACATTAAAGAATCTTATTGTAATCGATCGTATCGCAATCTTATTGTATTATTTTCTATCATGCGTGGAATGCACTCTATAAGTGACCTCAAAAAGATAATTGTAACAATATATTGTATAAATATTTTTTTTTACATAATGTTTGATCAATGATAAATGTAATTTAAAAAACAAAAATGCCATATACGTAAGTACAATAGATGAACTCTCATACAGAGAGCGGCCCTTTAAATTCTCATCCCTCTCAGTCAGGCGAACCGGACTGATCTTTCTACAAACTGGTGATTGTGTGTTAAAAGACAGAGCACAGATTTGTTTTGTTTTTGTTTTTTTTTACATGGGACTTTCCCATCAAAGTGAGATAACCCGGCTCGACTTAAAACAGGAAGTGAACGAGTGTCCCGAATCAAGCCTTATTAAAACGAGATCTCCACTCTCTGGGGGTGACCACAAAAAGAGCTCCTTTACCCTGTCTGGTCTGCTCACTGCTGGACAGAGCAGAGCAGGAAAGAACAGGCACAATGTTGGTATTTAGACAGGTTGTAATTATTCCGGCCTAAATTCTTCCAGACCCCGTTGCTTCTCGTCCAGATTTTGACCCATGCGCTGTGTTCCAGAGCTGCGCTGGAAAATTATAGTGTGGGCCAGAGGAAGCGCGAGATCTACAAATGTCTTCGCTCTGACATCACCTTGCGCACCATATGCATATACATTGTCGACTACACATTCTTGATACACTTGTCTAAAGCCGGGCCAAATCCCTGTAGCCAGCTGCAGCGTTGATGGTTGCATTTGAAGCATGCAGTCTGCCTGCACCACTTACCGTACATTGTGCAAAACACACACACACACTGGCACAGGATGAAAACACACACACATCACCAGCAAGGAATTGTAATCCGAGCATATTGAATCACCTTGCGTCCAGTTGTACTAACAGACAATGAGGCTGTGTCAATGAGAGGGGAATTTTCGCCATTAGGCTTTTCATTTGTATTAATCAAGGAAAACAGTTATCACATAAGTTCGGTGTAAGATCCCTACACATAAGTCACAGTTTTCATCCATTTAACGTCTTAAGCAAACTATTATTTCTTTCTTTCTTGATTTCTTTATTTTTGTTACTGGATTAATCGAAGGGCTCTTTAAAAGACCACAGTACTTAAGAAGCACTCATTCATCTTCATGTTTCATAAGTACTGTCACAACACATCAATATGAGCAAGCTAAATGTCATCAAGTCTCGTCCCCGCAAAGCAATTACTGAATAAAACCAAGGAAGAAGAAAAAAAAAACAAATATTTCTCACAAGAGTATTTGACTTTCTATAAAACTGTCATGGTTTGACCTTTAGGTGAATTTGGTGAGGTGTGCAGCGGTCGCCTGAAGCTGCCCAGTAAGAAGGAGATCTGCGTGGCCATCAAAACTCTGAAAGGAGGATACACAGACAAACAGAGGCGGGACTTCCTTTCTGAAGCGTCAATCATGGGACAGTTTGACCATCCCAACATCATAAGGCTGGAGGGTGTGGTGACTCGCAGTAAGTCAAACGTATTCTTCATGACACAAAGCCACTTTAAGTCTCTATCGACCTCTCCTCCCTTTCAAGGTAACATTAATTGTTCAGAATTACATTTAATGCTGTAGAAGAATACACAAGGAAAGATCAGACATATGATTTGCATTCACATTCCAGGACAGTTCTGTCCTCCCTGGAGTCTTTCTACCGTTTTTGATCTGAAAATGTCGCTGCAGTTTTATCGAGTCGGCATAGTGTAAATCTCTGCAGATCAATGTACTCTGATCAAAGCTGCGTCCTTAGCGGGCATAAATCCATATTTCTTGCGTGTGCCCCTCTGCGTCTCTTTATGGGACTATCATCGGTGCACAGGAGGAGTCTTTAAAAACTAATGACGGCAAAAAAATAAAATAATAATAATGAGTCTGAACTTTGTGGGTGAGAAACATGCCTGGCCTCTATCTTTCCCTGAGGCCCCAGCCTTGTTAAGAAGCACTGCAATATAGTGACTGAAACACTGAGAGCCTCTGTTCTCTTAATTGTCCTCAATTTTTGCTTTCCCTTGTTTAATCTCCCTCATTCTAATTCTCTTATTCTCTTGTGTGATCTCACTGTCTGAATTGCTCCATGCCCCTTTTTAATTCACTTCAGCTGGATACTTTTCCTGATTCCCCAACAAGTCAATGCGAGGCGTAAACCTAACACAAAGAAAATCATGATATAAACAAAGTTTTTTTTTTCATGTTTACACTATGCTTGAATTTTATACATTGTGATTTATATTGATTAAAACGGTATCACTATATACCACATAACACCAATTGTTTGATGGAGAAACATGTCCATCAACCAAACATAGGAAAATGTATGTACTGTATGTTAATACATCAAGCCTGTGTGCCTGCCCATTCAAGCTTGTATGTGTGTATATGTGCGTGAAAGAGAAAGTGAACATTTGGAGAAATACCCTGAATATATGTTTGTGCATGAGCTGGAGCAGCCCAGGAGCAGGGCACAGTTTTGGGTTCATATGCTCTGCATACATACCCACCAACACACACACACACACGCATGCACATTCACAACGATGTGGGTGATTTATTAAACTGCTCCTGTTAATTCTTAATCCTGAGACTTTCACACTCCATTTACCTTGCTGCTTTTGGGAGATCCACAGGCTACATATTTTCAGAGACACACACACATGCATGTTTGATGCTCACACACACACATTCAGTCTTCTACATGAGCAGAGCGACACAACAAAGGGGCTGCAAGGTCTTTATCTTTGCTGCCAATGCGAACAGAGAGAAGGATGGAAGTGAAGAGGCTTGAAGACACGAGGGAGGAACCAGTGTGTGTGTGTTCCACTCATTTGCTATAAAATCATCCTCTAATGAACTCAGCCATCCATCACCAGGCTCTAGGAGTTTAAGCAGAGATCTATAAACTATAATTGTAAAAGTAAGCTTTGTGAATTTATTGAGACAAACTATGTTGAATTTGACCATTTTTTGAGATGACTCCAGAGAAACGAAAACATAACATTTTTCATAAAAGGGGCGATAACGTTCCTGTCTGGGCCTGTTCTTCATTGTAATGCACTTCTTTTAAACTTTTTTTGTGTCCGTGTGCAAAAATCCTCTGCAGGCTGATTTGAGACTTATCTTTGATTCCTGTGGCTCAATGTGTTTACTTTTAACCTAAAAATACCATTTTAACTCAAACAATCTTTCTCCTTCCACAAGTGCCCCAAAAGATATCGACAGCTTATATAATATGCAATACAGAATGCTCACATAACTCACAATGAATCTCTAATAGTAACTTTCATGTCTTTTTGTGCCTTAACCTAACTAAAATTATTCTGAAGATGTAAAATGACTGTCAATCAATATACATTGATTTGTAAATCAACATATCATAAATTTAAAACCAGCCAACGTATGTGGTTTATATGGTTTAGGATGAAATATTAGATGGTGTGCTGCTCAAACAGTAATTGATCTATTTGATTGCAGCCTGCTTTGAATTAATTAAAGTGATCAATCATGACTGGGATGGGAATGTTATTTCTTTCATCGCGGGTGATAGATTTGTTACATGTAACATGCAGTTCTATCACTGGTGCCACATCCAATCCAGATGTGAGGACAGTTCATTCACACATGATGTGGAAAGAGAGTAGGGGCATATTCATCAAGATAAAATGGAGATTGAGCATATGGCTGATCGCAAGTCAAGAGTGAAGCAGTGACAACAAAGCCATCTGTCTGGGCCACAACATCAGGCCTGTTGATTTAACAATAGCTGGTTTAAAAGATGCATAAAGTTATTTTTTTTTTCTCCCCCTGTTTAATAAACCCCATGCTGCCTGCAGTTTGAAACAAAGATGTCACTCTTTATTGCTAACCTTCTGGAGCCACTAAACTAAGTTTTGAGAACTGAAAACTTCTTTAATGGTTTGAATTGATTGCAATTTGGTTATTATTTTAGCTGCGCAGCAAAGAAATATAAATCATATTCTAAATAAAATGTCATCCTCTTTTTCAGGTAAACCTGTTATGATTGTCACAGAATATATGGAGAATGGCTCACTGGACAGCTTTTTAAGGGTGAGTGCTCTCATGCGAAAATGCCCTCATAGCTGAAAAGATTACACTCTGCATGCTACCAAAGGCCAATGTCATAATTTTACAGAAAAAGGGAATATATCACAACTTAAGCAGTACATTATCTAAACTTTAGTGGTGTTGTAAATCTGCAATCTGGTGTTTTGATTGAATGAGTGTTACGAATATGCTCCCGACAACCATAAATATTTTCAGGTGTTTAGAATGTGGACATGCAATTGTCTTTTAACAAATATCAGGGTTGCGCAGCTAAAAATAAATATTGCCTGATAAGTAAGTGAGGAATCCCAAAAGGTCAGTTAGCATATAGCAAGTTCCGTGTTAAGAACATACTGTACTTTCAATGGCTTCTTTCACCTCAAAATGTGTCTTTGTCAGATAATACATGTGTTTACTGCTACTATTTATTTGCATTTATATTAGCATCTACAAATTACATTTTACCTCACAAGAATCAGGGGAGCCTTGGAACAAAAAGAAAAACAAATCATACGAGGTTTTGTGCTCATACTTCTCACATCTGTTAATTCAAACTATGAGTCAGACTACATGATGCCTTTTTTAGTCAATGTGAAATGGTCCGTGCGCAATGAAAAGAATCGCAGTCATGGTGTCATAGCAAACGGCAATCACCACATCACAATTGCAGCCTCTCCAGACACCGGTAACTTTGCTTACGGCACAGCTCATAAGCTATGCAGCTCCCTTTTATAATTCAGGAAGCACGCACAAACAGTGATGCTGACATGATTATCCCTTTTCCAGAAATACTGGAAATTGTGCTCAATACAAGACAAATATTGTTCGCTCCCTTTCGGCTTTTCCTATCACGAGTCGCCACAGTGTCATAAACCGATCTTCCTGTTGCAACCCATCTAATTGGCACCGGGGATAGCCAATGGCAGGAGCTCGCACTAGTCAGTGTGCCCTGTAATAAAGATACAGTGTAATCAGTATTATTGTCAACGAGCTTGTTCAGTTCTGGTTCAGATTCAGTTCTCTGTAGATTGTGTACCCATTACATACACACATTCATCATGCTGAGGAACTTTTTTTTTTTTTTTTTTTTTTTTTTTTTTTTTTAACCATGTCTCTGCTCCTTAAAAAGGAGTGACCCGCCTCACTGAAATTAGTCAAAGCATGAGAGCCAAGTCATAACACTGACATCAAAGCATGCAGACTCATGTTTTAACCCTTTTCCACGTCTGCACTGCATCATAGTTCATCCTGGAGGAGTAGCTGTTTGTTGGCATGTTGCCTGAGGCCTGCACTTCATCTCTGTAGATGTGTCATATGCACGCACACAAACGCACGCGCACAAACTCATAGCTTATGCATTATAGCATATGTCTGATTCTGCAAGGCTTTGAAGTGACTATTCCAGGTGGTCTGGCCACTAACTGCTGCTGTCGAAATGAGATGGTCAAGTCGGGTTCATAAACAAACTAAAACAACAAAAATGACTCATATTATACTTGTCTATAAATGATGTGATGTGAAGACACCACATTTCCACTCACATAATCTCCGTTTAGTCACTTGTGCTAAAATGGACTCACAGACTGCTTTACATCCTGCATTTGTATTCATCTCCTATCAGTAGCAAATGACGAAGAAGCATAAAACTGCTCATAAACCACTTTACGCACTTCATCCTGCCATGACAAGCCAATGAAAGTGTATTTATTTTGTCCATTTATTGTGTTGCCTTTGCAAAAGTTGTATAGACTGATATATGCCGTGGAAGGCTCAATCATTTAAATGGGAAAAAATCCCCAGTGTTCCACCTGAATCTCATGAGAGGATACAAAGACATTTTGGACAAGTACAACTTTGTGGGAACCGTTTTGGGAATGACCATTTCTGTTTCAGCTTGGCTGTGCCCCAGAGCTAGACCAACATTCGTGACAACTGACCTCATAAATCAAAATTCCCTCAAGACACACAATATATTGTACAGTCTTCTCTTTTAGTATATTTTTATATTTGATTTATTATAGGTACAATAAGTGTGCCTGGTAAATATATTGTTTATGAATTATTCTTTTTTTATTTATTACACAAAGAGGAGTCACTTGGTTAAACTACATTTTGACACTGATCAAGTATAATTTGAGAGAACTTTAGAGTGATTTTCTGACTTCCTTGCTATTTCTGTTTGGAGCTCTGTGGGACTTCCAAGGTCTCATCTTTGACTTTAAATGTGGAACAAAAATGTCACAGGTGCTTCTTAAAAGGTTAATTACAATGCGGTGGTCATTTTTTGTACAAAAGATTTGTTTCATGCAAATAATCTGAAAGGACAGAGTTGCGTTCCCTATGTGAACAAATTTAGAGTGTGACATTAACTTATACATGTGTTGAATTGTATTCCTTTTTTTTTTACCTAGAAACACGACGCCCAGTTCACTGGAATTCAGTTGGTTGGTATGCTGCGTGGCATCGCCTCAGGCATGAAGTATCTGTCAGACATGGGCTACGTTCACAGAGACCTTGCTGCACGAAACATTTTAGTCAACAGCAACCTGGTGTGTAAAGTGTCAGACTTCGGCTTGTCAAGGGTCCTGGAGGATGACCCCGAAGCTGCTTACACCACAAGGGTGAGCTGAAACACAAACCTGACAGTGCAGTAATTATGTAAAATACCTTCAGGGACTAACAATTGAATTAAGAGTTTATTTTAAGTAATTTATGTACAATGTGCAAATTGGGCTATCTTTCGTAGAAATTGACGATGTTGCGACTTTCAGCTTGCCTATGTTTCAAATTGTCCGTTTTGTAAAGGAATCTTGCGAACACCTACTCTTTAATTAAGATAAGATAAAATAAAAATTCAAATAAAATAAGTAATTCATGCTGAAAACTGTCAATGGATAGTTAATATTTATAATGTAACTAGAAATAATTCTATGCCAAGTACGTACTGACTGTGACTGGCATTCGATTTACAGTACCAGGCGGCCTGGCATGCTGCAGACTTCCAGCTGTGTTATTTTGCAGCATGTGTGTGGTCATTTTCATCACAGGATAATACGGTCTAGACTATGCTCACAGCTCTTTTAAACATGCTGCAATTTGCTGACCAATGATTACTTGTCAAATAAACAGCCAGGGTGCCATTTGCCTTTCTCCCAGAAATACTGTATGAAATGTGGAATGACAAAACACAATAATAAACAGATTCATGTTACAGTAATCAACAATGCTTCACATAGTAATTTTATCTTTCCTTATTTATTACGCAAAATATTTAGTCGTCCATATTATGTTGTTTTTAGCTTGCATTTGAAAAAGGGAAGCAGGTTGTCACATAAACGTAGATGAGTCGTTTTTATGTCTCTGTTCCAAGTCTGTTTGCGTTGCAATTCTGTCTACACCTCAACGTCATACATCAAATATTATAATGTACACGTGTGTGCAATTTAGTTTAGTTTTTTTTTCTGTCATATACATCTCTCTGTGTTTCCTTGAAACTTTGAGAGTGTGTGTTGTTGTAGAGGGGTCTGTGTGACTGCACACCACCATGCATGAACTGACGAGACTTGGCCAAAAACCTTTGTTAGTTTTGGCTGCCATCAGCCTCCCTCCTTCAACTCCATGTCCCTCATTTGTCCTGTTTCTCAGCTAAAATGACAAATGGAGATGCGACAATAAGAAATGTTGCAGGAAATTTTGGATTAGATTTGAAAGATATGTTATTTTTGGAAAATGTTTTCTTTATTTTTGTAATGAATACATGCCAATGTGGGAAACCCAATCAATCTATAATGTTCTTTGAAAGTTCAACACATAATAGCTTATTGGGGCCCACGTTGGTTTCATTGCAAGTCTTAACTATTTGTATATCTATGTGGACCAGGGTGTGAATTGTCACATCACTTAATAAGACAGTAATGGGTGGCTCAGGACTCCAGAGTTTCCCAATCTTTATTAATTATCTTATAAAGACATTTGGACTACTCTATGATTTCAATTTTCTGGACGAGGTTTGGGATAGGACCTTTTCTATTAACTGTGCTGTGTGCGCAAAGCAAAGGTCCATTAAGTGCATGGTGACATGAGTCTCATGTGGAAGAGCTTGACAGGCCCCTACAGAACCTTAGTACGCTTCAATCACATTTTAAATAGGCCATTTTTTTTTTTTTGCATTTTCAGTTCCTCTAGGATGTAGGAGGCCAAGAACATTTTGTATGTTCGTGGTAGAGCCAATCCATCCAGACACAATTCAGCTAGCTCTACCGTCCTCTTGAACATCATTTTAATTGTTGCCTCTTTTAAGTTGAGTTTTCTTTTTTATTTCAATGGATTTGGCACAAGCTCAATTGACAAACCTCTGTTTTCTTATTTATTTTTCCCTTACTACTGGTCTCTCAGGGAGGTAAGATCCCTATCCGGTGGACAGCTCCAGAGGCAATTGCTTACAGGAAGTTTACATCATCGAGTGATGCTTGGAGTTATGGCATCGTGCTCTGGGAAGTAATGTCGTATGGGGAACGGCCTTACTGGGAGATGTCCAATCAAGATGTGAGTACATACAGTAAATGGCTTTTTGCAGCCACACAGACACAAACATCTACTGCAGTAATGTCAAGCTTTAATCAATACTTTCATTTTCCTTCCTATATCAAGGTAATAAAGGCTGTAGATGAGGGTTACCGCCTTCCCCCACCCATGGACTGCCCTGCTACACTTTACCAGCTGATGCTAGACTGCTGGCAGAAAGAAAGGAACAACCGGCCCAAGTTTGAACAGATAGTCAGCATCCTGGACAAACTTATACGCAACCCCGGTAGTCTGAAAATTACAGCCAACACCACATCAAGGTAAGGATATACTCAGCATTTTTAACAACTTCATCTGTTTTATATTTTATGTTCTGTTCCATAATTTTATACCCTTAAATTTTCTAGAAGCACCTTTATTTAAAAAAACAAACAAAAATAAACACAGTTTATATAGTGCATTTCCAGAAATAAATGTGACCTTTTTCTCATGAGTGCTTTCACAGCCCTAGGTGACTAATGACTGATGTAGCTTATGATAAGCAATTCAACGTTGTCTCCGGAAAGGACAGAAAAAGGTGAAAGGTATATTTAGATGGCAAACTAACTTTTGAACGGGTTCATTATTGATTTTCAGAGACTGCTTTCTCTGCTCTTCTTACTTGATATGATACCTTTCTCTATTTATAGACACCAAGAGTGTCAGTTGCACTATTTTTGCATTGTTCCATTCATGGGTCCGTCATTTTGGAGAGCCCTTGTATAATTGTCAGTTGAGGCAGGAAGCAGGACAGGCAATGGGGTCTGCAGCAGCCGCATGTGGTATTATGGAGACGTCAAAGCTCATAACATTGACTAATGATTTCTTAAGAAAGTGAAAATAGGTCCCTTGGAGTTTGCATGTAATTTTCCTGATTGGCTTTTAACACTGGGTGAGCATCGGCTGGCCGACAGAGTCTAGCGTGCTGATTTATGGGAAGTTTGTGCGTGTTGTGTGCATGTGTGTGTGGCGGCAGTTGCGCAGTGGGAGCAGCTGCACTCAACTCTGCACACCTCGTTTGTCACAGAGCTGTCCTGGCTAGCTAATGGAGCACCCCCTCTTCCCCACAACCAGACAAGAGCCTGGGACCAGAGTATAGCATCTGGAGGGTTCAGGGGTGGGACCCAGCCAGAGCTTTACTGTCTCTGCATGGCGAGGTTCTGGGGTCAGTGGGTCAAGGTTGCCTGTCAGAGACTAATTATAGGCCAACAACAGTCCAAACAGGGCTGGAGGGCACTGTCTATCATGCCGGCTGTACAGTGGTACCAAAGCAGAGATTCCAAAATGGCGTCACTGAATAATGCATGTGCGTACTCTACAAATTGTTAATTAGCCAAACTAAACTATTTTGCCAATCAGTGCTAGCATTCGAGACTCTGTACCGTTACACATGTATTTGGAAGTTTACATGAGACATGCCAAATTGAGAACGAAAATTTGTTACATTTGTTTCATCATTTTTATTGGTGTTTAATACATGGTGGATGAAAATAATAAAAATAATAAAAACATTAAAAAATAGATTAGAATCCTTCCAATATCCTACCGTCTGATAGATCTCTAAGTAATGAAAAGTCCAAATAATTAAATGAATAGCAATTAACTGTGCCTTTTATGAAAAGCACCACATCCTAAATTTTTCTCCCTTCTGATCATGTTACTGTTCAGTGGTGGAATTAATTAATGGCTTCAATGTAACCTATCACTGTAGGGCTAAAACTATAACTATTTGCATCATTCGCTTTGTGATGCTGAAATTCTTCAATACAGTTAACCAATGCCAACCAAATAAAAAAGCTGAACATTTGACAATGTGGACTTATGTTTCCGTTATGATGGAATTTTGACAACATGCATTAAAATTAGACAAAACTGTTGATGTTATCATCTGCACAACCGTTGTACTTTACAACACGACATTTAGAGTTTTATTCAAAGGCTCATAATTAAACACATCAATATTTTGTAAGTAACAATATCATATACATCCATTCCAATTATGGCACATACTATTAATCAAATATTTAGTGCAACAATCTTGCATGCATGAGTGAAATAAAATCAAAATGTCACACCTGAAGTATTTCAGGTTAATGGCTTCCCTCAGACCACCTGAGTAGAACTGATTAACGCTACACCACATCCATCAAATCCAACAGAGGCAGATCAGAAATTCAATTTAAAGGGCCAACGCTGGCTCTCTGTATCAGCCTCTCCTCTCTGAGGGACTCCATGGGAATTGTCCCAGTAGTACCGCAAGAGATGAATTGCTCTCCCGCTGTCCTGCCCTCATGTGTCTGCACAAGTTCTTATACTTGCCTCCTCTCCTCCCTTAAGATCACTAAAAACAAGACTTACACAGCTATGGTTATCAGAAGGTCAAAAGAATGACAAATAGTGTGGAAGGGAGGTAAATAAAAATGTGAAGGGGGCATCATGTTTATTGTCTGAAAATTGAACTTTTACTTCTATCTAGTGTTTTCTTTACTTTGACAGTGTTAAGGTCTGCAAGGGGGCTTTAAAATTCCCTTTGCCGTCTTGCTCAGATTGCCCTGTTTCTTCACTCGTAATCCTGCTTTGGGTTTCTGTGAGATGCAGCTCAAAATGCAACAACAGAGCAAACAAAGAGAATGATAAGGCACGGAAAACAAGGTCGTTTGCAGTTTACATCTCAGAGGAAAGTCAAGGAGAAGGCAGATGATGAAGGGGAAAAGAGATCAGAGAAGAACAAGTGAAATGAGCAAATACACAGGGATGATCAATACGCCATTAAAACAAACATTTCCAAACAGCCAGCAATTCTATTTATTTGGCATTTTTTAATGATTTAAATAACACCTGGTTCAAAAGTGACCATATCTCCCTCTATGTAGCCCCAGTACGAATCTTCTTTTTCACAAGTCTTTCTAGTTGCTCCTTTGGGCCGTTCGCTATTTTGACATGCCTCTAATCCGGTAGGAAAAGTTTCTGTCAATGTGCCACCCACACACACCCTTAAACGCATTTTCCTCCTTTCCTTTCTACATTTGAGATGTCATTTCCCCTGTCCTCGCAGTTTATCTTCTTCTTTTTTTTAAAATCAATACTGCTGGATAACATCTTAATCGTTTCTTTTGTGGTAATATTTAGGTGGTATTTAGTTAAACGTATTTTACAACCTACAAAAATAGACAAAACTTTGCAGAATAATTACCCACATTTTATTCACTATAATTTAATAATAATAAATGAATAAATAAATATTCACTGAATAATTATTCACTAAAAAGAATCTAATATACAATAATGTGATAATGCCTGTGGCTGTGTGAATGTTCAAACCCTCTAAGACCAACTCAAAATCGATGGTAAGTCCGGTCGCCCTACTCGCTACAAAAATTGCTGACATACCAGACTGAAGGAAATTTTTTTTTTTATTTATTTGGCACTAAGTGTTGTATTGTTTCCTTGAATTTTAAGCAATTTCAAGTTGTTTTCATGTTCAAAGCTTTTTAAGCTTTTGATCCTAAAGGAATCCATACTCATGATGAACTACACAGATATCCTCCACCATGTTAAAAGTCACTATTAAATATGAGAAAACTGACATCCAGTATAAGCTTGGTTATTTTCTATTGCTGACACTATTCCTTTTGTTATGCCAACATCTTACATAACAGCACAAGAAGGCATTGAGATTGTATTTTGATTTAGCAGAAGTTGAAGTAAAACAATTTTTTCATCTTCAGATTCCAGAGAAGAACAGAGGAAATTCAGTGTTTGAGAAACACCCGTTCATTCTTGTTATATCATATTTATCTCCTCTCTGCAGTGCTGCACCATAAACTTTACCTGTGTTCTCTGTGTAATTTAAATCCGCCAGTGCCATTCCATGCTCCTCCAACACCTATAAATCAAGGCTTTTCAAAAGGTTCAAGAATAGTTTTCAAAAAATTAGGAGACATTGTGCATAAAAATAGATTTTAGAGGGTTTCCTAAGCCAAAGCTTTAGATACAGCAGACTCTTCTCAACATTTGCTATTGTAAGTGTGTTCTTTTCCTTCTCTGTTCTCTCCCAAAAAAGTGAAGTACTTGTTGGGAGTTGTTAGATAAGAGGCAAGCTTCGAATATCAATTTTGTGTATAGCTATACCTGAAAAAGGAGCCCTTCTGAAAAGCATTTGGAAGCTCCAGTCATGAGTCAAGTAAAATAAAAGTTTGGATTGACAAAACCATAAAGCTCTCTCCTGAATTTAAGCATTGTCGAACTCAGCATGCCATTTCGTCAGTAAACAGACCAAGGAAATTTACTTTTCTCTGTTTGCTAGATATCTTTCAGGGTGAGGCTACTTAGTGAAGTACTTAACTGATTTTTAACAAAACTTTGTGAAACGGTTTGGGCCTTGGCTAAATAAAGTACCCATGCGGTATCATATCTAGAATCGGATATGTCAGGAAATAGGGTTAACATTTGCAAGAAAGAGCATTTCTCCATAAATATTGTTCTCATCTCAAAACAAAAATCAGGCATTTTCTTTAGGGTTAGCATTTATGACTTTGGAAAATTTGATGCTGATCCAAGTAAAGATTTTTGCTTTGGGTACTTAGTGCCATTCTATTTCTGATCATTATTAATGGTAAGAGCACCAGTGTGTGCTTGGAGGTCTGCCAATTTTATTGGTCATGGTCGGTGAAAGTGGAAAGCGTAGTTCAATCTCCAGCACGGGCCCTTTGCTAACTTCAATCTCCCTTTGCCCCCATAATGTCCCTGTAATTCTCTGTTAACTTTTCTCCCATTTGCATGAGATAAAACTGGAATAATAAATAAAAAGCACATCTGTTGTACCTACTTATTTTTGCATATAAAGTTCCTCAAGTACATTTTCCCTTCTGCTTTTTTGCTTCCACTCTCTCTCATAGGCCGGCCAACTTGTTGTTGGATAGAAGTAGTTCAGAGGTTCCCTCAATGGGGACGATGGGTGACTGGATGGATGGAATGAGGACCTTGCCCTGCAATGAGGCCTTCTCTGGGGTCAGCTACAGCTCCTGTGATACCCTGGCTAAGGCTTCCACAGAGTAAGACACAAACACACTAGGCTACTCTGCCTATTCATGTCAACAGCCTTTACATGGCCCAAATTGTGAGGCAAGCGTTACTGGGAATTCATAGAGTCCTTTGATAAAGAACACACAATCCTTCTCTCTTGTTCATCAGAAGATAAAAAAGCTATGGAGCCATTACTAAAGGTCTCATGGTAACTCATCATGACAGGCATTTCGCCATGCTCTCGATGTCTCTAGTATGACTGAAGGTAGAAGATGAGGACGTGAAAAGAAGTGATAAATAGAGAAACAGAAATCGAAATTGAGGCACATACAATCGTGGGGAATTGTGAGCTCCATTAGGGAGATTTGGGGGGAAAAAGAGAAACTATTCATGGATGGAATGAGAGGGGAAATTTGACATCTGAAAAAAGCAGCAAGGGAGGCCTTTGCGAGAGAAAATGCAGGCATGGTTGTCAGATTGGTATGCAAGAATGCCACATTCTCTACAATCTGTATTATGAAAAAAAAAAAAAAAATGCAAATCAAACATCAAGCATTTTTTGTCTAAAAGTTATGTGGAGACCACACTACAGGAGACGTTTCAGTACTGCCCGACTGGGAGTGTATTATTGAATTCTTAGTGCCCTTCTTTGGTCAATTATTGTCTCAATGACCAATAATTTCATTTAAAAAACAGAAAGCCACAGTTTGGTTAAATGAAAGCTCTCACTCCCATTTATTATATGATAGATATTGCACAAAATATGATACTGTATATATTCTGTGCATTTTATCAACCAGTTATTTATCATGTCTTTTCTATCAATAGGTACAGTATGTTTAATCAATGAAAAGTTATCTCCAGTCAACAACCAAAGAAAGAGCTTACTCTGCAGACTCGTGGATGACAAAACACACCACACAAGACTAATCTCGCACAAACTAAATCCCATTGCCCTACACTTTTTTCACCCTGCGGCTAGATGCTAAATTGGATCATTTCAGTATTAATCCTCTGAAAGATGAGGCTATAGCAACCAAGGCCGACACCACCACAGCTACAAAACTAGCAGCCTTGACTGGGACCATGCATTGCTCTATATAGATTACTCTATTGATTCGTACAGACTTAATCTAGTCCTTGATAGTCAGCACAAGTGTTGGCAGCGCTCTGACCTCCGACAGTAATCTTACTGGGCTGCAGTGTGCTGACTCATCTGCTGGTGTAATTTAAGTCCAGTTTAGAGGGATTGGTGGCCCCATTTTGATAGATTTTTCAGAATAAAATGTACACACAATTCATAAGAAATTTTAAAGTGGCACTAAGCAGGCCCAAAAAATGGCATGTAAATTCGACACACCACAGAGAAGAGTAATGTTAACAAGCCTGCCAAATTTGATTGAATAAACCAAATCGTATATAAAGTATATACAATCAGGTTTCAAAACTTGAATAATAAGGGCCACATCCAGCGAAGACGCATTTTCGGGATATACCATCGTTAGCTTGCTAACTGCACGCTGTGGTAAATGGGGCTTGTTATGGAAGCTAAGCACAGCTAACACTCAAACGAGCATCCAAACGAAATCGAACTCGCGCTAGAAAGTATACATCACGGGGCTGGGGCAACTGCTTGTCTCTTACTCTAGTAATCCCCTAAGTGAGTTTAGTGTAGGTGCACAAGCCGATCCTGCAGACATTTCTTTTTTTTTGTTTTTTTTTTTGGTTTTGTGTCTTGCTCAAGGGCACTTGGAAAAACTGCCAAACCTCAATCAATATTTCCTCATTTTTTTACTGTAGCGGGAATTGAACAAGACCATTTTAGCCTGTGCCTACATCCACATCAAAATAGGTATTTAGGAAAATTAGTTTTTTATCATCCAGCCACATTTTTAGCGCTTTTTCAATTCTATATACTGTACTGGAAATTGTTGACAACCTGAGAATGCGTCACTTCGATTCCATGCGAGTGGATGGATATGTTTTTGGACAATGGAGTAGGGAAAATACCTGTGTACATGTGGACATAGTCTTATGTCTAAGTTTCCTGCCACACATGCTTTGTGCTCTTTTGCAAATGTGGAAAAGCCTTCAAAGCCTCCAAGGACAAATGATTAAAGCTCTAATCCAGCATAGACTTTAGATCACTGGTCCCCAACGACCGGGGCCGTGGACCCATATGTCCGGACCCATATGCCCCCCCCCCCCCCCCCCCCCCCCACTCTGCCCACCCCGCCGATGATTACCATCCATCCCAGACACTCCGTCTACCCGGCTATGCCCCCCATAGATGATTAATTTCCGACACAGTTTCCACCATGTCGATTAGCTTTCAATCGAAAAGGTCCATCAGCACAAAAGTGGCCCTCTCATGTAAAGTTTAGCTTTCTTATCCGAACGGTGCAATCAGGTTAATAGACAGCAGTCAGTAGAGTGCACACTATGCTGTTGTCGCATTTCATTATTTGAAACAAAAATACCCTGCAGAGGTATTATACTGGGGTCAAGGAAATGTCTGTACCAACACTTCAGAAAGAAACATTTGACAGCTATTTTCTTCGAGATACCAATCAAAGAATGTGTAATCCAACCCCTCAGGTTTATACATTTGTTGATCATCATATTGTTTTGGCAATGCTGCCTGTTTTTGAGCTCATTCCTTTCGGCTATACTGACAAGAAAATAACAAACAGGCCTGGCTAATTAAGATGAGGTGGAGGGAAAGGTAACATGTGGCTCATGAGATCATTCAAGAGGCTTTTGGATTTAAAGAAAAAACACATACATTAACTCACAAGGCAACGCTGTTTCAGATATCCAGTATTTTGAATGTATTGTTTAAATTGCTTGTGTGACTTCATCTTTTCTGTTAAATGATATTATATTGCAGTTTAACCATGTTGCACTTTTTTCTTTTGTGTGTACATACAAATGTGTGTCATATTGTACATGTGTTACATTACCCTTCAGAATAAAACAGCATTTAAAAAAAAAAAAAAACAAAAAAAAACAGCCAGGACATGACAAATAGTGCTGGGATTCCGTTTGTTAACATTGCTGGGCATGGCTGTGTCTCAGTAGAGTGATTCTGACAGAGGTCCACGTCACACCAGCAACTTGCCCAGAATGGGAGCCGTCCATGGGGATCACCACTCTCTAACACGCAGTTCCTCTCCTTTCGATTCCTCGGACTCTGGATGGTGGGTGGTGCAGCACAGCCAAGGCCCTCCTCAGGAGCAGAACATGAACTGTAGAACTTCTGATTGGTCCTCACTTCTGGGTTTTAAGGGGATAGTTAGTGATAACGTGATAGCTATGTTTCTATCCCACAATACATAACTATACATGCATTAGATATAGCCTGTTTCCATTAAAAACATGCATGTCCACTTTATGAAAAACATCACCACATTTTCAGTTTCTTTTACCATGCTAACTGAGGTCTAAATTTATCTGGTTGATGTACATAGGCCACAAATGGGTGGCTACATTTGCCATTAGCCTTTCAATGTAAAATAGTAACAAAATGCTTGAATGAAATCATGAAAGTTGTAGGAGGAAGATAAACAGGTGAATTTCCAGTGTACTTTAAATATACATAATAGACAGTATTAATGAAAATCGGTCTAATAACAGTAATCTATTTAGGGTTTGGACATGCATGTTTTTGGTCGGACAATAGGGATTTAAATAACACATTGGAGAGAATTTACTATAAATGCCAATATTCATTTACAGATTTTAATGTTAAAGATTGTTACATAATAAATTTGCATTTCTATAGTGTGGATGGAAACCAAGCTATCAACTCCTTTTTGCAAACTAATGCTGCTTGTTCCTGCAACTCCTTTATATGTATTGTTTGTTTGTTTGTTTTTTACTGCAATTCTGATACATTCCATTACATGTAACCTGTCCCTTTGTGTTGAAGCACGGATTGAAGCAATGTCTATCTTGAAGTCTGCTGCTTTGCAAAACCGATGTCCTGTTTCCATAATGAACTATTTCTCGTTACACTTACCAAACTAAAAAAAAGAGCTAAAAATGGTTTTTGTACGAATCAATAGAGTAATCACTTGGACTGCAACTTATCTGCTTCTACTAATATTTTATTTAAATATACTCACCTGATTCGTGAGTTCTCAAATGCGTTTCTTATTACACAGACTACATTGTATTTGCGTTGCTAATGCATACCTAAGGTTGAAGTGAAGCGATAGCTCTTAACGAGCAATTTTTATTCCTAATTGAATAGTCTTTGTTTAATTGCATGTTGAATTATATATCATGTACCAGTTGTGCTCCTTTCCCCATATCCCTACCTGCCTGTTAGATAAAATTCAATTCAATTCAGTGCAGGGAACCAGACCATTGCACGTGATTGTTTCTTCCACTGGCAGGTCATAACTGCAACTGTCAGTGTATTGCCACAGGCTTATATTGTTGATTATTAGTGATGGAGAGAAGAGGCATATCTTCATTCAGAGCAGTGGCAGCTGACTGGCCTTCTGGGAAATGCAGTCCAGTGTGAATGGCAGCTGCATGGGAAAGTGAAGGGAGCCGTGCTGGGAGCATGTCATTAAATGTCACAAGGATGTCACATCCTTCATCACTAATGCACACTTTCTATCTCTTTTTCTTCCAATCTTCTCCTCTGTCATGTCCTGCCCCGTCACTATGCTTGGTAAATGACCTCCCCTCCTGTCCTTCTTTTCTCTCTCTTCCCTGTTTCTTTCTTTTTCTCTTATGTTTCCTCCTCACTAGGGATTTGAAAAAGGTTGGAGTGACAATTGCAGGACCACAGAAGAAGATCGTGAGCAGCCTCAAAGCCCTAGAATCTCACACCAAGAACGTCCCTGTACCTGTTTAAAAGATGAAGCCAACAGAGGAAAATCACCAGGAGCATGGGAGCTAATTGCTTGCTAATACACACTGTGTATACATAGTGATGATGGCAGATGACTGATAGGGAATTAAACAATTATGGGCTTTTGTTGAACACATAAAGTCCTGGCAGAGAAATGGAAAGAGCCCAGCATAGCAAACCAGTTATCTGGCCGACTCTTGAACTCTCCATTGATCCATTCTCAAATTGAGATGCCTTACAGACACATAAAGAGTGGCGGCGGGTTGGGTTTTAAAGATGCACATTGTGAACTAACACGGCCGAACAGAAATGGTCAGGGAAAAAGCCAGGTTGACTGGACTGGGTTGCAAGGGCGAACAAAGGCCAAAGCTGCAGCCCTCGGTACCAGTCAAGGTGGATGGCATTTCCCTCCGTTTATTGCCAGCCTGTGGTGCTTGGTGGCTCCTCCCGTTACACCTGGTCAGCAACATGTGTCGAGCAAGACGGTTAGCATAGCAGCATGGAATACAGCAGCAGCAGTCGATCACGTGTGGACCCTTCCTGGACTAATGAAGATTTTTTGGGTGTTTTTTGGTTTTTTTTCCCCCCCCCAACTACCTACACATTAACCCAATCTGTTCTAATCTTTAGCATTCTGTAGGCTTGTCACATAAAAGCAATAATGATGATAATCAGATATGAGATTGCTTTGTTCGGAAGCCATGACCATGCTACACTCGCAGTAGATTGAACAGCAAACTTTGAAGGTATAGGAGCAATAACACACTTCACACTCTTTATTTGACAAATGTAAGGTAAATGTGATACAAGCAGATATTGCAACGTTATAGTGCTGTTTCGACCTTTGTGTGAAATCTCAGGATGCACACGTTATTTGATCTATATTTTCTCTAACAAGTGGAAACGGATGAAGTGAACAAAGTGAACCGGAGCAGGGAATTGAGAGTGCACGGTAAGAGAGATGAGACTGAGAAATTGTTAAGTTGGAAATGGGACGTAAAAGCTGAAGCAGTGTTTTTCCACACTTCTCCTTCAGATATTCTTATTGTGGAATGGATGTGTTTTCAACTGCAGGTGTAAATGTACTTAAGTTTATTTTCCTGGGAAAGAAAAGTTTCATTCAGCAATAACACTTAGATTCTTTCGTCAATTAAGATGGGCATACACTCAAGACACTGAAAAATTAAGACTTTTTACAACCTGATTCGTAGTCAGGCAACTTTGAAAGATGGCACAATTTAAAGTCCGGTCACAGGATGATCTGATGACTTGTGACATAAATATTTCAGAAATTTGCACTGTCCTGATAGTTTTCTTCGACAGTTGAAATTGTTACAACTAGATTTCCCAATCTCTGAAACTCTTTCTTGCTGTGCCGGCACAAAGTAGATGAACAGTCATAAACCGTGTCTTAGAAGCATAATGATAAGGGAAGCAACTACTGTTAGCTTTGTTTTTAGCATTAGCATTCCCACAGACGTAAAGACGACTCTTCTTCTTGGTTTGTTTTGACACTCTGCAACACTTTAAAATGCACTCTGCTGACACTTACAGGACTTAAGTGGAACAGCAATGACCCAAAAGTACCAATGCAGAAGTTGCAGCCTTTTGTGGAGTTGAACACCAACACTAAATCGTGCAGAGTATGCCCAGCTTTGGTCGAGAGCAACACAAAAACCTTTGACAGGGACATGAGAATTATAGTCTGCTATCCGTAGTCTGAGAACATGTTTAACAAAAGCCAAGGGAATACAGGTTTCCTATTTTCTTGAATGAACTGTTGATGGGGTTAATGCAAAACATTGAGTGCCTCATTATGTTTGGGTTGAATCATGTTGGGATCATCATGCAAAATACTCCTGTTATGGTTGAACTGATTTAGCACCATTACCATATACAAAGTGTGAAGTTTTGCTTAAAACTGCTAATATGAGATCAAAATACAAAATGTCCAGAAAGGGATTCCATGAATGCACCTTTACATTTGGATGGTCCACAGTATAGAGGTACATTTGCATGGATTCTGGTCCAGTATTATGAACTGGTACTACTATACATTTGGACAAGAAACATTCAAGTACAGTACAAGGGTGCACTCCAAATGCACTTAATACACAATGTTTGGGCACTTTCCTTTACGTAGGAATTTTATCGGCTTGGCTGGAGATTAAATTTACCCAGTGAACAGAGATGATGTTGGTGCTTTTGGGAAACCCCAGCTCTGTTCACAGTATCGGTATATCCGGTGTTCTACCTGTGGATGCTGCTGTTGCTGCTATGTGATCTGATTAGCATGTACATAATGTAAACCATCATAACTATATAGCAACTAGCCCGACAGATCCTGCAATATGTACATGCCATCCTTCTTTGTACAAATTTTTGTATGTATAAAAAGATTACAAATTGTGCAACAATTTTAATTAAAAAAGAGACAAAAAGCATCTGTATTATACTTTATCTTGTTTTGAATTATATTTGTCAGCCTGTTTTTATTTTCTACAATAAAAACGCAATTGTGATTACATAATTATTTATTTGTTAACATTACACAGCACAGTGTTTGTTTTGTTGTTGTTGTTTTTTTTTGTTTGTTTTTCGAAGCTTACAGTAAATTATGTGTCAGTGTTATCTGTGTTTTGTTTTTTGACTTATTTTATCAACCTGGGACATCTGAGAGAGCAATACTGTTATGCACCCCATATCCAGAACCCTTCCTTTCTGTCTCAAGACTGACCCGTGTGTTTGTGTGAGAGTTTACGTTTTCAAACGTAGCTGGCCTTGTCAACTAATGTAAAAGGATTTGTAGTGGAAACATTTATATTTTTATAATAAATATTCTCAAAATATTTTCCAAAAAATTAATGATGATAGACCTGGTTCTGTGTTTTATTTTCAACATTTGTTTTCCCACACAAAGATAATGACGCCATATAAATTACATAAGAAAAAAATAAATAATTTATTGGACTTTCTTGGGGGCACCAGACAGTTTTTCGTGCCTGTCCTATTGATAAGCACTGTACCATTCATTATGATGATATAAATAAATTCAATCATAACATTTATTTGGGGTGCTATTGGTAGTACAGTAGGAGCTATGCTGCCCACCTCTGGCACCGACTCTGTGCACCTTTCTGTCTTCAAATTCCAGAGATGCAACACTATACTCAAGAATGGCATAATATTTCTTAATAAGATAATGAATCTCAAATTAATACAGTAGTCATAGTTGTAGTGATTTTATTCCAAACATGGAAATGATAAACAATGTATATGAGGACAAGTAAAACAGAATAATACTTCAAAATGGACAATCACAACAATCGTAGAAAGAAAAGAAAACCGCACAATAAATTCACTTACATGTCGGAATAGGTGTGGGACGAAGTGCAATTTATTTCATTCGACCCCTTCCCCCTAAAATATCAATAATACAGTCAAATGATTTTGTCGGTGGCCAGTTACAACATTTCCAATTAGCGTGTCAGAGGCTCATTAGGCTTTATCAGCGACTGATGGATTTAGCCTACGAAGAAACTAGTTTTGGCTATGTATTGTCTGTGGAAATTGCATAAAATTGCATTTCTATCTGCTAGTGATATTTATTAAGAGGTACTCTGAATAATTAACGTTTACTAACTAAAAAGAGATGCACAAATCATGATAAGGAAACGAAATAAAAATGTAACGCTAAACTACATATTCAGAGGTACAGTATGTGATGTACGTAGCAAGACTATACGCAACATACAATGTACCAACCAAGTGAAGATCCAGTACAGAATTCACAGTTAAAGCAGATTTCAGTTGTGGTATTAGTGAGTAAAGTAATATTTTGGAGAGAAGTTCTGAGGCACACCTAATTTTCTCTACATCAGTAAACACTTATTGGTGGTAAGAATGCCAAGAACACATTTTGGCTAATTGCATGCTTCCAACTTTGTGGGACCAATTTGTGGAAAATTATTTTCTCTCCCAGTGACATAAAGTAAGGTCTATAAAACCATGGTTGGGTGAGTTTAGTGTAGAGGAGCTCGAAAGTCCTGACACTAACCTCTTCAACCAACTTTGAGGTGAGCAAGCACAGAAATTGTGAGCCAAACCTTCTCCGCCATCAATAGTGTTGACTAATATAGTCCACTCAACTGGATTGTCCTGTCCAAAATCCTTAGTCATGTGTCTCTGACGCACCTGATAACAGATAAATGTCCTGAAACCTTTCCTTTTTGTTACCAAGTTCCCAATTGACCACGGCTCCCTGTACCCAACATCCCTGCTGCCATGTTCAATAACTCCATCACAAAGAATGAAATATTTTGTCTCTTATGATCCTGGTGCCTCTATGGTGAAATATTTTAATAAAGATGATTTATTTTTATTTTTTTATAACTGTAAAAGGGGCAAAAGGAGATAGACTAATGGTTTCTCTGGTCAGTGTTGTAACGTTGACACTGTCCAGATGTTTCCAGGCAGATGTGCAAGGAGAGAAAACAGGATGCTGCGCTCTCTATGTCAAGAAACAATGAACACAGTGTGTCTCACATTGCCACCAATTTCGTCCTGTTTTTTATCTATAAAGCCTCCCTGGCAAGAATAAAAAAAGGCCAGGTAGGCAGTGGAAATAGCAGGAACAATATTGAAGAGAGATGAAACTAGAGAGAATAAAATTAGAGCAGGTGTGCTCAGTGTCACTTGTGTCCAAGTCTGGAGAAGTATGTGAACAATGGCATGCATCATTGCAGTATCGCAGGTGAAGGTTAACCATTACCATTCATCATCTCAACTGGCAGCACCCCGTTGTATTGCATTCTCTGTGCAGCGGCGCATATGTGTTTCACTTGGAGAGCAATGATAACGACAAGACAACAGGAGAATTCATCTTCCCCTACTGGATAGTCATTTCGGTTAGAAAGCCTTTTTTTCCGGCGCTTTGATAACCATCATTGCTTGTGCAAAGCACATAGCTCCTCTTGTCACAGAACACAAATTTGACTGAAGATTTTGGGGCATGAACCATGTCTCATAATTTTAGCTTCTTTAATGGTCAAAACTTGGTGACCACCCCTTTTACTACACTTTCTATATATAAAACCAAATACAATCATCATTATTCCTGTTTTATTTTTTTCTTGTAGCACTTTAAAATCTATCACAAATCATGTGTATTGTTACTATAAAGTATTATGAGCAGCAGTAGTAGTAGTATTGAGGAAGGCAAAGAGATCCCAATTTGGATCGGCAGCAAAGGGCTTTATAGATAGCCAAATTCTTCATAAAATGGAATTTCAAAAAAAAATAAGAAGTTAAAGTTAGTCTACAATTAACAAAAAAAAAATGTTTTGTCAACCTTTTGTCATATTTGTTACAACTGTCAGTCTGACCTGACATTATTAAAATGAACTGTGAAAAAAATCTGCCCTCTCTGGCCCTTCTACCAACGAACAAACAGAAAGCGAGAGAGCGGACATCAGGCAACTGATGAAGTTAGTTCTTGGATACAGGTCACAAAAGTCCTTTTGTGGCCTCATGCTCGATCCCTGCAGTCTTTCCTTCAGTTCCCATTGAACCTTGAGTCTCCAGCCGCGTGCAGCTGCCTGACACCATGTAAAAAACTCATAACACTCCACTGAGTTCCTTGCCAAGCCGCAGTGTGGATCTAACTTTAGAAGTCCACTCCAAGGGGGGTAAAAGCGTGCAATCGTAATGTCATGTTTTAATTATCTTTGTTACATGACTTGTTTATCTGTTTACTGGCATTGTTGGACAATACATGAATACCCACACAAAGAGAATCCTGAATGTTCTCATGTACATGTGCTGCAACGGCGCTCCCTGTGGTGCACTGTTCCCCTAAACTGTCAAAATGCTGTCTTCATCACACACACACACACTCTCACACAAAGATGAATGTTAGCTTTGTACTGTCTGTGCTCTCGAAGGAACTTAAGCACACACTGGCTCCTCGATCATTTAATCAGCAAAGTAACATAAAGTGCTGCCCTTACTGCTCACACACCTACAGAGGTCCCAGGACTGTCATGCTCACACCACCTTCTGTCAACTTAACAAATGACGGTAGCACCAAAATAAGTGGAAATATAATCACAACGAATTCCTCTGCATCCTTGGTGGTACAAGGAGAAGATGTTTGCTCTTGAAATGTGAAGTGCAGGTCGGTCTGTATTTTATCACCAATTTAGAGGTGATCAACACTGAGGTATGTTGGTTAATTACCTCCAACAAGTGCAAATTGCTTGCTCTTAGCAAAACGTGTTAGACAATCTTCCACCTTGGAGGAAAGACTTAATAGGGATGAACCACATCAACCAATTATGAGTCAGGCCCATTTGTGACCTTTGATTAATGGTTAACGCCATCTACCAATATTCTTAAATTTTCCGTTCTTGAAGGTGTAATGGTCCAGTGTTATGATCCTATGATTTATTTTACTGATGATGTATTGTACATTGGATATTCATTCAATGAGTTAGCATCAGGCTGTTACAATGCTACCACTTTAGTTATACTTCTTCAGTTTCAAAAGAAATGAACTTTCACTTTTATTTGCAGATACTCAAATACACTTGCTCATAGTTCATGTTATTATTCAATAAATCAGTAATAATGAAATTGTACAGGTGTTGACCCCCCCCACTATGTCTACAAAATGTTGCCATTACATCATCAGTTGTACAAACCGGTCCAGAAAAGAGTGCATCAGCTAAGTTGAATATCAAGGTGGAGCTCTATGTTCGTGCTGCTGTTAGCTCTCTCTCTGCTAATGTTAATGGCGCTGGAAGCAAAACCGAGAGTCAGGCCTACAGCTGTTAACGCCATTGTGCCTTTCAGAGAGAATCGATTTTCAGTGGAAGCTGAATGATGTGTTGCTCTGATGTCAGCACTTTGCCACCCCCGATATTTTCGCACTTCATTTTTTCCCATCTCACCTCACCTCGCCTCTTCCCGATGTCCATTCGTAATTTAACAGCTAAACCCCCTACTCGTCCAACTCACTATTGCTTCCTTGCTGTTGCATTGCTTGTCTTTTGCTTTCGTTACTCTTTTGCATTCGCAAGATGATTGATTCCGAGGTTGTGATCCTCAATACCAGCACACTTTGCATCCACTTGCATTAAATAGCTGTGTTACGCATAATGCAGTCTTTCATTCACAGTCAATTACATTTTAATTGTGTGCTGCATGCATGTTCTTCCTCTTGTTTTCCATCACATCCCTCCATTTCTCTCACTCCATATTTCTTTCTCATTCCTCAGTTTCTCCATCCTTTCATGCACATATTAAAGTCATACATCACCAGGATCAAACCCCACACGTGAGAACCAGTGACAGGCTGATATACTGCTGGATTTCCTCTGTGTCTCAGAGTTTTTGATTAGGGTCAAGTGCCAGGGATACAGGGACACACTTGAGACAAGGCCTGTCTGTAGCCACCGGTGGCTCTAGCACCTTTTCGCTGCCTCCCTCAGCTTAACCTCTGAGAATTGCAAGGCCACCAGTTAATGTTACTTTTGACCCAAACAGCTGAGCTGTGGAGTGTCCCGTAAACGGCTTCCCAGCTGCTACATGGCTTAAGAAATAGTCATTATAGACAATGTTAGAAATAAACAAACAACAAAAAAAAAAAAAAAATACCAACCATTAAAAATATTGTACCTCGTATAATACTTGGCCACGTGAGCTGTTGATTCATAACTGAATTTAAAATATGGTCGTTTTCACCTCTCAGATGAGTTTATCGTACAAGACGTGTGTTTGTTTTTGAATAATTCAAATGGTGGACTACCCTGAGACAGTTCCCATTTCTTCTCATTAGTTTCTATTTAATCCGATTCATCCCAATTAGTTTAAGTCCCATGAACTATTTCCCCCCAAATTTCCTAATTTAAAACCCTCTATTTTTTTCTTCCCTATATTTTAATTATTGGTACTTTATTTATGATTCCCGTTTCCAACCACCTATGGGAATTTTGCACCCAAATGTGTGTTTTGTTTTGTTACAAATGTTTTCAAATCCTATTTGTGTAAAATCCATGCATCCATCCATTTCCTGAGCCGTGCTGGAGCCTATCCCAGCTGTCATCGGGCAGGAGGCGGGGTCCACCCTGCACTGGTTGCCAGCCAATCGCAGGGCACATAGAAACAAACAACCATCTGCACTCACAGTCACACCTACGGGCAATTTAGAGTCTCCAATTAATACATGTTTTTGGGATGTGGGAGGAAACCGGAGTGCCCGGAGAAAACCCACGCAGGCACGGGGAGAACATGCAAACTCCACACAGGCGGGGCCGGGGGTGAACCCGGGTCCTCAGAACTGTGAGGCTGACACTTTAACCGGTCGTCCACCGTGCCGCCTATTTGTAAAATGTGCCCCTTTATTTTGAATTATTTGTTGTCTATCTGAAAATGAGGACAAAAGCAGTATGAGTTTAAACAAGCTAGTCCTCTAAATATTAGTCACAAAATTGTTGTGTGTAACTCACACTTCCCAGAAGAGCCATGAACTAACCCACATCCCATGTTAACAGTACTTGGGCCAGAAACCATGACCCAACCCCAAAACCGACTCAGAGCACTGGGCAACTAAGACAACAGGGAAATCAACAAATGACACAATCCCGCGTGGTGCTGAGTCTCCAAGGCCTGCATGCATGAATGCCTGCACATAGAGCATGAAGCAAGATTTCTATCTCTTCTTTTCCTTCTACACAACCCAGCCCTTCATCTCCCCTCCCTCGTGTGTTTTCATGTCTGCAAAGAAGACATGACAAGCTCTTTCCGGCCTTTCCCCAAAGTGAACCAGTTCATTTACCACAGTCCCTCTGTCAGCCAGCCAATCAGTCAATCAGCTGTACCGCACTAGTCCTGCAGGAATGTCGAGGATGAGTCCAGCCCCCAGTTCGAACCTCGCTCCTTTTATTTGCAATAAAATCTTGCTTAGAAAGGAGACTGTGGATGAACCGGGAAGTACTGTATATGCAGTATATCAGGGGTAGAGTTACATTATGTTTGTGCACAGCTTTAGTCAAGATTCAAGACACACACACACAGAATAGGGTTCAATCTGTTTATACTTTTGTTTTTATTATTATAGGTCATGTTAGCTTTAATACAAAACTGATGGAAAACAAACTGTATATGTTGCATGAAGGCCTCTGTTTGTTGGCTCTCCATCTCCCTCTAATGCAGTGTACGTATATACACGAGGAGAAATGAAGCTATTTACTTTCATGCTAATTCTGCCTGACATGTACAATTACCACTGTGTTTGGTTACAGCAAGGCCAGCTTCAACGGTCCTGTTGACTGTCAAATTTGGTTAAGTCTTTTTTTCAAGCCTCCTCTTTCCTTTCATGGGAACCATCTTGTTTGGTTATTTCTGTACATGTACGTTTGTTTGTGTGTATCGAAGTAACATTCCCATTAACATTTGTGTTTAAAAGTGCAAAGTATGAAGATAGCTTTACATTATAGGTTATAACAAAAATGAATCATTGTCTTTATGTTTAGAATAATTGTACATCAGTTTGATATTCCATTACATTTAAATCAAATATTTATTTGACTTTTCTATGTTGATTCGCTGGGAGAAAGCACAGGGTTCTTTTCCATCCAGCCATTTTTAGACTGTTTGTCGTCGGTGTTGTGGGCTTACTTTGTAGGTACGGTACATACTGTATAGCAGAGTGTAAACAATCATTCACACCTACGGACAATTTAGAGTCTTCAATTAACCTAACATGCACCTTTGTGGAAAGCAGGAGGAAGCCAGAGTACCCCAAGAAAAGCCACGCAACAGATCTGAAACCAAAACCTCCCGATTGCATGTGAGGCAGACGTGCTGATCACTACTCCATCGTGCTGCCCACATGGTTCTAATGAACTCAGAGTTTAAATGTGGGAAGGTCTGTTGTGTGTTTGTAAGGTACCAAAACAAGTTGACCACAAAAAATGCAGCTGATGTTGAAATGCTAGTTCTGCTCTGTGTTTTAAGAGAAAACATGACAACATTCGGGAGGGAACATAATGATGTATGTGATGCTGCATAACACCATGGCTCGAAGATGTATGTAGCAATTAAAACAGAATGTTTTAAGCAACTTGTGTCAACATAATCTAAATAATGGTCTTCTTTCTCATGAAGTTCACATCAGGGTTAAGGGTAAAAAAAACAACAACATAAAAATAGGGTTATGGGTAGCTTGAGAATACCATAAAGTCTTCATGCTTTGAAAAGGTTAGGGAATGTTGTGACATGGGTCAGCGTTACGACAGCGGAGATGTTAAACTTTTGGCTCAGAGTGACGTGACTCAGCCAAACAACCTCCCCGGCTTGTGTGGTTCTAAATTGATTTATTAGTTAAAGCTTGAGAGCATCTGTCATTTGAATCTATTACATTTCTGACACCAGTCACCTTTACCCCGATGAAAACGTCAAGCTCCCTTTTGGATTTTATGACATAACATTCCGACTTTTTCCAAATGTTTACGAAACTTTTCCTTCGAACCAAGAAACAGTAGTGTAATGTCTGCCTCCGAAATGATCAATGAGTTTTTAGTCACTCTCTTTCATCTATGGCTTGAGCCTCATGGAGGTTCAACACCGATATCAGCATGTCTATGTATATACAGTTTACAGGCCTGGTGAGCCTTACAGAAACAGAATGAGTCTTATTGCTACAAACACAAATGGTTGGGTTGTTCCCCCTCAGATATTATCAGAAAGGGGAAAATGTCATTAACAAGCCAAGCAATATCATCTGGCTTTTATGCATTCTGAATCCCATTCGCTCTCCAATTACACCCAGCCCAACGGTTCAGGGAAGTGGCTGCTGAAATGTACTAATGGCATGAAGAGTATGCAGGGGACACACTGTATAGACAGAAAGATAAAGTCATGAGGACTGTCAGACATGTCACTATTGATTTTGTAAGATGACACTATTTCCTAATGGAGGCATTATGTTGTTAATTGTGAATTATAGCAGGTCGTTGTATGATGAAAGCTAACATTTAGGTATATGAAATCATTTTTGCCTTATTGATTGCATACAGTACCTGTACATCCTGGTATAACTATTATAGTAGGTGTAAATATTGTACATGAGTTTGAATCAAATACACTACATACGAGTTTTCTTGTTGCAATGATTTATAATGTAGTGCATTTTATGTGAGTTATGTTGCACAAACTAATAATAAATGTATCAAATCTTACCACTTAATTGATGTAAATGTCAAAAAGAAAACCCCATAGCATTTGCAGTCCCACATCTATGTTAATACTGTTAATTACAGTGGTAATTTAACTGCGGTTCAATGAAAAATACTGTGCAGTATATCCTAACTTAATGAACGTTTGATCAACGATACAATGGTACATTAACTGATTTCGATGGACATTCTCCTAAACTGAGATTTACAATGGATTGTCAAACAAGTCTTATAATTAAAGTTAAGGTAAGGGAGATAAAACGAAGAATTAAAAAAAAGTATGTAACAATTTAAGACAACTAATGTTCCAATACATTCGCCTTTTGTGGGTTTTCTGCAGGCATTTTGATTTTCTCCATATTCCAAAAATATGCTTCTCAGGTTAGGTGAGGCCTCTTTGGATGGATGGAAATGCATGGATGGATAATTTTCCAATAATTAAGCATTCCATTTAAGTATCAAAGAAACGTGCAACAGTTCAAAACCTAAACACATCACATATGTAAATCAATTTTGAATTTACAAAATTACAACCCATAAAGCCCAAGGGATAAAAGGCTTTGCATCTTATGGTCGACTGAACAAAAGACAAGTGTTCAGAGGAAGAGAGAGCTGAGGGGCCATACGTTATATGTTGATGTTACATTCCAGCTTGGATCAAATCCTGGCACACTCGCATGGCACATTGCCCACTTTCTCATAGTAGAGAGGTATAGCTATCAAAGGCCTGATAATGATGTGATGGTCTACTAGTGCTTCAGCGTCGATGGATGGAAAATGTGAGGCGAGATCAGAGTAAAGGTTCATTGCGATCAAACGCAATCCTCCAAAATGCTCCAAATCCTCCTCTTTCCCCTTCCTTCCGCAGAAGGTGGAGAGACCAGGAGGATTTTTTTTTTTTTTTAAAGATTTAACAGCTTCATTTGGATCCCTTGGTTATTGTCAAACGTATAAGTTATAGGAAGTGAATACCAAAAGAGATGAGCATTTCATCCTACTCGGAAAGTTTTCATCACGTGTATGGAGAACGCACAGCTCTCCAACTGACATCATAAATTGGAACGCAAGTTGTGCATATGAGGAATGTATCTGTATAGTAGGTAGGTGTTGTGAGGGTCAAGGGAGCTGCTGGTTTTTAATTATCCAAAGTCTTGCACAGTGGAATTGCGTCCAAAAAAGATTGAATACAATAAAATGATCAGTATGTTGTGAAATTTGGTTATCTACAGTATTTGCAGCTGTTAATGCTTTGTGCATTTTCACCCTGAAAACCAATTAACTTGTGAACATAAGTTAATTAATTTTGTTTGAATATTTTTTCATTGTATTTTTTTTTTTTACCGGCACAGTGGTCGACTGGTTAGTACATCTGCCTCACAGTTCTGAGGACCGGGGTTCAAATCCAAGCCCCGCCTGCATGGAGTTTGCATGTTCTCCCTGTGCCTGCGTGGGTTTTCTCCGGGTACTCCGGTTTCCTCCCCAGCCAAGATGCTGTCATTTGCTCGAGGTTAAAGAGAACGTCGTCCTCCTTTTCACTTATCCACTGTTGACTATTGTGGGAGAGGAAATCTAGCTCGTGCACGTACATTCAGCGTTGATGATTGCGGTTTGCAAAAGAGGACCATAAAATCAGAAATAAGACGTGTGTCTGGACAATTTTAGATTTTTGTGCATAAATGTGGTGTATATATCTGGACCCTGGACTTTGGAAACATGCATAAATTGCAAGGTGGGAAAGATTATTCTATAGCGTATAGTATGTCTATAATCAGACCCTTTGATCATGGAAATTAGTTATAGTCATGCATCACGATCATACGTCAGACTAAATAATATCCCTAAATTATGGGCAAAAATATTTTACAAGCAAAAGGTCAATTTAAGATACATTTAGGGTTAGGGTTATACTAACCCTAACTCTAAACCTTTGTCAAAAAATTATAAATAAAATTCTAATACTGTTTATCAGTATTCTAAGTATATTAAAAGAGATATCCTTACAGTTCTTAAATTAAACATTCATAGATTACTTGTCATGTGAATGCAACAATCTATTCCTGTCCAGCATATTTCATAATTTAACATTTACAGTTCCATAACTAATGTTGGTTATTTTGGGTCAACATTGTGTAGAGATTGGCACGACATACAAAGACCTGGACACGGGTGTATAGACACAGTTCAGATGCAAACATCTAAATAGAACTCCGAGCAGGATGTCTGACTTGGGGCTTAAATTAACGCTCGTATTTCAAACCGTTTCGGTCATTTCACTTGTGTCGGGTACGAAAATATCATCTGACAGTCAAAATCACAATCTGGATGAGATCAGCGAGTACTCATTACAGCCAAGACCATCTGTTTACACCGAGGCAGGCCACATTGCTCCAAGTCAGGGTCGCCAAACACTGACAACCGGTCAGAAAGAGTCCGATCATCATCAGATCAAAAATGACTGTTTTGGGAGCTGTGGCTGTACAGTTTAAATGTCACAATGAAGTGAATTAATTGCAGTTTAAGGAATAATAATCATTTGTATGTGTTGATGTATGTGAAGAGTAGCACACCCTCTAGAAAAGGTCTAACCACTAATGGCTTTGCAAGTGTTGCTCAGCTCCCAGTCAAGCCCTGAGAGTGTGTCACATCGAAAGAATGATTGTACTCTTTCTTGTTGGGTCACAACCATTGGTGCTGTGGGATATATTCTGAAAATCAAGTTCACGTAAGTTACAAAGAAAGATGTTCCGAGAGGGTATTCCCCAAAAGGAATGTAGTTGATGGTATTCCTGTTCTCGTTTTACAACAACAGTTGCTACTTTTTCAAATTCTTTTCTTTATGGTAATTCACCAAGAGATGAAACATTCTGAAAATGTGAAAAGATTTATAATTAACATGGTTATTATCATGATATTGATAAAAGAAATATAAAGAAACAAAAAAACAATTATTTGATTTATTAATTTGATCTATATATATTTGATTTCAATTTGGACTTAACTTTAAATGCTCGACCATATTTACGTAGAATGGGTGTGATGCATGCCAATCAAGCTGTTACTCTCCCAAAGACTTAAAAGACACCATATGACAAATGGAATTATTCTTTTTATAAGAATAATCAATATTTACCAGAGTCTGTATGAATATAGTCTTATTTCCAGTGTGTAAGCCAAATACTGCAGACATTAAGCAGGCAGTTGTCTCATTCCCTTACTTCGTTATTCCCAAAACACAGTTAATTCCCCCTTTGGCGTAATAGCATGTAAAATCCATTATCATCAGAGTCCATGCTAATCATATTGAGAGACCGGGCTAACGGGTAATTGTTGAACTTTCTGGTCAATATGTGGAGATGCAATCCTGGCACTACCATGGCTGCAGCTGCTTCCCCTTCTCCTGAGTGACCCCCCCACCCCACCCCCAAACCACTACAGATTGCTTTTCACTCAGCCCTGGAGTGGAATATAGAGGAGAGTTAAGTTCTTTTAGATGACATAGAATTTTATTCTTGTTACCGTACCTTGAGAGTTGGCAGTTCACTCTTGGAGATGAAAAATTGACTTCGGCATGCCTCGTACAGAGAGAAAAAGAGAGAAATCCAAGCCAGTGGATTCAGGGGAAAGGGATGGGTTAGAAGAAAGTGGAGTGAGAGTGGGATGTAGAGTTTGGTGTTTAAGAGTCAGTGTGGCGACAGCTGTCATGGAGCAGCTTGCACTTTGGAAACAGACTCATCAGTCAAACAGAGCTGCACCTGCACCAATGTTTGTGCTTGTGCAAATGCAAACATGCGTCACTTCAAGTGTGTACCGGCACATTTGTGAGAGATAAATGGAAGCACGGAGTGGACTTTCTTTACATTACTAAGTGTTCAATTTAGATCTGTTTCTTGTCTTTTACTGTATTTGAAATTTCCAGGAACTCCAATGTTTTGTTTCCAAAATGACCGCCCAATTTAGCTGACTGATGGACAGACAAAAACCTAACTGACAAAAAGTGGTCAGAATGGCAAGAAAATGGCTCTTGGTAGAACCCTGTTACTTCTGATGGATCCAAAAATGCATTCAAATATATTCATGACCACTTTTGAAAAATTCATCGGGTGGGGGAAGATAGGCAAATATAATAATAAAATATGTTTCCTGATTATTATGCCAACAAGCATATATGATTTTCTACGCTATGCTTGAGTAGTACTTCATCATTTTCTCTCCTGCCATTTTATGGCATGCCACTTTGATTTAGTTTACTTTTTTGTTTTGTTAATTAATGAGTTTGATACACAATAAAAAAAAAAACATATCTCTTTTCTATTTGTCTCCAAAACCCAGGCAGAAAAGCCGTGCTGCCAGATGAGGCAGTATTTCTCAACCTTTATTGAGCCAAGACACCCATTTTACAGTACAAAAATGCAGTATATATATATATATATATATATATATATATATATAACAAAGATGCATTTGGAATTAATAAATAATAATATTTGGATAAATTAAGAGAAATTTAATAGTTTACCACGGCTCCCTGATGATCTCTTATGGCGCACTAGTGTAAGGAATCACTGGATTAAAGTAATGTGACTTGGTTAAATTGTCAGATTTATTTATTTTTTGATGTGATCTGTAAGGGCTAAGCTGCGGAGGAAAAAAAGCAGCAGGTAGTCGCTGGTGAGATGAGCAAGGCACCTAAACCCCTCAGAAGTAATTCAAGGAAGTAACACTGCTGCTTCTGTGTGCCCCATCACTCTCATATCTCTCCATCAATGCCTGCAAGGTAACTATCACAAACCCCAATAAAGAGAAAACACAAATAAGTCACACAAAAAAAAGCCAATAAATGTCAAAAGCCAACAAACCACAAAGTGAGCATCCAAGTTTAGAGTCCAGTAAATTTCTGACAACATCTTCATCTCTAGTTTTACAGTCATACAAAATAAAACTATTTGGTAAGCTTGAAATAAAATTTAAAACACATGAAGTCTACCATCTGCTCCTGATAAAGGACATTAACTAGCTTTCTATTAATACCAGAGTTCAATTACAAACCACTAAACACTGCAATGTAATTATTTGCTCAAACCAGGTCCAGGCCTGTGAGATGCATGTGCAGTTCCGTTCAACATTAATAAAATGTATTACGTTACAGTGAAAAAAATCACCACGTATTCTTGCATGTTTAAAATGGGGGATGTGCCATTAAAATAGTCTTTTAATTTCATGCAAAAGTGAAAGTCATATTTGATCCAGTATGATGTATTTTTGGAAATAAGAATAAAAATAATATTCATTCATATTTATCCATCCATCCATTTTTTTTATACCACTTAGGTTGGTTGGTCAGGGTCACACGGACCAAAAGCCAGGCTATCCCAATAAATTACAGGAGATATCGAGACAAACATTCACATCAATCAGTAGAACAGAACCCACTCCTACAATATCAATGACTTCCAGTGACAAATATAATACAGGTATGTTGTATTATTTTGTACATTTGGTGCTATCTCAAAAAGAGCAGAATGACTTATGAGGTATAGTACCACATTCGCTAACAATAAAAAAATCCTTTCATGGCTTCAAGAGACAAAACCTACGAGGGTGTGATACGGAGGCTAAATCATTTGTATAGGAAGATGAATTTGAGCCTTTTTAATTTGTAATTTCACAATTTTCGCCCAAAACAGAGATCATAATATATATGATATGGGACAACACAGTGAAGAATGCGACTATTGCATCAACTTCACAGTCAAAGGCTCAAATCTCAGCTCGGCTCATTGACCCAGTTTACCCTTGGTAAAGTATGGATGGGTGGAGTAAAAGACTGAATATGTCCTTTTTTGTCCGCTTCTCATAATTTACAATGTGATTCAGCACATTGTTAACAGTTGCTAAACCAGGATGATAGCTTTACACATTCAGGAAACTATTTTGGAAAAGCGGAAAAATTCAAAAAGACACAGGGCAGTAACAGAGATTTCATCTTCACCCAGGCAAAGATTGTATGTCTTCAGCTGTAGTGTAGCTAGACGTTGTGCAAACCCTCCCATGTGATCACTGATGTAGCGAGGAAAAATCGGTGGAAAATAGACCCGCTACTAGAGAGCTTGCATGAAAACATGACCTTTGAAACCAAGTACTTCCAACATCACGGATCAGGAAATGCTGAAACAATTGATTTGACGTCTGCTGCCTCAATCATCTCTTCCTTCCTGTGAAATGAATAGGGTTTGATTATATGCTAAGACCTATAACACGAACATATAAGGCATGTGAAAATGTTATAATTATAGTAATATTAGTTAAAAAATGAAATACTTGTGGAAGGTTGTTTGCAGGTTTCTTGAGTTAGATTAAAAGTTGGGTTCTTGCATAAATATATGCTTCAAAGTTGGAAAATAAGACCATAGAAACCCCACAAAAAAGCCAATTATAAGTTTACCACTTGGTTTTTAACGACAAAACAACATATTGTCTATACATTGTCACGAATGAACAGGTGGTGTCTTCATTGAAACTGCATAGATGCATTTTTATTGGGGAGAAACTAAACTGTATATGTAATATATTGCAAAGAATTGTGTTAAGGCTGGATGAATTGTCCCCTTGGCTCACATGAAGGGATCGGGTGCTGGATTAAAGGGCTCGAAAGACCTAGTGTTAATGTTTAATGCATGCCACAGGGCTGACTATGCTTATTACAGATGGGTCAAAGCAACTGTTGGGTTTCAGAAGGAACAGCTGTTTGAATGGCTCTCATACTGTACTTACTGATGTAAAGTTATACGACTTTTACAAACAGCGGTGTCTGATGCGGCTGGCATGATGTGAAGAGTTGCCCTGCTACGGTCATTTAGAGGATTTGCCTATTTGTGTTTGATGTTTAAAGCACAATAGATTTTGCACTTGTAGATTTGTGAGACGGAGATGAGGTCAGTTGCAAATGTGTGACAAGATCGCAACAATACCAAGATAAGGTTTTGCATGACACACACAATTAAATGCATCTCATATTAGGGAGTTAACGCAATACAAATGTAAGCAAGTGTTTTATTTATCCTTCCCAACAAACTGATTTAAAGGATGAACACACCCAGAGAACATATATTTTATCATATATTTAACAAGGTAAAAAACTCAAGTTTTTTAAGAGTGACCTGACCAAAAAGACAATAGGCATCAACATGGGCTGATTAACACTGCAATAGGCATCAAAAAAGGGACATTTCAACAATTACAGTATATTTAGTGGAATAACATTGGCCAGCAAAACAATTTATCATGATGTTGATAAATGAGGATGTCAATCTTAAACTATCTTCCCAGTATAGTCATGAGTTTTGCCAGTCTCTTCCAACTGTAGATTATTCCAAGAAATGCAGTCAGGTGAATCCACAAAGAGCATGTCACAAATAATTGATTAAAGGTTAAAATGTTTAATTTCCTAGCCATACATGACTAAATGGATTTGTTTCCCAAAATAAACCCAATTTAAGTTAGAGTTTGTGAAGTGAACAATAAATATACCTACAGTAAATGTTGAGTGTCAAAACCTCTATTTTGCAACCATGTAAAATGTGAACGCAACAAACTCTTCATTTTGCTGAGATAAGAAGTTGACCAGCCAGTTACTTGGTCAGTAAATTGTGGAGGTGTTCATAATTACTGTGAAAACACCTCAATTGTTAAATGACTCATGTTATAATGTTAAACAATAGGAACTATGCAGACATGGAATTTTCTGATCTTGATTTATGCTTACAGGGGTAGCTTCTGATACAATAACATGACCATTGAAGCAAAATAAATTCAATAAGTTCATTACTTTTATGTTTACAGTGACCATCAATATCAGGGGTGTCAAACAATTTTTTTTCTCGGGCCGCATTGTAGTTATGATTTCCCTCAGAGGGCCATTAGAACAGTGAAACCATATAAATGTTTAATCACCAAATCATATTATTACCATTACACAACAAATTGAGGGATAACTCGTTTTGAAATCAGAAGACAAGGCATAATAGATTGTTCAAGTTACTGTAGAAGAAGGATTTGGTAACAGAAAAATGCAATAGCTCAACATTAATGTTTATTATTATGACAATTTGGAATTTGGGTACAGATTTTAACAAAAATCACGGAAGTTGACAAGCATGATTTGCTTTTGCGGGCCACATAAAATTATGTGGCAGGCCGCATCTGGCCCCCGGGCCTTGAGTTTGACACTGATGATCTTTATCTATACTATAATATAAATGTTATTTGTTGATTTTAGGAATAATCAAAAGAAAACTTTGGTTTGAGTATGTTTCGTATTTTGTTTTACTTGTGATGCAGTTTCTCATCACACCGTGGAGCAAAACTATATGATAGAAAAAATAACCTACAGAATGCAATTGTTCTTCAATTCTTCAAATGCTATTTTCCAAACCTTTTGAAGTGTGCATTCATTGAACTATTTTCCCCAAATGGAAAAGAAAAGCAATTCATTAGTGGAATGACATTAATGATGTTTGTTTGAGCAAAGCCCAGAACATGAATGCAACTGAAAACATTCCATCCACAGAGCTGTATGTTTAGTGGGAACTGCCATTAGGTGATTCAACATTGCTTCCAAATTTGTCAGAAGTGGCTTGTATTTGTTATGGGACAAATTTGTCTTTCATAAATGACTGCTATATGATTAATTGGACTAATAAAGGAAGGACCACCAGGATAGAAACTAGAAAGAGGCTTTATTCATTGTTGACATTGTTAATGTTGGATGTCCTTGCAATCTCTTGGTTATTAATTTTGCTCATACTTTTGTTGCCTTATATAAAAATAATCAAATTACTCCATATATAGATGAACTGAATCTACTCTATCACTAGTTCTATGTTGACCGACCAACCACTTTATTAGGCACACCTGCACAATCTAATGAGGTCCAATGCAAGAGGCGTGTCCAAAGTTTTGTATTCACAAAGATAATAATGCTTGATTTTGATTTACAATGTCAGATCAATATGTTAACATTGTTGTTGTAGCAGTATCCTAAACTGTTTTATAATTATTTGGCTACCTTATTGACCTACATAAGATGGGAAAACAATTAGAAATAATCTTTAGTATGATGCAGTATGCACAGTTGTATCCCCGTGCAAACTATAGCCTTATGTATTTCTATCATTTTCCTATTGATTTTTGTTGCCATTCGTTTCTATATTTGTTTGTCTTTACCAAGCAGAGTAGAATACATTTGTCTTTAATTACTGTTTTAGTATTTCTAACAACTTCAATTTCAAATAACAGTTCTTTGACTTGAGTAAAGTATTGTGTTCTCTTTCCACCATATTCAGCGGGTACAGTAAACAACAGAGTGTGGGAACCAAACTATGGCTAACAAAAATCAAAGGACTGAAACAAGGGACCAAAACACACAAACTAATCACCAGATGAGAGACAGCTGAAAAGGAACTGATTGGCTGATGCATGAAACACATTACAAACAACACCAGGTGAAACAGACAATCAGCACGCAACACAAGGAAAGCGTAGCGCAAAATCCAAGCAGAAACAAAACAAAACTAGATTACAAACCAAGACTGGTCCAACACAAATCAACATTTAATCCTGTTGGTCAGATGAACCTGATAAACACACAATCACACGTTTGATAATGCACAGGAGGTATGCTGAATATCAAGTTAATCCTTTTAGGTTGGACGGTAAATCCACCTACTCTGTTGTCTGTTCTGTTGTGTATTACCATCCGTGTGGCTTCTTTAGGTACAAAGACAAGTCAACCATGGATGTTGGTACTGGCTCATATCAGCATCACCTCAACCTTTTCTACAAATGTTTCTGCCTTCACACAAACGTGTGACAGTTTTTGACCTGCCGTCATACATAAATCATTTGCACCTAAATACCTTAAGGATAAGAGCATGTTATATGGGAAAACACACTGTTGTTATTACATCAATTTGCTATATACTGTATATTATTTTTTTATGTAAAAAAAATATCCATTTAAAATATTTTGGTAAGAATTTGAGCCATTAAAGTTGCCCACATTTTCCACCTCCAGTGGTGCCGACCCTAGACCTTAATAGGGGTTGTTTAGTAAAAAATATATTTATAATCTCAACACAGCAAATCTTTCATCTGAAAACTGTAGCATTTTAAACTGGAAAGAAAATGTACATTTATTGTGATAAATATTTAAAAGACAGATAAAGAACATGATCTTTGATGATGTCAGTGACATAGGTGCACGGAAACACATTCCCCCCACATGTCTCCCACAATGTCCTCTTACGTTACTCCTCAGATCCAGAATGCCCTATCACTAAATCATGACTAATCCAAAGTACAGGACTCGTTGGTGGGATAGTGAGGCAATGTGAGCCCCTGCTGACCTCTCTGGAGCTCCACCGTCCTGTGTATCAGTAAATCAGTCCGCCAACGCTTTCCCAAGGCTGCTGTGACTCTGAAGGTCAGGAACGGGAGGATGTGATCTAAGAGGTTATATAGGCCACAGGGAAAGTAGTTTAGGGTCCAGAATCCCACTGAGAAAGAGAGACACTGAGAGACGGATACAAGAAAGAGATATGACGACTGACACGTGAGCCAAGGACAAAGATGAGTGCTAGACACTGGACGGAACTTGTGAAAAAAGACATCCCACTGTGGGTCCGGCACATAAACACACAAAAACATGATTTTTGGTTTTCATCATTTTACTTGCCACAGGCCATGTCTACACCAACACAGATGTCTTTTGGCTAATTGTACACGTGCAAACTGTGTTGAAGGACAATCCAAACTGACATTTTGGAAAACTTTTTTTTTGTTGTTTTTTTGCTTGTATCATTTTTATGACATCACAGTGTGTGTAGAGCTCCTGTCTTGAGCCCATGTTATTTATTTACTTTTGTTAATATTGTATTGAAAAGTGATATTCAGGACATTACATCTACTGCCCTTTTTTTCTTGACTCACCATTGTTTTCACTGTGTTTTATCCAGAAATTACGTCTTTTGTTTCTGTTTCTGTTTGTTGCTTTGGCCTGACATGTGGATGTGTTTTCATGTAACTAGAGCTTTCGTGTGGTAATTTCTTTGGTTTTTTTAACTGTTTCAATGTATGACAGATAAAGGCGAAGTATTATCCTATAAGAATGTAATTTGTTTTATCAATTTCTTCATACTGGCTCATCTTGACTGTTTTCATTGGTTTTCACTTCAAAATAGTATGACTAAAAAAACTAAATTGTTAAATATCTTCTGATAAAACGAGTGACACTAACAAACAACAATGGAGGAAAACAAGGGTTTCTTGCATTCTTTTAACCATCCATCCATTTTCTATAGCATTCATTAAGGTCAAAGGTAACTGGAGCCTATCGCAGCTGACTTTGCGTACACCCTGGCCTGATATGAAATTAACAACTATATTTAAAATATTTTAAAACTCAGAGTTTAACTGTCAAAAAACTGTAAGAATGTCACCATTTCAACACCTTTTGGAGACTTTGGATTCATAAGTGCTCTATATACCGTAACCAATGATAATACAAAAATACCAATGGCAATATGTGGTCTTCTGCAAAGGTTAGTTTTGATTCAATACCCCCCAAACTCCACCCTTGAGTTTAGAAGTGTAACATTTCCATTTGTGCATCTTCTCTTTTTGTTTCTAAGGCAACTTCGACAGTGGAGCAGTTAAACCAGATCGACCCGCTTAGCACCGGCAAAGAGAACAGATGTGTTCCCAGATCTCAGAGCCATGTCTCATACGAAATAAATCATCTCCCGAGTTGTCTGCCTGCCATTTCACTGTCAGCATTTCCAGAAGATATGCTGCCTAAGATCCTGTCCTGGTTGAGTATGTATTTCCAATGCGACCATGGAACTGTGTCTGAATGAATAAACAATTGCTAGAAAACATCTATGTGTCTCTCCAAAGACAAAACAGCCTTGCCAGGGGGGAAAAAAAAGTGAAATGTTTATTTGAAGGAAACGAATCTTTTTCTATTTAAGTCGCACAGTTCAAAATACTGATGAAACCCACAAAGGTTCGAGTTACTCCTCTCTTGGTGTTCTCTTCAGTGTGTTCATAATAATTTCACAGTGGCTCTAGATGTGCTGCTTCATGATCAATGAATGCTTGTACAGCATTCATTGAAAAGCTGAATTTTATCATTGTACAATCCAAATAATTTTTGGGGATATGGTACTGACCTTAAATGTGGACCAATCTGAATCCTTCCGAGGCCATGAGTATGCCTATGCCAGATGTAAGAAAATTCCCCGCAGGCATTCTCAAAATATCAAGTTTCTATGAACCAGGCAACCTATGGGCGAACAAGCTTAAAACTAAACACTTCTGGCAATAGCTGTTGCTGGCATGGAGGCATAAACACTTCATTGAATGATTATTTGCCGCAGGTTACTTGACGCAACAATACCTGTAAGTCTCCTCTAAAGACGAATACACAAAATTGGGCAAACACATACAGCATAAAACCGATGCATTAAACAACAGCTCTGTCTGTCTGTGATTTGTTTTTCAATTGCTGCTAAAATTCTTCATCAATCATGTCATGTAATGGGGATTTTTTTTTGTGCATTAAAATTATACAAATAACTAATAAACTAGTAATTACAAGTTCTTAGAAGAAAGTAGTGTTGAAAACAGAGCACCAACACACACATTCGTACTTCATAGTGAGGACACTTCTGGCTCAAGATGGAGGTGAAAATAGCATTTTCGTCTCATCTGAGACTTCATCCAAGGTTAGCGGAGTGAGAAAGAGTTTACCACATGATGTGTTATTACTCTGCCCCACAGTTACGTGTCTCTGACAAAGGTGGAATATTGAGTTCTCTACCTTTCTTTCTTTTACTGGGGAGTTTTGATACCCTGCAATAGAGAAACCATAGTGCTAAGTGCAAAGTGATGATAGAACAAATTCCTCGCAGTCTTCACAGTGAGGCTGTTCATTTTCCATTATTTTAATTGTTCTAAATGATGCTTTCTGGCTCATGTTTAACATTAAAATTCATTACTACACAGAATACCACACAAAATGAATACGCAACTGAATTTAAATGATTAACAATTAAACATGTAGAAGGAGTGTGTAAAATATATGGATCAGTAGAGGTAAGGGTGATTGGGGAGAATGCCTGAAGCTCAGAAAGAGAATGAAAGAACTCCCAAGAAAAGTAACCCTGTTTCCATCATGGAAATCCAGCAAAGCAAAGACTTTTCTATTTTTAAGAAAAGGTCGTCCTAGTCTGCCAAGTACCTGTAGGGAGGGCAGATGGAGACAGGTAGTAAGGTAAAGAGTTTAAAATCAATCAACGCTTAAGCCCGTGCCAAGTGAGATCAAATGGGGAGTAGGAGTGGAGAAAGTGTGCTTATAGAAATATGTCTGGCAATACTTGGCTCTATGTTTAAGGATGCGATTAAACAAAAATGTACAATTTGTTTTTCACATATACCGACAACAATGTTGTCAAAATGCTCCCCATACCAAAAACCCTGAAATATGGATGCCAGGCCATTATTTGGCGAGAATCATTACACACGCGTACCAACCGCTTATCCAGGAGAAAACCGTCTGTTCAAACCCCTTTGTTGGTGCACTATTTATGTGATTTGCGTAACAGTACGTTGGCATGAAATATGACCCAGATGTACACAACTACACAAGAGACGACATAATCACGACTACAGCAGTGGCCCATCATTACCCCAGTTTTAACTGTAATCGTGCATGCCAAGACTGAACATTTTTCCAAGATGATTTCTCAGGTAAAAAAAAGAAAAAAGAAAAAAAAGAAAATGGAGTTTATCCTAGGGTGCTGTGGTTGTGGTGCAAACATTGTTTTGTCTGCGATTACAGATCGTCCTCTTGAAACTGTCATTGTGCCGCATTTAAAGGGAATAAGAGGAGCCGCTTTGATTGGACACGATTGAAATCAGCTGTGATCACGCCTACAGTGGAACAGACCTCCTTCGTTTAAACACGCCAGCTTGCCCTCATCTGCAAAATTAACACAACCCGGTCTAACCCGCCTCCTCGCAGATTTACACTGCCCGCCACGGAAATAGAGCCCTTAGTGCGTATTGTTTTTTATAATATTAACAGTGGTTGACTTATTTTTACATCTGTATGAATAATATTTAAACGTTTATCTGTTCAGTTAATGAAGGCTTTACGATGGGGACAGTCCATCCCGGATCATTCCAAATATTCTTTATGGTATTTTATTTTCCTCAACATCTAAAAAAAAATCTGAGCCTTTTGTTCAACCTCAGAAGTTTCAGCTGATTTTGGCCTTTTCAAGGGAGTTCAAATAGAAGGCAATTTATTGTTCTTCTGCCACAAACGTTCTGAGAATGAAATATAATCTTGAAAATTGCAGCAGTTTATTTTGTTTCTTTCTGATCTTTCTGATCTGCTGTTGGATTCAACAGCAATCCCATTTTTTTTTAAAACATCCGTCATTGCTTCACTATTCTTCTCACCAACTTCTTTTCATATTTTCTCTGGAATCCTAAAATCATAAGTGAGTGTGCGGTTTTGCATTATGGTAATGTGAGAAGCGTTAACTGCAGTGCTGCAGTCAGTCAAACATAATTTTTTACCCGACAGGTGATCCCATCAATCATCAGCAATTTGTTGTCCCTCAGCAGTTCTTGATGGCCCTTATTTCTTTTTGGGTGTGCGTATTTTAGTGAGTCTGAACACACTAGATGGGTCTATGTAGTGGGAGGAAGTTTTGGAGCATGTACTTCCCGCCGGCCTCATAAAACATTGATAACAAAGAGGCAAATTACATAAATTCAAGCACAAGTACAGTGTACACATACAAACACAATTGTCATAACCTTTAACAGAATCTTTACGCTGAGGTTTTATTCTTGTGTTACTATTTACACATTTACAAACAAACAATCTTCGTCCTCCATTGACTAATCGCTAGTCATATTTGAAAATTGCCAATTTATGCCTACTCTACAGGCAGTTAATAACGTTTTATGAAACCTTCTGAAATAAAACGCTTGGAAAAATCTTGTAAAAGTGCTGTTCAAGCCCAACACGTCATCTCTGAAAGCTTTTGACTGCTGTATTTAATTTGTGCATTAATTTTGAACTCACAAGGTTTTTTTTGTAGTAGCAGTAAATTCTCAGTTGGAGTATGTATTGTTTCCTCCTTTTGTTGTGACAAATGCTCAGCCAGCACATTTGATTCATCAGATCCATTGGTGCTTGATAGGAGCTGTGCTTATCCAAGCATAACCAAAAAGATTCAAACAAGTCAAGATGAGGCAGGAAAGCATGGATGCTGACAAATAAGAGAAGCGAGCCCATGCTTTTTGTTGGTTGACCATGTCAGTGCTACACAGTATGTTCGGCATGTGTGAAGGTTGTATAAAACAGAAATACAGACAAGACTGACAAGAGTGACACATTGAATTAGACAATTAGAATTTGATTGAATTGATAGTGTTGTTTTTCTGTGACTTGATCCCATCATGGGCTTTTTTTTAATCAAGCCACTGTTGTGTACCACAAGTCATAAAAAAGCTAATCTGATACCCCGGCTTGTCTGTGATGTAGCTGTGCGTGCGTGTGTGCTTGTCAGTAATGAATCTATAAAATATTAAAAAACCGAGGTATCATTGAACTCCAAGGTTCAAGGTGGATATGCTGGCCGGGATAGAACCAAGGTCAGGTATACAATATGTGTTTGACTGTATAGGTTGTACTCTGTGTGTGTGCGTGTGTGTGTGTGTGTGTGTGTGTGTGATAGATTGAGTAGTGATTTCAGGTCTTTATTTGAAACCAACTAGATGTTAATATCGATGCTGTCTGTCTTGATTGGCTAGTCATCACGCTAATTCATAGACAAGACTAGTTATGTCAGTCATAGGGTACTGACTAACTTTGGGTGAGTCCGCGCAGGGTCGATTCCAACTTTTCCTCCTGGTTTTGAGATATGGCCAAAGTTCAGGTTTTTGCAAGCTCTGCAAGCAACCCTGAACAATAACACTAATGCATATCCTACCATTAGCCCAGGGGAGAAGTGTGTTTGGTGTAAATTTGTATTTTTATTATTTTATTTGAATTAATCATTTCCATTTGAAGGTAACATTTATATATAGGCACTTAATTAAAAGTTGAATGCATTGTGTTTCTGTTCGAAACCTTGCATAACACAGTATTGCTTCACTGCTCTGTATTTATCATCAATGTTTCGTTATATTACGGTCTGTCTCAAATTTAAAATGAATGAGCAATATAGTTTACTTTTTGCATGCTCCATCTGAAGTGTTTACAGTTTCTGTTGTCACACTTTCTGAAAAGTGATGCTCAATTAAACATCCCCACCCAGTTGTTTTAATAGTATGAGCCTTTGAAGGGGTTACTACATCTAGTGTCAACTGTTTCATTTGAAGATAAATGATAATGTAAGTTACCATCCAAACACTACATGGATTTGAGGAGCGAGTTGAAAATATTTAGGTAGGAAGTGGATGGGAGGACAGAAGACCCTCAAATATTTCTACATTTCAATCAAGCGCTATGAGTCACAAGTTCAGAAATAGATCCCTCTCTTTGAGAATTATTTACCAGAATAACAGTTTGTCCTGGATGTTTAAATATTTCCAAAATGTGGTTTTAAAATGACAGCTAAATCCCTTAATTCGTGATGTTGTTGTGTTTTATGTGTCTACTTTTAGATGTATACAAATGTTAACGCAGCAATGTTCATCATTCAAATCAAGTGAGAAAAGTTCACTTGGCCTCTTATTTGGATTTTATGTAACTGTTTTTTGACAAGTAGGAGCACATCATTGTCTGTACATTTAGGTTTAATGATTAAACAGTTTTCCACAATTTTCAAATTGATCACAATGGGAAATTTTATGTAGAAAGTCAACCATATCACAAGCGATCTCATATCATGGTTTCAAAGTATGCACTAGTGGAAGTGAAAAAGAAACAAATGTCCTGTCTGTCCATAAGCTAGAAAGAAGCACAGAATGTATCAGTCAGGCTACCTTTTCTCCGATATGAATGATGTTCAATGGATGTTGCAGCTTAGAATCACTGAAGGAAGAGATAAAATTAAATTAGTTTTTTTTTTTTTCATTAAAGCCAAGAATTAGAATACCGTTCTCAGTGGTATACTCCAAACCCCCCCCACTCCCCCCCCCCCTTGTCTCTGCCCTCATCTATTCTCCTCACACACAATGGTAGAGCACTGTGCGAGCGGCAGGGTAGGAGGTCTCAGAGGCTTAATCTTGCTGCTTGCAATGTAAGTCATAAAACTGACAGTCTAACTAATTATCCCTAAAATTACAACATCTTAATGTTCACGATCACAGCATTGTTGTGTGTGTGTGTGTGTGTGTGTGTGTGCGTGTGCGTGTATGTGTGTGTGTGTGAGTGATTTGGAGCTGTTCATTAAGCAAGCAGCTGGAGGTGGTCCCCTGCATGCATAGTAAAGATCAGATGTGATGCTGCTCATTGTTCAGGTTCTTAGCCTTTGTCAACTTGAACAAAAACAAAGAAACAAGTGAGAGTCAACTAAGAGTGCGATCTTTCAAAGTAAACTGACATGTTGTGAACACACATTGTATTACAAACTTTGGGTTATTCTCAGGTGGTTTTCACACCCTTCATGTTATCATTGCTGCCTTTCATTGTGGCCTCATTGCCTTATGTGAACCTATGAATCTTGAGGTATAAATGGCTTTCCGTTTCTATGATAGTAGATTTGCTATGTGATTAGAACTGTACAAATACTATTTCTTATGGATTCACATCTGAGCTAAGACTTAAATACCCTGTCGGAAAGCAGACACAGGATTACTACAATAACATAAGGGATTTACTCTGGTCTCATTCTGCTACTGACAAAATGCCATAATGATATGCCTTGTAAAAAATAAAGTGTTGACATTTTTGGGTTCAAGGTTAGAGCATTTGATATGACTCACAAGAATCCAAAGGAAAATGACACAGATAGTTAAAATAATTTAAGGCATTCATCAAATGTATTGTTCTCTGAACTGTGCCTCATTGTCTTGCCCCTTTCATGCAGTTTATATTCTGTCCAACCCCTGACCACTAAAAGCTGTTAAACTATTAATTCAATAATTGGATATTATCCGGGAGGCGCTCAGAGTCAAATTGCTGCTCTTCCAAATGAAGAGGAGGACAGATGAGGTGGCTCGGGCATGTTGTTAGGGTGCCCCCTGGACGCCAGGAAACACTGCAGAGACTGTCTCCCGGTCTGCGAATGGCTAAGGATTCTGCGGAAGAACTGGGGAAGTGGCGAGGGGAGGGAAGTCTGGGCTTCCCAGCTTAAGCTGCTGCCCCCGTGACCCGACCCCAGATAAGTGTAGGAAAATTGATGGATGGATGGTTAGTGTTACAGTATATTAGGGTTCAGCTATTCATATGTTCAAGTCTTAAAACCTGTCACCATCAAAGTTCCCTTGTTATTAAAATGACCCAATTTTGAAGTTCTTACAAAGTATTCACTGTATAACCCATTATAAGACCGCATGGTTGAGATTCCTGGATAATAAAATACCATTGTAGAATATGGGAAAGTTCATTTTTAATTCTTCTTTTGTTTTTCTTTTTTTTACTCAGCAAAGCAGGAAATGCGGGTCACACTATTTTACTAATGCCCCAAGGTCATTAAATGTCCTAGTTTGTTGGTGATTTCATTGAGTATGTGAATACTGCATAAGAATCACATCACATAAGGTTTCAGGGCAGATTTCTTATGAAATTCCAACTCATTCCCCAAGTATTTTTGCTTAGTAAAATAAGGTGCCTGAAGGCAAACATTTCTTACTATCAATGTATGACTTGTTGACTTGGAAAAGAAAAAGTTGACGATACAGTCAAGATTGAAAAGAATATTGGTAGAGTCACCGGATGGAATGTGAGTCAGTGGGATGGAGTGATGGATGTCAGGGGCCAGTAGAGAGGACCACCGCTTTCAGCAAAGATATTGCCATGGATATGTCAGTTTATTTTCTGGGAATAGTGGTTATAATAGCAAATAAGATCTTCAAATAAAAGATAGAAATGTATTAGACATCAGATCATGGGAAAAAATGGGAATTTTTCAGTAGTTTTCTGTTTTTATCTCCTCTTAAAGTAGACTTTCTTCGCTCTGAGAGTTTACCTGGTGTGTCACAGTGACACGAGGCCATCGTCGCCTCTCACCTCAAACAGTGTGTGTCTGACAAAGGTGTGTGTCTGAAATTGTCTCCGTGCAAGTTATGGCAGCCTAAGCGAGTGGAGTAAATGAATGTGAGAGCAGGTGGTCGGATGGCAAGATGAGGATGATTTGTTACAGGTGTGTGGTCAAGTGCTTTGCTGTCATCATCACATACTGCGGAGGACATGGCACCATCTTTTGTTGACAATTCCTCTGACCAGAAGAAAGGCCAAGGAGAGGGCACAAAATAAATTGTGTGAAATAGTGAATTACACTTTCCTTCACACTGCCCCCCCAGTGTTGAGAAGCAAAAGTGGGCAAAGAATAATTATTTGCATTTCTTTTTCTTTTTTGTTTTTTTTTTTGACCTCAAGTGCAAGTTTCCCCAATAAAATCCAATAACTGAATGCCCCTCTCACATTCTCAGAGATTGATCCCTTCATTTAATATGAAATTGTTTGCCATGTTCTGCTAGAATTCAAACAGTTGGAAGGATGAAATTATACTGATATACAGAGGAGAAAAAAGGTCTACACACCCCTGTTCAAATGCCTGGTTTTTATGATATAAAAATTGAGACCAAAATAAATAATTTCCAAACTTTTTCCATCATGCTAAATAAACAAAAAATACTGAAATCTTCAGTGCTCAGAATAAGCCAGTCACATTCAAACCTCCATTTAGAGTGCCTCCGATTAACCCTGAACAAATTGTTGATGCTCCAGAAGGCTTTTCCTGGCAATTTTTATTTATTTAATATTTTTTTTGTTTTTTGCCTTCTAGGAGAAGCCCGAGTTTTTTGTTTGTTTTTGTTTTTTTACCAGCACTGACTGCTACTTTGAACTGCTCATAACTCCTTCCACCTTGTCCACTTGCAGCTGATGTTCGTTTGGTGAACAGCAGTGGTGTGTTTGTGCCAAACATACCTTTCCGAATTGTGGCCGAAGAGTTCAACCTTGGTTTCATTTGACCGTAACACGTGGAGAAAAAATAAAAATAAAAAAAAGACATTTCTGTGTAATAATTTCACTTGATTTGGACAGGTTATAGCTCACATTAATGGTGTAAAATGTTTTGATGATTTATCTTGGTCTAATTTTTTTATATCACAAAAACCTGCCATTTGAACAGCGCTGTGTTGACTTTTTATATCCTTTTGACAAACAATGATACCTTTGTGGCCATATACCTGTACTTCTGTCTCCAAGTGTCCAATTTTGGGGGAACTTTCCAATGAACTCTGTGGAGGAATACATGATACTGTACAGAAAATATAAAATATGTCAGTGGTATTTCTTGAATAAGTTGTATTTTCTTTTTTCTTTTTTTTTTTACCAAACGTGAGACTGTTTTATATAATGTACAGCGATAAAAATGTAATAATATTTATAGCTCAGGATAGGGACTTCCCCTATCACATACCACTTATTAATTAAATTGGTGAAAATACTACCTAATCTAATTATATGCATTAACATTTTCCAATGTCTGACCAAGTGCAGGCGCATTGTTGAAAGCTCCGATGGCGTTCGCATCTGCTGTGTGCCTTATGAAACACGTTTGGCTGTCTCTGACTTCAACTGATTTGCTGTGACATCTGGATGCAATTTGAGCTCCCCAAACATATATTTACAAGTTAATATACTTGGACAGTCAAAGAAGGATCTGATCAAAAATAATTTGACTATTCATACAAGTTAAATTATACACTTTTAAGCACTTTGTGAGGACTATAACCACGTTTTAGTTTTTGTTTGCCCGATTAAAAAGATCCCATACACAGAAATATGCTCAATCACAAATTCAAACCTACAAACTGAGGAACCTTGGAACTAGAACAAAATGCATTTGAGAAGGCGAACGACCTTTCAGTAGTTGGAATTCAGAGCTGATTTTGCAAATAAGAAATTATGGAAACTACAATAATCCATTTAAGGAATTGAATTAACCCTGTTATAAAACTTAGTCACAAAACGGTAGTAATGTTTTGATAATCTTTTTGCAAAGTTAATTGTCGTGCAAGTACAAAACAAAGTATATACATCATGTTTTTACATAATATAATACTAATACATACAATAAGTATTGAAAGAAAAATATGGAGTACGATTATATTTACATTTAAAAAAAAAAATTCAAAAGAGATATTACTTACGATTCCTGGCCACTGGTGTCTCATCATCCATCAGTGGGAAGTTGACGCCCAACTGCGGTATTCCTTGAGACTAGGGCTGTTTTCTGTCAAAACACACCTATCAGGTCTCTTTCTCTACATTTTTGTGCAGTGTTACACAGCTTTATTGTCTCGTACCGCTGCCATTTGGCCTTCTTTCTTTCTTTCCTTTTTTTTTTTTTTTTTTGAGGAATTTAACTTTGAAATCTGTTTCTCACACCTTCTTTTATTGTTAATCCCATCTCAAGCTTTTGCACAGCTGACCAGTCTGGCGTGCAGGGAAAAAGCACACATGGCACATTTCACATTTAATCCAATCAACATATCTCAACTGACATTTTGTTGTGATGTTTTATTTCTATTTTGAGAAAAGCTTTTCATTCTAAACCTCAGCAGCTGGCATCTACTCAAAGTGGTATAGTGATATCAACAAGACATGCTTTAATCAGAAGGCCATGCTATGTTACTGACCCAGCGTGCAAGAAACAGCTTTCCTGCTGTCCTTTTTTTGTGGTAAAGGGATACATTACACACATTCTGGTTGCAAACCAAAGTCAGACAACAACTTACAAGGCCAGTGAATGTTTGACTTTGCAAATTGGAACGGTGATCAGTTTGTCTCCCTTTGAATCACTGAAATGCAGCACCTCATTCTGACATCTCTTCTTTTTGTACAATAGAATTCCACTTTCTTGGCTTTTGAATATCATACATACAAGACAATAACTCTCTGGACTAAGATTTTACTCTTCCTCAATTGTGCAGCTGTGGCTTTTACCCCAAACTCAATATGTTGACAACTAGATTATTTAAGAGTATATATCGTGTTTAAACTATGTACTTTTTAGTTTGTATCAGCTTCTCAGTAACCAAAGAGGATAAGTGGTATAGAAGTCTTTAGCTTGATGGGTGATGACTTTATAAAGCCCATTTCACTTCATACCACAGTATTAAGTTCATCTAATATCAAGTTAAAGTTTTGTCTGTTAGTATTTATTGATTTTTGGGCTAGAAGTACCTCAAAGTGGTTGTTACATCCCCACTGCGACTTGCCTACATCTGTTTAGTTTGTGTGTACATTGCTTTTTTGTCTGGAGGAGGAGGCTGACAACAATCATAAAGTACAATGGCTTCCAGTATTCCATTTGTCAGATGACAAACATTCCGCATTGAGCGTCCTGAATTCTCAGCTGTCTTCTACCCAAAAGCCAAATGTAAACTTTTCTTAAGCACACACATGGTTACATCATAACCTTTCTTTTGATGTGAATCCAGGCCAACTGTTAAAACTACATTTTGGGGGAGTGGAAAAAAATTCTAACATGAAGGTGTGTTTAGGATGCCCTCCAGCATTTTGTAATGCACAGACAGCAGCATATCCCCACGGACTTATTTTAATACATTTCTAAGTTCTATGGAGATCAGCACATTCAGTAAATGGAATCAGTAATACCTAATGTGTACGCACGGCAATGAGACCCCCCTTATTAAGAGAAGGAATAAATGATATTACTGCTTCTTTGCTTCAACCTCAAACTTATTACTAGGAGTCTTAGTTGAAATACTCCAATGTTGTTAACTCTCAAACAGTACTATTATTTCCAAAGATAAATACTTTTCTTGGAATTGGATTCAAATTGTTATTGCTGTATTATTTCCCGGTACATGCTGCATGGCTTGTAGTTTCCACTGAAACAGTAAGACTATGACTTGTTTCCAGGCATAGAAAACTGAGATTCCATATAATTAAGATTTGAACATGATCTAAAATTTAATTATATGATGACAAACCTGGAAGGAAATGAAGGCATTATCCTGCTCATTACTGTAAAACATTACACTATATAGTATTTGATTATAGGCATGGAAAAAGATCTTTCCAGACTTCTGGAATGAAATCATCCTGGATGTGCTGCTCAAAAATTATTCTTATTTAAGAATTATTTTGATGCTGTATTATTTTTGTGTGAAGGTTTTTATGTAGTGGTAAGAGAAAATACTTTTTTTTTTTTAAATTGAACACTTATTATTATTATTAGGATGGGGATTATCAGGAAAGGTGGCTGGGGGTGGGGGGGGGAGCGAATGTGATTCAAGATATAGTACATTTTTAAATGAGTCACTGATGGCATAGTGGTTCACTCGCCTGCATTTTGTGCAGGCAGTTTGGGTCTAGTTCCAACTCAGTGATGGTGTGCGTGCGAATGGTTGTCTGTCTCCATATGTGCCCTGTGATTGACTGGCATCCAGTCCAGGTTGTAATCTGCCTTTTGCCAATAGTCAAATGGAATAGGCTCCAGATCCCTGCAACCCTCAAGAGTATATGGAAACTGGATAGATGAATGGATATCTTATAATATTCACTTAATGAAATTGGGTAAATGTTACATGTTCTGTTCGTCACTGCCTCACAAAAACGGTCTCAACTTCATTCATGTGATTCATCTCCATAGCACCACATGCCAGTGTCCATCTCAGGGTGATAGAGAATGTTACGGAGACTATATGAAGAAGAAACACAACAAGCCACAGAGGAGAAAAGCACACAGAGACAAAAAGAGAATCATCATGTCGATATCCATCACCGTGACACAAACCAGCACATTACATGCATCAGAGGCTTTAAGTGCTTCTGTGTGGCAGGTTCAACAATGATGCACAAACGCATACACTACATACCAAGGGACAGATTAATAGGGATGCAGTCTGTGGCTCACAACCTGCTTGTAGTTATATGAACTTTGTTCTCGTTGTGACATGATCATGAAGCAAACTGATCACCAAAACAACACTTAGCAAGTACGACAATAAACAGCACTTTTATCGAGCAGAGATCTGTCAGTATGCCACATCTCAACATGGCAGCAGGACTATTTGTAGTGTAGTGGTTCATGCAGCATAGCTAACTTTTAGTCTCGGTGGCTTGTGATCCATTTCTACTCATTGTCCCTTTTACATTCACACAGTGATTGAAAGGCAACAAGCCCAGGAGTAGCCAGCAAAAACCCATGCAAGATTTGAACCCCCGACTTCAGAACTATGAGGCATACAGCTTAAATGCCATTACTATCTCGCAAGATCAGCTGAACAACATGGGCTGCATTAATGTGCACTCATACTGGGGAAATTAAGACTTTGGTCCAATTTCTCCTCCCTCCGCCGTCCCCTGCTGACCCGCGCTCACGCTGTGCTGCAGTCATTTACACTTGCGCATGTTTTGTGTGTGCCATCACTTAATATAACACTGTGTTACTTTATAGACTTTGGGAAATACTTTCGTTGTATGAAACATTCATAGAATTTATATAATGCAAGGTGGCAGTTATTAATGACTGGCGGTAGGAGTATTACACATGCCCAGGTTGGGCGTTGGTGCATGAGCAATTGGGACACATCTACCAAGCAAAATGGGGCCATGGAAGTGTACTGCGCTTGATCTGGATCACAGCGCTCACACTCGTCAAAGGAAACTGACTTGAGGCGTCAAACATGCGCAACCCTGATATAAATTGCCTTGTGTAAGTAAGTACTCAATGACAATTTATTTTCTTTTTGGCATGTATCGACTATGATCGGAAATGTCGAAAACATAGGGACAAACTCAAATATGACTAGATATATATATATATATATATATATATATACTTGCGAAAAGATTGGATTCACTTGAGACACTTTTTGAAAGTTGTTTGTGAAGAAAGCATCGTCATTATGAGACACCCATTCAAGATTTCAAGTCAAGATTTGGATAAAGATTGTCGTTTGGGTTCTAATTGTTGTTATAGTTTTTTTTTTTTTTTTTTAAATATAGTTTTGACAATCAATTTGTGCGTGGTTGCATACAGGAAGTAAAATATATCTCACGTCAAATTCAATCAAAATATGTCATGATGCACAGCTGGACACAGGATAGCAGTTCCAAAGTGTTGGGATGAATGGAATTTAACATCATGCCTGTCAACCTTGCTAATATTTCCCTCACCCTTGCTGTCTGTCTATTAATACCGTTCTCTGCCACTTTCTCTCCCTCTTTATCTCTCTATCAAAGTGTGAGACATTCTCTAGCTTGGCCTTACGTGACTGGGGCTCATATCAGGGAGAATAATTTATAAAAATATGAATAAGAAATGCAGTGGCGTTTCCAATGATTCAAATCTGGAATGAAAAGAGTCTGAAATTTTTGGACAGTGCAGCATTGAGTGGTCTGTGTTCACCAGTCTGTTGTGAGTAAACGTGTCAGTAAAACCAGCTGTCAGAAATACCCTTGAGTAACGGGATGCAGAGAAGAGGATAGACAGGAAGAAAGGTAAGGTGAGAAAAAACAATGGAGCCTGTGTCAATGTACTCTGTGCTGATGATGTGTAGAATATTGAATTCATTCTGTGGAAAGCTGGGTTTACATTTAAAGGTACGAAAGATTATCTGGACATTAAGAAGTGTTCACATTGTTTTTAAGTTCATGATAAAGTATGTAAATGAATTAAGACATTCAATTTAGTTCATAAGTTTGCATAATTATTTCCTGAACTTGCTGTCATTGCTGGTTCGCTTCACCTGCTGTTGGCAAGTTAAACACCTCAAATACAAGTGAGAATAATTAGGGTCTCAAAAAGACAATTTATTGCTTGTAGCACAAAATTTAGAACAAACATTTTGACAAATTAACAGGACAATCTAAATTTAACTCAATTTTATTTATTTAGCACTTAAAAAAAAAAACACCCGCATCTAAGAACTAAGTGCTGTACATAAATACAAATCAAAAATGATACTTAAGATGATTAAACATAACACAGTTAAAAACAATACACCATCAAATAAAAAATAAAACATTAAAACAAGGGCAGTCTAATGCTGAGTTGAAAGAAAAAGGACAGGATAATCAGATAATATCCATTATGCGCAGAAAACGAGCTATTTATCAGCTGCTTATTTATTTATTTATTAATAATAGATTAATTGGACTAACATTTTTAATAAACCCTGCTATTCTAACTTAATTTTTAAGTTTTTGTCTGGGGGTGGTTGGTCAAGAAACTCTCCAAAATGAGTTGCATCTACCTCTGCGGGAAAATTCACCAATCTGTCAAACAGCTCTCAAAAATGAGTGTGTCAGCTTCCTTTGGCGAGTCAGGGGATGGCGGAAAAGATTCACAAAGCTATCATTGCTCTCATGACACAACTGTCAGGACAGTCCATCACATAGCGCATGCACTTTTGTTTTATTTATTGCCTGGGAAGTGACATTGAGAGGGAGACTTTTAGCTTTGGCCACGGGATTAGGGTGGAACAGCCACAGTGGACTGCGACGATATGATGGGCCTACTGTTTTTACTTCCGTGGTATCTCCGTGATGGACTGCTCAGTTAGATATAAAAGAAGCCATGTGGGTATAATCTCACCGGTGAAGTCTGTTAAATAATATTTTGAAAAAGAACCATATATTGAGTGATAGGAAGTAATCATCAGCTGAGTCCCGCAGGATGGCACAGTTGCTCCTCTGTATCAGCATATTTCAGTAACTCTGCATGCCATAGTGTCATTTGTGAGGGGGGTGGATTTCAGCACCTGTGTAGGATCATTCTATCACAGTGATCTCCTTAGATGGTACAGCGAACTAAACTTTTCTCCATTTGTGAACAGCTGTCAGCAAAAAGACGTCATACAACAGCTTGTATTACTTTTGTAATTCTTCCATATTGCCAAATGTGGCTGGCGTAACAGGACACGTGTGGTGTGAACCTTGGTATTGTTTTAAGCATGTGAGTGTGCTAAAATATAACCTTACATACTGTAGATCAGACATGTGACCCACAAAGTAGATTTTAAATCAGGGGTGGTATGGAAAAAAAAACGTGTGGCCTTCATGATCATCACAAATTGCCCATGTAAATTACCTGCTACCTGTAGATTTGTTTTACTTATTTATTTATTTATTTTGGTCGACGAACAGTTTCTGTTTCTTGACATCTCGTTGACTGCTAAGGAGGAGAAGATGAAGATTCTTACGTATCTCAGGCAAGAGCCATTGTTGATTTATATTTTCAAAAAGCGCAACTTATCAGAAATGATGCTGATGAACGTCATAGACGAGACCTCACTGTGGGACTGCTGACAAGATAGATTATATACCAGCTCTTGGTTCCTGATGTCCACTGTGAAGAAAAGCAACACTGTCTCCAAAAGCCCTTAAAATCATCATCTGAAGAATTTTTCTGCATTAGAAAACCATCTGTTCCTTCATCAAAATGTCCTAAGAGTATTTATGAATGCTGCGGCAGCTGCGTTATTTTGATATCATGGGCTGATGTCTGTATTTTCTTCCACGGGATTCCTCCGTATGGATTTCATCCAGCATCCGTGAAACCAAGACAGACACCGCAGCTTTAGTGGGGAGGAACTAAGTAGCGTGCAAGCGAAAATGTCCCGAGGAGGAAGAACAATGAGGCTGCATTTGCAATACGTGCACGTGATGATATGACACCATCATAAGAACGCACGAGTTATGACATTAGAATAAAAGAGTGTTTCATACTAAATTACTGAATAAACATTTCAAAATAAATAAATAAATAAATAAAAAATAGTGAAACACTGCCTCAATTCATATAAGCTATAATAGCTAGAAGATAAGCTACACCGTAAAAAAGTGTCTGCAGCAGAAAGTCTAATGAAATTCATGAATAAATTACTATGCAGGTGATTTCACATGGCCAAGGAAGACGTAAATTCGGTGTCATGAAATTGTACAAGTGATTCATTAATTCAAGTAATTATTAAACATTTTAATGACTAAGATGATGCCTTATGACTTTTCAAATGTACATATTGTAACATGTGTTTGCGGGGCTCAAGAAAAAACTCCTTCAATGAATGAAGCGGTAGAAAATGAAATCATACAGTTTGGAATTCGACCCCAAAAAAAAACAGTAACGTAATGGTTGACTTCACCTCGACTCGGGAGTCACCTCAACTTTCGGTGACCTCCAGGCAGTACGGTTTACTTTACTTCTAATATTATACACTAGTTAATTAGCTAGCCGCCAACTGGTTAACCTTGGTGACAGCAAAAAGGTCGTACTATGTGTGTCTTATTGTCACATGCACGCAGATACCTTAAATGGCAAAACTATTTTCACCCAAGCCGCATTTTTTTTCCGTTTTAAAACTCGTACTTGATTGAAATTCTTACTCTTCACACGACGCGGCTGTTTATTTCATTTCCCATAACTGCTCTGCTCACCGAATGCAGCAAATCTAGTAATAGCTCTCTGTCATCAGGTGGAATCCCTCCCTTCTCCCGTGCCGTCCTCCACACTGAATAGCAATTGAAATGCTATTCATTTCACATTTTTGAAATCTCATTAACTCGGTATAAAGATCCACAGAAATACATCGTAAATAGAAAAGCTTGGCTCTGGATGAAGGATAATGTATTCATGATTAGTGCCCTTTTCTTCAACGCTTCAATTGTCCCTAACACAGCACAGTTAAATGCATTTGATGGTTAGCTGTCACTATTAGGGTGAAGCTCCTCCATACACCTCATCATCTTTGAAACACACACGACTGAATGCAATAAAACTTAATGAATGCAACTATTCCATATCTTCCCCACTGAATTTAACACACGACTCAGAGAATTCAAGTTCAAAAAAAAAATGTTTAAACATCATCAGCTTTGACAACAGGGTGGGTCGTGGTTAGCACATGTGCTTTACAGTCAAGAGGGTTTTCTCCAGGTACTTCAGATTAGGCGCACATTCCAATAACTTGCATTTTTAGGTTAATTGAAGACTGTAATTTGCCCATAGGTGTAAATGTGACTATGAATGTTCGTCTACATACAGTATGTCCTGTGATTGACTGGCGACGAGTTCAGTAGGGTATGTACCCCGGCCTTTCACCTAATCACTTAAGAAAAAAACAATTGTCTTTTAAATCTGAAACAAAATATACTAAAGTCGTTAATTTTAGTCTGTTGTTGTTTTCTGTTTCGCTCACTTTCGAGTGAAACCAGCTGTATAGTTTGATCTAATGGAAGAATGAAAAGGACCACAAACTAAAAAAAGAAAAAAAAAAAAACAGTATCGCTTCTGGGGAAACAGTCTGTATCAGCGTTGGGATTAATAATAATTTGTCTGACTCAGCAAAATGTGGCAATACATTTTTAAATTATTAATAATACAATTTGTGAAGTTCCTCAGAGTCATTTTTTCATATGCATAGATTCTCCATATTCCTTTAAGTATTAGCGTCCCTGTTTGTCTAATCAAACCCACTGTCTGTCGTATTGGGGTCAAAGGAATATGTGATTGCGTGACGCTAACAAAAATTTTGGCCAGGAGTCAGAAGCTTTATGAAGACCCTGAGGTGGTTCCTGACTGGAGCCAAGCCACTGTAATCCATTACACTGTGACACTTGGTTGGGGCAGACTCAATTCCCATGCTGTATGTCATATTTCATCAGAAACATACTCCACAACACAAAGATTATAAATCCATTTTTATATAAAGTTTTTTCGCAGTCACGTATCATGTGTGCTGTCATTTTGGAGTAAAAGTTTTGTCTCATTTTTTTTTTTATCATTGGGAACTTTGCTTTACGTGAAGTGAGTCACTGATAGTGTATTGGTTCACTCGCCTGAATTCCTGCTCAGTGGGACATGGATGTGAGTGTGAATGGTTACACAGTATGTGCCCAGGCCGCTCTGATTGGCTCGTCCAGGGTGTGGGGCGCCTTTCACCCTTCGTCAGCTGAGATAGGCTCCAGATCCCCGCTACCCTGAACAGAATATGTGGTAAAGACAACGGATGGATGCATGAATTAAAGCAGAAGATGAGATGTGATGAAGAGAGAGAGAAGAATTAGGAATAATCTTTGAAGTTGCAAATTAGATGTACAAGGGATTGCTTTTCTGTTCCTAAGGAGAGCGAGGGCTATAAGAGCACAATCAAGAAATTAAGCTCGCGAGAAAAAAAAAAAAAAAGTATAATTAGAGTAGACATTTAATTATTTCATTGTATATTGGCTTCTTGAATAGCACCATATAAGTGTCTTTTATTGTGAATATTGTATTAAAAAGACACTATTGAGATTTAAAACAAAAAGCAACACTATGCACAATGTGGAGAAAGTGTATATTTTTGTGTCGGACTGATATGATCGAAACTTGACTGACTTGAATTTTTAGACTTTTTGTTAAAATTGGAAGTATTTTCTTTTGATGTTAAGTAGGGTTATACTGTACTTTATAGAGATTAAAACATTTTTTTTAAATTATTTTACTGAAGAGTCCAAACCCATTGACCATATCATGGTCATGTAATCTCAGGTGCTGGTAAATGAAATTTCGCACTGTCTGGCCTGACCAGACAATCTGATATGCACATTCATGCGCACAATACAATACATCTTAATGTCAACAGCACAATTATGTTTGACTTGTAGACTACACACAACTTTCCACTTTTGATTATGATAGCAGGAATTGTGCTGAATGCACTTACCGTATCTGCACTGGACCGCACACGGTTTCCCCTCTCAGTTATCCAATTGAGGAAATAACATTATGAAACTTTGGGAGCCATCTAATCAATTTCTGTGGGATTTGTCGACAGGGCAAAGTAGAACATGGAGTCAAGATCATATTTCGTGGTGCACTGACTGGCCTAAGCTGAGACAACATCATCTTATTTGCTCATAATAGCTTGTGAGCTATTTCACAAGGTCAAAAGAATGACTTACCAAAACAAAAACAAAAAAACATTTGATGCATTTCTGACCATGTTTTATTTTATTTTCAAAAGAGGTCTATTGGACTGCAAAGAAATGTTCACACTAAATGTGTTCAATGTCTCTTACGCCAACCCTTCCATCAGCATAAAGTGAGGCCGAATCCTCTGAATTAAATTCATTCCCCAACATCTCAGTTAATTTTCACCTTTGTCCCAATGTGTCACAGCTGTTTGCATAAAGCCTATTGTCTGCCAAGGCCTGACAAACGCCGATTATAATTATTGCATATCAGCTCCCTCTACTGGCCAAATCTCTTTCACCTGAGCCGCTATCATGCCATTTGTTTTAACGTTCTAATACAATACATTACAATACAACACAATGTGTTTGTGTAAATATTGTCTTTGTATCTGATGAACTAATGCAGCAAGAAAAATACTTCACCTTTTCAACTCTAAGTTTCAGTACAAACTGTAGCGAATCATATCAGCTCGGCGTGACCTCACATTATGCTGACTTTCCTCACTGTGAAGGACAAAAGTTTTCATGAGCCTGCTTTGGGTCTCCCAGCAAGCTAAGACAAAATAACAACACATTTATTACAATTACACTTCACACTTTAACAGTGACCAATGCAAAAGTACTTTATGTTCGAGCTATTAATGTTTTTTTCTTTTCCAAGAAAGTGTCAATTTTAATGAAACTGTTTAGCGCAAACTATATACACCGTAGCACTTTATATCAAGATAAATGTATCAATTCAAGTTTTGTGCTATCAAATAAAATTTGATATCATAGTTAACATTTTCAGAACTATAATTTAACACTGTCCAGTGTTTCTATCCTCTGATGTATCCAATGCACACAATAATTTAGGGTTAGATAATGTTTGAAAGAAAGCAAAACACTGTATTTTGAATAAAACTAAGGATTTCTGGGGGAGGTTAAACTAAAATCCGAAAAACGAAACATATAATGCAGACTTTCCTCAGTATTTAGTAAGGCTAAGTGTTTTTATTGCACCGCATACACTCCTTGAAGTCTCGGCGCCCTTTGCACAATGGTCATTGCACCGGACTATTGCAATATTAGTCATTCCAACTGCTCTAAGTGCTAGAGGACTCTGCATCTTTTTGCACAATTGTCAAAAAGAAAATTATTTACCGGCATTACCAGATAACTAGCAACTCTTTACTGGTCATTGACTGTTTTTTTATCAATGTCTTTCTGTCTCCAAAGTGTTATCTGTCAATTGTCTGTCTGTTGTCCTACTCGAGCGGCTCCAACTACCGGAGACAAATTCCTTGTGTGTTTTTGGACATACTTGGCAAATAAAGATGATTCTGATTCTGATTCTGATTCTGATTTCCCTGGCCACGGTGCCATGTTTTGTTGTTTTTATGTTTTGTTATGGAAGATATTGGATTAAAGTGGATGGCTTTTTCTACACCACCCTTACAATAAATACATATTTAATCATAGTATAAAATCTGGAAACAGAGCGACTTTACTCAGTCGGAAGTTAACATCTTTAACTATACGCTATCATTGACATTGCCTTGTCAGCAAGTATCAAGATGTTTGTAGATTTTGGATGGAAAAATGTGCGCATAAAATATTTCCAGTGAGCTGGGATGAAGGTAAAATATGTTTTATAATTAACTGTTGATAGTAGAACTGCCAGGCAAACAGATGCTATATGATATGAACACATTTTTCTATCTTCCTTCAGTTTCACATTGTGATGGATGTAATAAAAGCAGGCGGTAATGTCGACTCTGTCTTTTGTTAGGGAAAAAAAAGGTGCATGGAAGCAAATTGGGGGCTGTAAAAACGCCATTTCTTCATGAAGTGAGACATTTAGGGAATGTGTGGATGAAACTGGCCTTCAGCTGTCATGCACTAAAAACTGCTCCACATAGATTTCTTTCCTGCTATCTTTAAACCAGTCCTGTCCTGACAATAACGTTTAACGAATACGTATAACGACATTCTGTAATACAATGAGAATATACAAAGTGACAATCCCCAGTCTGATTGTCTGATTTGTTTAAAAGATTAAGTATACAAATCAGACTCTCTTCTCTCTCAGCATTTGACTTGTGGGAGTCAATCAGTACATTCAACTGGCAATTATGTCAGTGAACACTGGATGGCATTGTTGCTGCTCTGTAACCTTTTTTTTTTTTTTGTATGTGTGAGGTTATGCAGCGCAATAATATATTGTCATAATATTATATTGTTATTTCCATTCCATATTGCAGCTTACATGCTTTTATGTTGTTGTTTTTTTCAAAATGTCACCCCAATCACTGCAAGGCAGGGGTGGGGGGGGGGGGGGAGGAACAACAACCCACAATTTTTCTGATGCCATTGAAATGCCAGTAAACACCTCAAAGAAAATCCCACCTGGTTCCTCTACTAGACCCAGGGGATCCTTGTAAATAACATGTTCCCTAAATAAAACACCATATTGATAGGTAGCGTTTATTATGTGTCATGTGAATGGCCAATATCCGGGAGAAAATGCCAAACTGACTTACTTAATGTCAATCCTGTCAATCAGTCTTAACATTTGTGTCGTTCAAGTTCAAGTTGAAACACTTTTGTTTTAAACCAGCATTATGGTTAAAATAAAAAAAAAAAAAAAAAAAAGGAACACATCTTTTGCACAAAGTTACGGTTCTATTTACACAGAAGGTCTTGGGGGAACTGCAGGCGCAGCTGTTGTCGTAATCGGAGGCAAACCCGTTTTTCCTGTCTCGTATTGCCACACCCAAGTTACCTGTCTGCTGACACACACGACACGGGGCATCGCTCACTTTTCCGTCTCTTCACTGACTTTCATTGGTTCAGTACATCTGACATGGGTGGAGTTACGCACTGTTCCAAATCGAGTTAATAAATACACACCACAATAAATTATATTAAAAAATATATAAACATTAAATATATTATTTACTGTAACTGGGTTTAAACCAGAGCAATGTCATAATTAATTATCCCTCAGATTTGAAAGAACAATAATTATTAGTCCAAATCTCTTATATACTAGTACAGTCGAACATTACATTTGAACACAATTTATTCTGGAAGTTTGTCTATATATGTGATTTGTTCAAATATAGATTTTTCTTTCCCACATGAAATAGTCACTGAATTAATCAATTTGTCATAAATAATTTATAAATTGTGCAGACAATGTTTTAATTAACATTCTTAACAGTCAAGTTTTAAAAAAAAATAATAATTTTGCAGGGTTCCACTCTATATGCTATTTAACTGAAATGAAATAATGCTACTTCCGTTAAAACATGGTGACAACATTTCCTTCTTTTTCTATCATTGGCATCTGGAAAAAAAAGAAAACTAAATCCCCCACAATAATAAATATGAGCTTTAGCAAAGTGCACTGTCTAAATATAGCATTTGGGGGGGCGGGGGGGGGGACACAAGTGCTTGTGGAAGAACCAAAAAGTTTAGAACAGTGGAATTTGTGATGAAGCAGTGATAGTTGCAGAGGTAGAAGTCTTGTTTGTGACCTCTTTCAGATGACAGTGAAGGTCTCCAATAAACAGCCATGTTGGTGAAGAGCACTCAGTGAACTGTCTCTTCCAATAGCAGTCACTTCACACCCTCTTCAAAAAAATAAGTGCCTCAAATATCAATTCCTGGCCTCCCCCTTAATTGTTTTCTATGCTCTGCTGAATCTGTCTTCACCGTTGCTGTGTTCAACAGCAAGAACCGCAGTACCATAACCTTCACTTTAATGGCACTCGATTCCAATGTTGTTTACTCCCAACAGGTAAGGCAGACACTTAGAATACCAGCCGCTGGATCCCAATTCGTTGAAGTTTAAAAGCAGCATTTCCAGGGAGGGCAACAGCAGCAGCAGATCTGACGAAGAGGGTTTTTTTTCTTGTACCTGGCGGCCAACTTGAACTTCTCATTAGAGGCTGCCACATAATCCTGGGTCCTCTCTACATTGGTCTGTATGTGCTCAATTTGGGTCCCTTGTTCCTCCACGAGGATGAAAATGTCCATGAAGAGGTCCCTCAGCTCAATCATGTTGCTTTCGAGGCTCAACAACTCCTGAAGGATAAGAACATACAGCATGTAGAAAGTACACGTTTCAACCTCCTACAAGCAAAGGTTATTTTTTATACAGAATGTAAATAAATGCAAAAAAAGGTTGTACTTTTGATGTGCTATTTCCTACTTTCCCAAAAACCACAAATGCAACATCAACAGTCTATTCATCTGGTTTAGAAATGAACTGTTATTATTTGTGTCCAAGTTTGCTGACAAGCAATTCCCGAATCAAGTATACACCTGTAAGTCATGAATTTGGACTTTATGACATTGTAACATGATTACAACTTTAAGAGCCAAAATGATGTAAAGGAAAAAAAAGAACATAGCAAAATGTAAATTGCTTTCTGTCATCCTCACCTTGTGCCGCTGTTCAATCTCAGACAGTTGGGACCGAGTGATTCTGACATCGTTTAACAGGTTTTCATTGAAGACTTCCCACTTTCCTGTGGCAACCATCTCGTTCACCTCCGCTTCCGTCACATCCCTTCCGGAGACTTCCAGCTGCCGGATAATGAAATGCTTACAGCGCTCCTGCTTGGTCAACAGTCCTTCATTGTACTGCCGCATTACCTGCATAAAATATAGCAGAAAGAAAAAAGAGAGGATGAAAAAGGAAGAGGGAAATTAATGAGGAGAAGACATTTGGGTCCCATCTTAATATCTTCTGGAGCCCCAGGCAGAAAAACAGTAATAAAGTGAATAGATTGAGTAAATTAAAGTGATTCCCCATATCGGTTGTTACAACTTTAGTATTCCATGCAGAAAATCTGTCTTTTTATCTTTGATTTATAGCCTCCTCTGCATGTAAGCGTATTTAGTTTATTAGCTAAAGATCTAATGATTTGTGTTGAGATCTGAGAGAGAGCTCAGGCAAGGTCAAGGTTTTATATTATTCATATAAATGGAATAGCAATGAAAGGAAATTCGCGTTTCAGCAAACAAAGCAAGTTGTATTGACCAACCTGCTGGAATTTAAGATAAATGGCTGCATGCTGGGAGCGTTGTATTCTTGTTGCAACAGCAGTAGGACCATGCTGCTCTTCTGCTTTTTGCACTTGTTTAGAAAGCTTGTCCAGACGTCGGTGGAGGCTCTCAGCTTGGAGCTTGATGTCCCTCGTAATGCTGCTCTCTTTTTTCATTATACTAAAGCGCCGCATCGTTGCGACCAACATCTTCTGCTGTTGGCTGAATTTCAGGACCTGGTTGAGATTAGGGACAGTTTTCCTAGTCGTTAGACATCACAAATAAAGCAGTGTGACCATCGCGCACATTGAGTCACTAATTCCCAACCCAGAGTGCTGTGGCATACAAATACGGCGTGAAAGGTCATCAGGGGTGCTGATGAAAATGATCCAATTTCACTTAATATTTCAGAAAATTATCATGTATTTACTATAAATAATGCATCTTTGTTCATCTACCTACGCCAATGACGGATAGTGACGGGGAGAACAATAAGATACTTTTCCATTAGATGGCAGAAGTTAAAATTAACCTGTGTATGTGTGTCATGGCTTCTGCTCGTGTTCAATTAAACAGGCCTAAATTTCACACTGGGTCGAGTAATGAGACAAGATCATCATTATTTCAGTATCCATACTTTTTGTGACATTTGCTGATGTGCGGTGAGATTTGTATTCTGTAAAACAGGTGCGTTGGCTTCATAATGGTTGGGAAACACTCCTCTAAGTAAACCTTACCGCGATCTCCAGCGTGACAATATCATTTCGGATTTGTTGAACTTCCGACAGGAAATTGTCAATGACTGGCTCCTCCTCAAACAGCACAGCCTCTGGTGTTATGACCCCGACAACTACAGACATGCCAGTGTCGTCGTCGTCCTCGGACTGGGGGTTAGAACTCAAACTTCCTCGATCAGAAACCTCCTCAGTCCTCTCCAGTAACTCTTTTAAGCGGTCTCTCATTGTGGCGGAGCACTGGCCATGGATTGCTCCTGAGCACTGCAGAATTAGCGTCTGTCACTGCGGAGGCTGAAATGTCTGTTGGATAAAAATTGAACTGAATGATTCCATTGATATTAGATATCCGCTTTTCAAGTCACCCAATACATGCGATGAAGTTTGGACTACTTTTTGGCCGATCTTTTTCTTGCTGCACGTGCATTTACAGTATACGACATAGATCCACTATATGTGGATGTGCATGGAATAGGAGCCACAGGCCTCCAGCAAACCTGAATAATCCTGAAAAAAAGAAAAGTCATGACGTGCTAAGCCATCCTGTTCCACTTTTATGTGACTGTAATGCCGAGTGGGTGCTACCACAGAAGGCAATTTTTCACCCCGACTCTATTTACCAGTTATGGTGGGTCACTGCCTCACTTGGCCCCGATGCAAGTAGACCACAACGGATTTCTCAATCAGCACCAAAAATTAAAACAAAAACATTATTCTTTCATCTGTATACTGTATAACATGATTATATTATTTTCTTTGAGAAAGAAACAATCTGTATATATAATAAGAACAAAAGCTGGATCAGTGTTTGTTTGATTGGATAAATAGAGGTACATTATTATATTTTTTTTTTCGAATGGCCTTTAATAATAACATATGTAGTACAGTATGTAATTGTGTATGGGTAAAATCAACAATAAAGTCATCAATAAATTGTTACATTTAAAATAGTTTAAATGGGACTGCAGAATTTTTGTGAATGTTCTACCCTCCTTAGCAAATCAGTTATTACTGTTTTTAATTGATACTATTGTCTGTAACAGTTTCCAGTGCGTTATTTTATATTATTTTTAACATAAAATTGTTGATTATCTTGTGGTGAGGCATTTCACTGCACTGTGAATATGACTCTATATATGTATATGGTATACTTATGTCTTTAAAAAAGTATTTGCAACAACAGATTTTCCCATTAAAACTGTGTGGGTGTTGTCTAGCCAGCAAAATAAATTAGTATTCTTGAAGCAACTTGGAATACTACACGAAGCGAGGAATTCATTATTTAATATTGGATTGTTCAACAACGTTGTCAATGTTACAAAAGCACTGCAAGAGTAAAACTAATATGGCTGTACGCACATGTTCGGAGTGGTGATATTTGCCAAAGATTTGCCGAAGCTGAAGTAAAGACAGGAGGTGCTCCAGATTCCAACAAAGATCCAGCGTTACATTTTCTGAATTCCTTTCAAAGGTGAAGTGTATTGTTTTCAAGAATTTAATTAAGCATGTCGGATTTAAAAATCTGACTTTGCAGGACATTTTTGAAGAGCTTAACCGTGCTTGAAAACGCTGACAAATGGAGCATCTGAGAAAAAAATAATAATTTAATGTTGGAGAGGTTTTAAGATGCAAATATTGCCACTTTATGAGTACTTAGAAATGTTCCTCACTTGGATTTCAACGGTCAGATAGTGAGGGTGCGTATCCCTTGTGAATGCAACAATTACAAGGCCATCCATCTTATCCCATAAGTACTTGATGAAATGCATGTAAACAGACCCTGGGCAATTGCAAGATTAGAATTTGCCAAATAGTTCTAGTTAGGTCATCTAAACAAATGGTTGTTGCAAAGAGAACAAGATAAACCTGTAGAAGCTTATCAGAGCTTAAAGAATAGCCTGTAATTCATAAGTTTTGAGTCCAAGTTGTTTTTCTCCTCCCTTTCCTTTTTTGCTTTCCTCTAGTGCTAACAGCCAGGCCAAGAAGAGCCGATTAAAAACATTATTGAGAGGATTTGGAAGTATATTCTATGGTGTATAAACCCAAAACCTGGAGGAAAGTGGCAGGTTTATTTTACTTGGGGAAGTAATTCTGTGACTAAACATTGTGTTCTGTAAAACAGAACTTGTTTCTTGTTTACACTGCAAAGTGATATTCCTCAACTTCATAAATGTGGAAGAGAAGCGTTTTCTTGTTTTTTTTCCCCCCCTCTACATGGTTGCAGTCTTGATCTTCAAGGTTGTGTATGTGTAAGCGTGTAGTCTGCAGTTGTTCACACACCGGCTGACTGAAATGTATGTATTTCAAATCCAACTTGAACACATCATTATATTTACCTTTAGACAGTCAGTGTCCCATTTTATGCTCTCAGTTGAGTTGTCCTATCCAGATTTGTCCCAAAAATATATTCCATAGACTCTGGCATGAAGTCATCTTCGGATCTAACAACTTATCAGTCCTGTTTGAGCCCCGGATAGCAGGCACAAGCTGTTCCATAACGCTCATAGGAAAAGTTACACTCACAAGCTGGGGAACTTTTGAGAAAGTCTATTGGAGTCTTTTTCAAGCACCTCCCTTCATTTTGAGGAAGGCCTGGATATAGCCACTAGGAAGGGGGCAGACTGCAGGCTTATTTGCTTATCTAAAGAAATGACGTGATTACCTTCAGTTAAGGAAAGAGAAGCGACAACATGGAGAAGAAGAAGATGTGCTAATCCCTCCCCTTATTTCTGCTCTGGTAAACAGAGCGCAGCAAATACAAATGTATTGTGTACTATGCTAGAGCCAAACAATAGGACTTAGGTGTCAAGCAGGGCGTTAGGTTTCTGATGCACAAAGTTGATTTCTATGTGAAATGTCTGAGTTCACAGGATAAGCCCTCTGGGTCTGGGGTATTGTAGTCCTTAGGCCCGAGTAAGTCCACTGAGTACCTTTGACAGATTTCAACTGACAAGCTCCCCAAAACCTCTGTGCCTTTTCAGCACGGGAAGCGACACACTTGGCTAAGCTGCACGAAGTATGGTGTCATGAGTTTGGAGAGGTCAACTGTTCTGTCTGGGTCACATTCATCGTTGAAGGCCGGTTGCAATATTTCATTTTTTTCCCTATAGCCTACTGTGTGTTCGTAACCTTGTAGCAACCATGTTGTTGGTGTGGTTGCCAGATATGCCTCTGAGGCAGCACATAGGTTAAAGGGTCAGAGAGTTAATTAACCTTAATGCATATTTTAGTCTGACTTTGAAGATTCATTTACTTTTTTTTTTTTTGCATCATAGCAGGTTGGCTTAATTGATTCATTTTCCGAGCACAATGTGGACCAATTAAACCCCTAAAAGTTTGGAAATCATCATTCAGTTTATTTCTAGTGGGTGTTATTATTTGGCTTCAGTAAGACAATTAAAAGACGCATTAAAGATATGATGACTCTGCCAAATGATGTTGGTGAAGCTTAATTCCGCTATACCTCTGCGCATGTAATAAGGCTGCATTGTTTTGTTAACCATGAGTCAGTCATCCCTAAAGGAAAGATATTATGACAACAAAGCAAAACCGGTTTTCTGCGTTTCAAAAATCACCCTCATCAGCATCATGCGCTCTATACCGCATGCGAAACTGTTTGTTCAAGTTATGAGTCAGATCAATCATATTGGCACATCTGTAAATTATTAATTAAGAATACATTAAGATAGCCTTTTCAAATTTAGGGTTCTCAAAATGAGGCAGCATTAATTTTTTTAATTGTCAGTAAATCTGTCGCTGGTGATATATTTTAAATGACTATTAGCTCAATACCTAGTACATAGTATACCTAGTAGTTGTTTTAATTTGGATCTTGGGGTGCAGTCAGTTTCTCTAATTTTGGATTTTGGGTTTTGAGCTTAAACGGTTTGGGCAATGCTGCATGAAATTATTTTTTTATTGACTCTGGGGGGTCAACATGCTATATTTGATCACATTGTCTTTTGCCACACCGGCCTAGTGAAAATGCTCCAGTCGCGCACAGATCGCACTCTCCATGCATGTGAGACCGTCATTGCGTCTCACTTTAAGGGAATGAACGAAGCCGCCTTCATAGGTTGCAAATACAGTTGGCTGTGTTCGCGCCACAGAATGCCACACAAAAAAGGTACATTACAACTTTTTCAGTGCAAAAGTCCATTCACATACATTAATACTGCCTCTGGTCTACCTTTAGTTTTCTCCTTTCCCACCGGGCTAGTTTATTTAAATAGATTGCTCACTAACCATGTTGCCACAACACTGTAATAAAGGTCAATGATGTCAACCGTGTGCATACATCTTCTAACAACTGTAAAAACAAGTAAGCAAGAACAGACACGGACTGATCGTCAGTAGAAATGTCTTTAATAAAGTAAGAACCAATAGGAAATATGCAAAATATTAAAAATCGCATGCCACCTTGCAAACACATATTGTGTAGCAGGCTTCCACTGTATCACACAATAACAGATGAGATCTGTAGGTGTTACTGCACAAAAAGAATATCAGAATATGTTTTTAAAATTATTCATTGTATTGGTTGTGTAAGGAAACCAATAATGCAATGCCCAAATAACCTCTCCTCTACAACTGTGGGTGAAACTCTGTGGCAAAATAAGAAGTTTAAAACCGTGCACGCATAAGAAATTGAAGGTCAAAACAGATATAATGTATATGGGGTTTGAAGTGCCAACATTATTATTATTATTATATCACTGAAGTGCCAAAATTATTACACAGATAAGTGAATACTCAATACTCAATAATCACGCAGAATATGCCAGTTAACTGCAATGCCAGCACAGACTATTGTATGAAGTAGCATAATAATGAATGAGACGTTTTCCATGTTATAGTCAAGATATCATTCAACCAGTTGCATACAAAAACAATGCTTGCTATATGGTAGTTTTTCAGATATATTGATTGTATCAGAAAACTGATATGATGCAAAAATTGCATTACAGACCCTTATAAACATCACCTAAGTGTCATATGGTGGGACAAAGATGCTGGAGAAGATAAATGTGTAAGGTGCTATAGCTGGTCAGAGGGGCAAGGATAATGGGGGCAAAGCCACCATCATTAAGCCAATGAGAGAGATTGATACTGAGGTTGTGGCCTTGCCTGGTAAAATGAAGAATTAGAAATCTGTATACTTTAAATGTTCCCTTTGGTGCAATTTGAATTTATGGTTAATGTAATTATAGTAAGCACTGGTATACTTTGCTTTTTTTGCTTTTTTCTGGACTCGAGAACCAACATGCAAGCTATGTACAAGACAGGAATGTGTGGACTTTACTTCCTGATGAGTATCAGATGTTTGAGTGTGTGCAGGAAGTTGTTTGAGCTCATTTAAATTTATCTGTGGTGGCAAGTGTTATCGACCAACTGGATTAAAAAACTCATCAGAAAGGCTGGTGATGCCATGTGACAATGAAGATGGAATTCTTTGAGAGATCAGTAATCATTGACAAACTGCAATCCATCATGAACACGCTTTCTCACCCTCTCCAGGAGCTCCTGAAGACTATTTTATAACATAACCGTACTAGTTAGATTAACTCTCCAATGTGTGTGAGCTGAACACAAATCCATAATGAAAATGGTGAATATGTCCAAACGATTGAATGCATACATATATCATAACCAGTATATACCATACATGTCAGTATTTATGATACTACTTTATTGATGAAAAAAATATATATATACAGCGTTATATATAGATGTTTATATATATATATATATATTATCTTTTTTTCTTTTTTTCTTAACAAAGAAGGCATTGCATTCACATTAATGTAACACTGTAGTTTAAAATGACAGCATTTTCAACTCATATACAGTATATCCACTCCATGATAAGTTAACGACAAGAACGAAGACGAGGAGGGTGTCACAGGACAGGTTCGTGGCGCAATAGCCCACATCCCTGCATATCCCAGAGAAACACACATACATACACAAACATGCCCATACTCATCTCCCACCTGCCGGCCACCCCTCATCGAGATAGAGGCAGATCGAAATGCCTGCAGATGACAAGGTGGGAATGGATTGGCTTCCATGCCCTTGTCATGTTGCTCCATCTGCACCAGACAGAGAGAAAGACAGATAGAGCCTATGGCAGAAGGCTGGGCGGTAAGGGAAGACAGGTAGGAGAAGGCAAAGTGATGCATCCAAAGACAAGATTAAATGGACAAAAACATGACTTTAATCAAATTAAAAAGATATATAAATCTCTTTGTTAGGCACATTTGTTGTTTTCTTTGTGGTTTATTTGGTCACGTTTCCTTTTTCATAGCAAAGTACAATGCATTCAAAACACATAGCTTTACAGCATACACTCATCACTTTGAACGAAAAACAATTCTTAAAACCACTGAACCAGTGGGATAACTCACTGCTAGTGATATCTAGTTGACAATGACAATGATATATAGTACCACAACCTTCCCCTTTGAAGATCAATATTCAATATCTCGAGAACATCTTTCACTCATGTCCCCAAATGCTATGTTTCCCTACTTTTATTGAGCCAAGCCAAATATTTTACATCGTCACAATCTCGCAGCATACCACCAAATAAAAATAACACAGAAAGCATGAACACTGAAATAATGATCATCTCGTCTCGATTTACTCACAAATTGACTTGTTTCGTGTGAAATCTGGGCCTGTTTAATTGAACACAAAGCTAATATACTCGCATAAAGCTATGACTCAATCTTTTGTATGAATGACAACCGATGGATATTCAGGTTCATTGTACCATCCAATGAAAGAGCATTTAATTGCTCTGCCTGTCACGATATGACACTGGCATTGATAGATAAACAAAGTTGTATTTGTAGTTAATAACAATATTCAGACAAATTAAGTGAAATGTGACCATTTCCTGTGGCACCCCTGATGATCTCTCACGGCACCCTGGTTGGAAATCACTGCCCTCATGGTTCGGTTCCTATTGCCTAAAATGCTAATCATACCATATTCCATCCAGTGGAATTTTATGTTCGTTTGATTTATAGCAAATATCTTAGGTCACTATGGGTTTTTTTGTTTAAGAAAGGCTAAAATCCTAGAGCGCTATAACTGCTTTTAAAATTATAATTTGACGTATTCGAGTCATGGCCCAGTATCAGGCAGTTGTTGTCTCCTATTACCTTCAAATGGTTGTTTGTCTACATTTGCCCTGTGATTGGCTGTCGGCCAGGTTTACCCTTTACGCCTGAAGTCAGCTGCGATAGGCTCCAATTACGCGAGCACCTAATGAAGACGAGCAGTTTAGAAAATGGATGGATGGATGGATGGATAGATGGATGGAAAAATATTAGGGGGCCAAGTTAGAAGAATACATCAAAATAAAAGTGCCTTAATTGTGTTTCTTTGCTCATCTGTTTGTTAACTAGTTTCTTTATGTCCTTGTTCATGAATGGTGAACCATGCCAATTTGATTCTGAGGGTAAGCCAGTTCCACTGATGGCATTGTGCTGTGAAATGGGAAAACTGAATGCTTATAGCAACACCTTTACCTGGACAAAAATAACTCTTCTGGACTTGACCTTTATTGGTCGCCTGATATTGGGTGCCAATAGTAGAGTGAAGACACAATCTGGCCAATATTTACCAAATTAGTGTTTTGCAAACGATATTGTGGATGAGCTGCATTGAACAGTCTTGATTTGTCAAGATGTAGCTCCAATTAGCATCAAATAGTAGTTCGTTTTGCACCCAACCATCCATCTCTCTACTGCGGAGACTATAGTGAAGTCATGTGGTTTTATTCTAAATTTATTCCCAAATACAATCAAAAAGCTTGGTTGTCTTCCCTTATAAGTGATCGTTCATAATTAACTTTCTTTCTGTACAGTTACCCTTAGACTCAGCTAAAAAAAAAACAGTTTGAGGCCTAACTCTTATGACTTGCATTGCATTTGTCTCAAATTAAAATGTTTTGCCGGAGCTGTGATTTATGAACTTTAAAAGTTGTCATTCACCTATGTTGATGTGATTATTATTAACTTCCCAGGTAAACATCCTTTGTTTAATTAATTCAATAATTGTGCAGGAAATACCATAAAGCTGCTAAAATATTTTTTATGGGTAATTTACTGTTGGACCAATGTATTTTCTGCAAGGTGATGTGGTGGCAAATGCTGAGAGGCAGGTTAATATTGTTTCCCCTCTCACGCGGATTAATCACCTACCTACTACCTGCCAACATAATCTTTGTCAGGCGATAGGGAGACTCTGCCAACTGCTAAACTGCGAGACAGCAGGCGGAAGAGAGAGAGATTGCAGGGAAGAGAAATTAACCACATTAATTCTCTTCATACTTCCCATAAACATTTTTGTCATCCTCGCCTTGTTCGTTTACCTTTTATTCTTTTACATTGTCTCTGTAAGGATATCCATTATATTCTTTGCAAAACCACAACTTTGGCAAGTGTTTAAACAGCGTGTATGATCCTTTTTTTTTTTTTGGTTCCTAATGTCAACATGGAAAATTATAACAATATTATTTAGAATTATTATCAAAATACTGTACGTTTGTATTTTTCTTTACCTTGTGAGCTACCCCAATAAACTACACAGTGTGCAGAGTGGAGGTCAGATATGGAGATAGAAAAAGTGAATGCCAAGCCGATGCTTTCTGAAACGACATGTGAAATTGAGATCGAAGCAATCCCATTTGTTCCTGTTAACTGGACGTCTCTCATTGACGTCTGCTGATGGGAGTTTGTCTTGGACGATGTCCTTCATTTCACCTCTCGAGGTCGCTACCATTATTCCTTCCCCTATTCTTTCTTCCATACTCCTTTCCCAATGTTGAGTTCATAAATTGCTGAATATAAAGCCTTGTTTCCAGTCCGTTAAATGCACCAGCCAATGCCAAGGGCCTTTCATCCCCTGTTGCACTGAAGGCACTTAGATGAAAAAAAAACAAAAACATCACCTTCATCTCAGTGCAACTTCGCCTATATGAGAATGCATCATTCAAGCAGAAAAACTAAACAATAGCCTAAACAACATCCCATCTCAAGCCCATGCTACTGTTACATCTGCTGCGCAAGAAGGCCAGATGTATTGATTTTACTGTGCAGTTCAGATTTTTCAGATTCACTGACCTTCTGCGGTCTACTAAGCTCTCACAGACAACACAAAAATATACAGTATATATTGCAACGGCAGGCGGTGCATTTAGGACCTGGGGTTCCAGTGGGGACTTAAGTGACCTGATCCACTCCTAATACTACACAATTTTACAAACTATACAAGAACACAATACAGTATGGTTAAGGTAGCCAAATTTCATAGATATATCCCCCAAACTCTGTAAGGATGCTACTGTATACATGTGTAAAATATAACTGTAGAGTTACAGAAAACACAACTACGCACAACTATTTAACACAAGGATGAATGTCACATTCTTAATGATCAGGGCACAGCAAGCAAATGCATTTTTTGGAATTGTTAGTGAATGACACTGTGTTTTTGTATGTCTCATGACAAGCAACAAGGATTACCACAACTGTGCTATTGTCATTGAATGTGTGTATTTTGTCTTGCAGTGCTTCCTTTTTTTCAGCGGTAGGATGAGGTGAAATAAAACACAGGCAATATCCAAGTGATTGAATATAATTTTGCATTTGCTGTGGAGTAATGGTATTAAAAGAAATAATCATGGGTAATGCAGAATCTTTTAAATTCTAATTATTTTTACATAGTTACAATTAATCAGTTCTCATTTCCTACAACAGATATTTGTGTCTGTCAGGTGCAGACTAAAGAGAGCAACCACTGAGTTATACGTAATGCAAGTACACTACAGTCGTGGATTGTGAATCACTGCAGGCAGAGTAAACCTATGCAGTAGACTGATGGCACGAGCATGGTGCAGATGCCTGATGCAATCGTCTTTGCACGTCTCTGATAAACGGATGTCGGCACATCACTGTTCCACACTGAAAACACAAAGCGGTCCAATGTCTCTCGCTTGTCACTTTGGGACTTTTTTCATGTTTCAGGCATAGTTTTGAATTGCAAGGCAATTTAAGTGTGCCACTTTGTTTTGAATACAAAGTCATTAGTGGAAAGATAAAGAGGAGCATCTGTTTTTTTTTTTTTTTGTTTGTACAGGAAGTTTATTCAACCATGCAATACGAATTATAAGTATATTATCTATTTCTGATCTAAAGATTACCTCTGCAAGTTGAGGATTGAGCGATGTATTTCACTGCTTATGCTAAATGGGCCAGGTCGAGTAATATTTACATGACACATTTGTTTTCACCACTGTGCCTAAATTTTTTTGAAAATGATTCATCCATTTCTATCACTATTTAAGTGTATAACTCAGCATGCTTTCAAATCTAGCACAGTAATAGCTCAGCGTGTATTCTCTATGGCCTTTTAAATGCTGCAAATGCCTTGCCTTTTCTCCTAGTTTCTTTTAAGCCATTTAACAATCCTTTTTTTTCCCACAAAAAACAGAGTGCTCTGTATATGTACCCCAAGTTGTGTATCATGATCACTTATTCCTGCATCAGACAGTAACTGTCTTGTTTTGGAGAATGTTGTACTTTTTGTTTTGCAGCAATCTTTTAAACCCTGCATTGGTTTCTTGACCAAACAAACAAAACAAACAAAACACAACAAAACAACGGATTGCTCTCTTTCCCCAAAAACAACAGCAGATGAAATATAAATGTGTACGAGGTCTTGTCTAACCCTGGTAGAAATACTCATCAAGTCATGCCTCGAGGCTGTTTATGCTTCTTCTAAGCTTGGAAGCATGTCTGTAGCTCTCTGATTATTGATGTACTATTTTGTTGAAGTAAGTTGTCATGCCCTCCATGTGAACCCCTGTAAAAGATAGGTGAAGAGGACAATTGTTTTGAAAGGGTCTTTCTTGTGCTTTTACTTACCCTCTAGAATAATACGAAATTATCTGTAAACTGGAAATACAATTTTAGTTTGCACGTAAAGTTTAGGTTACAACTCATTACTAAGGTTATTGGGATTATAAATCTCTTTAAATTGGGTGCTGGTGTAAGCATAAAGAACAGGGCAATTAAGAGCCTTTTTTTTTCCAAATGCGCTGCAAATACATCTGTTTTGCTGGAGGGTAGAATCCTGTGAATTGCCTCCTGATTCACCTTCCCGAGTTTTAACAAGGTAGTTTCATTTTCAATCTCAGAGGAATTATTCATTTCCTTTCGATGATAGGCCCACTGCTGTCATAAATTCTTGCGAAGAGTCTATTAAATTCATGTAGGACACAGGTAATTTAATTCATAAAACAGACAAGATTACATCAGAGTTGTAATAGCCTAATGATGAAGCATGGTGTTTGAGTTTCAGTTAATAGGATTGCTTAATAGATGACAGAGGCCAGGCTATCGCCCACTAGGCTACTAAGGAACCGCAAGATATTTCCAATCATCTCCTGCTAGCATAAGAGCCAGGTCTAAGTTTTACTGTCTGATTACAAAGGCTGGGCATTGCAATGCGAATGATGTTTGCCGCAGTTTTCCCCAGGTGCTGTATGAAGTGGTGAGCGTGTATGTGTGTGTGTGTGAGAGAGAGAGAGAGAGAGAGAGAGAGAGAGAGAGAGAGAGAGAGAGAGAGAGAGAGAGAGAGAGAGAGAGAGAGAGAGAGAGAGAGAGAGAGAGAGAGAGAGAGAAAATCAGAAGAACAGCATTGTTGTGCCCTCAGGTGTACAACAGCTCAGGTCACAGGCGTGGTGTCTCCAAAGTTATTGCTTTTGTACCGTTGATGATTGACTCTCTTGACTTTTCTAGCTGACCAGGTCTACACTCTACAAGAGCTGCAAATGGATAGGTCTGTTAAATTAAAATGCAGACTCCACAACAACTCCCTTGTCACTCCCCTATGTTTTTTCTTCTCTTAATTGGATTTATATCAACTGCCTCCATTCCTACGAGTTCAACATACGAGTACTAATTACATGCTGCACAAATTCATTTTCATTTCCCCCCTACTGCTATTCTTTGTATCTCATGCATACTTAAACTGTTCTGATTTTTACTACGGGTCATTCCATGGCAAGCGACACCTGCATTTCCAAGCCTGTCCTTTGTCTTTGGTTTGTCTGTGCAGCACTGTTGGATTGGCATGCTGGAAGCAGGGGGACCCAAAGGCAGAAGTGCAGGCAGGTAAACGTAAAAAAAAAGCATTACAAACACCAGTGCTTTGTAGGCAACACGACACAATGCAAACACAGTGATATGCAGTGAGGTTCATGGCTGGTGAGGCACTGACGTACTGACATTAGTCAGATTTAAAAACTGAGCCAGAGTGGCATATTTGCCATTAAATTAGCCGTCTGATATTAAGAACTATTAAATTGGTACTTTTTGACCTTATGTTTGTTGCAGATTTTTTAACTCCGGTGTTGGTTTTTTTAAGTAGATCCCGTTTCAATTGGTACTAGTAGTTCAGTTTCTAGATTTTTCTTTTTTTTTAAAGGCTAGAAATGTCTTTCATGGTTGACTTTCATTTTGATCAACATTTTAGAATGTGCTAACTGTAGCTCCTGCTTTATTTTCCTCACAACTGCACCAACAAATTTGTTTTGCTCAAGTCTTCCTGAATCAAGTCAGTACATCTGCAGCATTGCACAGGCACAGCTGAGAATGCCAAGTTATAGGGCTGACTGGCTAAAGTCCGGTACCCACTTGAAGATGTTTAATACCGCAACCATTTTTCAAATGTGAGAGACCCCATACATAGCAATGAAAAATGGCACAGATGTTCTTAATGCTTGTATAGTTTGTGGCTTACAGCGGCGCAGCACACATCCACACACAAACAACTGAGAATCTTGTCCTCCAAACCAGAAGACTGACGTAGTACTCGGACTGAGTTGTGAGAGGCAGCAATGTGGCACAGGGCATCCATCCTGCTTGGAAGTTCAAAAAATTATGAGGAGAAGAAATATATGTTAAACTAGCTGTTACATATTGGCGGCACGGTGGGCGACTGGTTAGAGTGTCAGCCTCACGGTTCTGAGGACCCTGGGTTCAATCCCCGGCCCCGCCTGTGTGGAGTTTGCATGTTCTCCCCGTGCCTGCGTGGGTTTTCTCCGGGCACTCCGCTTTCCTCGCACATCCCAAAAACATGCATGGTAGGTTAATTGAAGACTCTAAATTGCCCGTAGGCATGACTGTGAGTGCAAATGGTTGTTTGTTTCTATGTGCCCTGCGATTGGCTGGCAACCAGTTCAGGGTGTACCCTGCCTCCTGCCTGATGACAGCTGGGATAGGCTCCAGCACGCCCACGACCCTGGTGAGGAGAAGCGGCTCAGAAAATGGATGGATGGATAGCTGTTAAATATTATCCTGTGAGGGCAATTTAATGGCTAATTCTTGTCCTTGTCATTACTTTTGTGGTTCAACACATGTTGACACGTTTAACAAGTTGGCAAATACGTCATACCAACCAAAATGTATATATTAGGCAAAAGTGAGATAAATATGGTGATATTTTCTAGAGGAAAAAAGGCAGAAAAGGGCTTTGTTTTTGTTTCTTTCTGTCTTAGACATCAGTTATCCAAAGATCCATTCAATTAGTATAAATGAAATTACAATTCTAGCTGTAACTTCTAATAATGAGTATAAGATTTATTGTTATAAATGGCTGTTATAATGCTGATAGCATTCGACTTATTTATACTTTCTCAAAAACACAGTGTAGCATAGCTATTACAACCAATAAAGCTAATGACAGTGATGCAGCCTCTATTTCAGCAGGATGGTTGCGACTCATTCTGGTGTCCTCGATCTGAACCCGCTGTTTATCTCTGTACATTTCAAAGGAAGCAAGAGCTGCTGATTTGCATAATCTAGACCCTTTTGGGCATGTGCTACTGTATTGGCAAGAGCATTGACTTTTTCCCTGCATTCCCAAATCTAATTATCCCTTCTGGCCTGGGGACAAGGCCCACTCAGTGAGCAGTAGAAAGAGGTTGGTCACAAATGAAAATCCGGCGTCTGTACAAAATGAAAAAGAGGTTTTATGAGAACTAGGTCACTATTTTTAACCGCTCCATCCACTTTTGAAAGAATCAACAGACAATTGCATGGGTGCAAATCATTTTCTCACCTAATATCTTGACACTATAGTGAGACACACAATGTAGGATGTTTAGAATATAAGAACCCAAATGCAAACTTCAAAAACTGTACGAATAAGCAAACTAATACCTGCCAGGTGGTCTTACTTAATAACTAGGTAAATGTGATGGTTACCAAATACAACCAAACATTGCTTCATGCTTTGACAAAGTGACAATTTAAAGTGCTCGGTAACCTCTTTCACTTTATAACTTCCACTCAAAGAAGTTGTAAAAGGGGACCCCCACAGACGGAGCAAGTGCAAACTGGTAGAGACAGATAGAAGGTTAGTCAGCCTTAAGCTGGAGCTTGGCAGAGATCCGACTCACATGAGAGCCTCTGAAGAACAAAGTCCTGCACTTAGATATGCAGATCCACTCCTACCTCCCCTTTCCGTCATCATAGCCTCCCTGTCATTAAAACTTTTAATTGACTCATTCGCACCTGCTCATGCACTGCCTCATTTGAGACATGCCACCACTATGGAACAGATTGTCTCAGCAAGGGTGCGTTCACTCACCTACAGGCCATATCACAGTGCCTCATGCATCAATAAGATATAATAAAGTTTTTGAAATCTCCTATTCAATATTATTATTGTCATCACTAAATTAAAATACAAAGATTTGGTGTCAAAGTGGACATTTTTAAAAATGATGCAGATCTTGACATTATGTAAACTCTGAAAACTGTCGTCTTTAAAATGGATGACAGTACATGCACGTGTACATCATTATGTATCTTTACTGCAAGGCTACTGTGATCAGCAGCGATATGTGACTTAAATACGGCCAAGTCTCAACCCAAACAAGTACTGTGTATGTCGACAAATGGTATTCAAAATGACTGACATGCTCTGCTCCTCGTATTTCTTTTTACCAAGTGGCATTGTCGCCCGCTGGCCAAGTATGTACAGATATTACAGTCTTATTTTATATTTTAGTGAATTATTTTTTGAGGTGGCTGCGAAGATTTCCTTTCGGCAAATCTTTTTTTTTTTTTACTGAAACATTATGGAGAAATGCAGTCAATGGTGTACATAGTACAGCATATTTCTTCTGAACTTGAAGATAAAGAGACCGTCGCTCATTTTTCATAATTCATGAAATCATCTTCAGACAGCAGTTTAGTCACCGAACCATCGCAATTTGCATAACACACCACAGACAGAGGCCACACCCAAAAGAATTTAATTGAATATATCGTATAAATACTGTAACTTTTGTATTATTCATTCATTTGTATTTAATGTATTACGTTTTACTTACTTTGCTTGTTTAACTCCATAAAACTTCAAGATTGTCGGTGATATAATCTAAATTAATTTATGAGAAGTCAGGAGTGGTAATTTAAGACCTCATTGTTCACAATACAATTATGAACACACAATGAACACAACTATGTCTCCACTACACCCAGCACAGACTTCAACTTGTTTATGGTCTCTAAACCCTTATCTTCTTCTTTTTGGGCCTGGCTCCTCCTTCATTATTAAAGGCTTAATCAAAGTAACATTTCCTTTATGTAAATCATAACCTTTTGAAGCTGTCAGGAAATGAAATGTCTGAAAATATACCATTGAAGCAGGTCAGTGGAAGCAAGTGGCCAGTTGTTAAGTGGCCAAATTGTAATCCATCACAGGCAGACTGTCTTGGCAAGGCCTTTGTCAGCCATCATGACAACATTTTACTCTGGCGCTATTATCAGCCCTCTTAATGTGCACCCTGCAGCTGCTAATAGTCTTTCCTTCTTGATAAACATTTAATTCAGTTTTGTTTCCGGAATATATGACTGCCCACTTACAGTTAATAATCCTTCCTTCCCACTTACAGCAACAATTCCACCACATTTCACTGTTAGTAAGGTTTTTCACAATGGTCTCTTTGCATTTTGTGACTATAATGAGACTTGGCAGTGCCCTCTGAGTGTCAGAGGTCAAAATGCCAATGTTCAAATGAATGTGTCAGCATCTATTTTGACAGGGAAGAGGAGCAAACTGCCTATGTGCATAAAACAGCCCCGCTCTCATGAAAAATACCCTCGCTTGATAGCCTAAGCAATAGCGTGTAAATGGATGCTTTTCGAGGGATAAGCAATGGAAATGTTTTACTCTTACACAAATAACATATTTGTATAATAATCGCTGAATGATATTAATTCACAGTCATTATTTTGCAAAATGATCCACTCTTGTGGAATAGCATTAATCGAGAACTGAAGTGATTACTTTTAATTATGATCACTTTGTTAAAAATGAGCAACAAAACTTGAGGTCCAGTAGATTAAGTTGTCTGTGATCTTAAATTGAAGCATGTCTGAAAATTCATCAAGCAGTTCAGTCAGTAAGCTAATTGTATCTAAAATAAAATATTATTTACAAGTATGCAGGCACACCCCAGTGCAGAAACTTCAATCTTCTACAGCTTCCTATTTCGCGGAAATGTGCTGAGGCTTTACTAAATTAATTGTTTTGCGATATCCAGATTAGTCTTACATATTGCAGTCGTTATCAGAACAAAACACACTTAATTAAGGAGATTTCAATGTCTGAAAAAAAAATTATCTGCATGTCGATGCATTATTTATCAGTAATAGTGAAATCAATAAACCACACTGATTTTCCAATATGTTTATTGAAAGAGCACAAATGTAATAATACAGTATGTTGTTTGTTGTTGTTGTTGACTCTGGGTAATGTAATAATATATTTTTAAAGTAATGGGAAAACAGTTGTAGCTGGAAATGATTGGGCTATTAGGACAGTTTCTTCAAATGTTTGCTTCTAACAAGTTTTCCTCACTCAGCAGTATGCAAATATTGTACATTTGTCAATGTCGATTTCTTTTACTTTCCTGGTTTCACTACTTTCCAGAATTTGTTCTGGTTAGTCTTTCCAGGTTTTAAAATGCTTTGATTTCCATTTTTGGGGTGGGGATTTCTGTTGCTTTTCCTCTTCCTGATTAATTTTGCCAAAACCGACTGCCTACCCAAGTACGACTGTCTTTGTTTTCCCACTCTATCCTCTAAGTGCCATTCTTCTTATGAATCTGTGTTTTGCTGTAAGGAGGGAATGCACTTTGTGAGATGAATACGGACCAGCTGAATTGGGTTTATTTTGTCTTCATTTTTTCACTGAACCGTAATTGTAGTTGAAGGTACAACGTATATGTCCGGCCGAGTTCAGAAGCTGTACATTAATGACCAATCCAGATTTTTTTTTCCTTTTAACATTTAGTTCCCTTGTCTTTGGAATTTCCTCTGGATCTGTATAACATTTTTCTTCCTTTTAGCAAATAACATTCAAGATTGTAGATGTTCATTCACTGAGTACCCTTGTGACAAATGATTAAGCCTTGCTTGAAGTATTTGCTGTTGGAGCGTCATCGTTTCATTAATGATTAGCATGAAATGTATTCTTATTAACCACTTTAAAATGATGGCTAAATTAAGTCTTTTGGTGAAAAAAAAATAAATAAAGATTCAGGCAACTGTGGCAGTGAAAAGCCTCCAGTCCAGCAATGCCTATACTGTACTGAGTATCATACAATTTCTTACTAAATACTTAAAAATACAGTGGTTTTTGCAGTCCTTCAATAGCCTGAAAGCAGAGAAAAATCAGTAAGACTAAGAAGTCTTGCAGCCATTTTCATACTCTCGGCCCCCATTTTGCAACCTGGACTTCACAACAGCTATTAGTTCCCCCTGAGTGGTGCAGGAAAATGGCCTCATTAACAGACAGGAAAGCCACACTAAGGGCAATCGGACTCTCTCTGCGATTAGGCTGCACAAGACCCTTAATCTGTCGTGTGCATAATGAAAACTGGCTATGAAATTGAAACTTTCCCGTGGTACACTGTTGTGATATAAAGAAAAGCACTATCAAATATTTTGTTACTCTAGGCAAGTAGAATTTTCACGCAACCCTCACTGGAAACGAGTCCGACTTACTGCAAGATATACGGACCAAACTCTGACTCCGGTCGTATAGGGACCGAACAGCCCATATCAGGGGGTTCGGTACACCATACTCCCGAAGCACCGCCCACAAGACCCCCCGAGGGACACGGTCGAAACACCTTCTCCAAGTCCACAAAACACATGTAGACTGGTTGGGCGAACTCCCATGCACCCTCGAGGACCTTGCCGAGGGTATAGAGCTGATCCACTCTTTCACGGCCAGGACAAAAAACACACTGCTCCTCATCACCCAAACTAAATAAATTAAATTTTTATTTAAAGATATATAAACAATATTCTTCACCACTCATTTAAAAAAAAAAAACTTTTACTTCAAAATCGGAATCTTTATTGGTCAAGTATGTGAAAAACAAGGAATTTGTCTCCGGTAGTTGGAGCCACTCTAGTAACAATAAGTACGTTTAAAATCAGACAACGACTTTTTATACTTTTTATACTCTTTCCCATGTGAAATTCGGGGGGTTTGGATTCCCATCCAAATGTGTTTGGATCCCCCCCACCAAGGTGGATGCCCGGGGACAGCTACTTCTGTTTGACCCAGATTTGTATCCGCTTTGTCCATATTTGGCTAAGACCACCCCCCTTCGTCTGGTTGGTTGCCTCCGTGTCAAAGACCCTCTTGCGAGGGCACACGTCTTTGTAATGTTGACAGCACTGTCTCAGAAGCAAAGAGGTAGGCGGAGATCTTCGCTAGTGACATAGATAAACTTAAGAAATTCAAATGACCTGATTACAGGCCTCTCAGCAGAAAAACATCTGAAACTCAGGAATGTGTGGATGATTTTAATTCATATTTCACATTTTCGGATGCACCATGGAGAAAATATTACATCCCAATTACTAGAAAAAGTTGTTTTGGCAAAATACACTTAACACTTGTTTATTGTTTTTATATGGCTGAAATTTTGTGGTTGAGCCAAATGAGAGAAAGTCTGTCACACTAAAGCTTCCCAAAATAGTTCCTAAGGAGGTCTGTGATTTCATAAATGATAAAAGTTGACATCCTGAGTGTATCTTCGCCATCAGAATCCTCTTCCAGTATTTTATCCTCAAGCCTTTGGCAGTAATGTGCAGCATGCTGTGATCCAAACTTATCGGATAATAGTTCGTTTAAGCCCCCTGCATCCTCGTGCCTTTCCAGATTGCTTAATTTGTCAACATGCCAAGGACCTTGCATGCAATGCATAATTATAAAATGATTAATCTGTGCAGCAACTGCCCTATAGAACCTTCCTTGCTGTGATAAAATACTTTGTAAGTTATCGGGTTGTTGAAGATGCTCCTTAAGGTTGTGTCACTCTGGATAGCAGTGACAGATTTGCTGCTGATCACCAAAAGAATCATACTCCCTCGATCAGAGTGCATCACAACGGTCACACTGCGTGATCACAGATGAGTTATTGACCTCCCACAAAACAAAGGCTTCAGAGCAACTGCAGCAATACATCACATGCTCCATGAACAATGACAAAAATCTTGCAGGACTTTGATGAATGAAACAAAAGTCAAACTTCCATTTTGCTTTTGCAAATCTTCAAAATGCAACTGTACAACAAATTCCTCATAATCCATGTAATGCCGTCTGCAATTGGCTGGCGACCTGTCCAGGGTGTACCTCGTCTCTGGCCCAAAGTGGGCTGGGATGGAGCACACTTGCCACCCTAGTGGGGATAAACAGTATAGAAGATGGATGGATGTAAATAGGATACAAAAAAGATAACTGAATTTCACTACAGTTACAGAAAAAAAAAAAAAAAAGTAATCGACACATAATACGATGACAATACAGGTCAAACTGAATACCTTGTTTCCATTTCCAACATCCTATCTTTGTGAAGCGGGATTTTCTGTGACCACAACAAAATAACTGCGTAGACTGAACATGCGTTACACTGGATCATTGAAGAGAGCCCAGCTAATTAAAACAACTACATTCAGATTGCTGATAAATCGTATTTTTAATAATTACTGTAGTTTCTGGGCCGGTCCATTGCTTTATGTGTAACTGGTCCTGGCAAATAAAAGACTGGGGACCATGTGTATTACGTGACTAACTTCAAGAAAACTGAATGTATCTTGTTGGCTACGTGGTTTAATTAAACTTAATATAAGACAGCAAAGACCAGACAAATATAAATGTGCATTTTATTAATATTTAGTTTCTTCTATTAGCATATTTGGTATTGGAGTAATCCAAATGCAATTGCAAGCAATAAAAAATTACATTAATATTAAGGTACTTGGATTACATGACTGAATACATTTGTACTATTATTTGTAATATTACACTGTATTATTCTTGAAGGTGACACTTTCTTTCACAATAAGAATGAGCAATTTCAATTTAGGCAAATATAATTTTCCTGTCATGATCAGTATTTGTGGTTAAGATTATATTTTTGTTTGCTTCAAGTGTGTGTGTGTGTGTGTGTGTGTGTGTGTGTGTGTGTATATATATATAGTTACATTTCCTGCATAATGCACTCCCTGGAACACTTATAAAGCCATACTATTATACTTTTTAGTTAGGTTTTTCATCAATTGGCTGGAGAAATCAGTCAATTTTACCAACCATTTAAGCGACCAAATATTCTTCCTTATAACAGTGATTCCCGACCACTGTGCCGTGCCATATTAGTATGCAGTGAGAGCTTTTCAGGTTTGCTGCAGGGAATGATAAAATTTCACTTAATCTGTCAGAAAATTATTCATAAATAATGTGTCTTTGTTTATCTATCTATGCCAGCAATGTATAGCGAGAGACAGAACAAATAAATGCGCTTCTATTAGATGGCAGAAAGTACATAATTGACATGTGCATCAACTTTTTGTGACATTTTTGTTTGGTGGTGTGCCGTGAGATTTTTCAAATGTAAAATATGTGCTTTGGTTCAATAAGGGTTGGGAATCCCCTGCCTTATACAATAAAATGCTGTGATACCTCACCACTACAATATGGCTGTTTCAAATCACTTGAGAGTAACCATGCCTAAGAAGAACTTAATAATCATATTACCGGTAATCCTTTGAATCAGATGTGATAGTGCTGGCAAACAGGTAACAGATGCAGAGCAGGTTGTTCTCAAAATTAAGAGCCACTGATCTAAATTACTTAAAAATGTATTCACAATTACTGTCTTTTTCCAGTTTTCATTCAGAAAGTCAAATTATTAAGTATGTCATAAGTAACACATAAATGCTGAGTCACAATTTTGTCAAGATAAAATATTTATATTAGACCGTAGTTCATCTGCAGACCGTAGTTCATCGTATGCAAATATTACCGAAAGATGATATTTGCTTCCGGTGTTTGTTGCTTCCACCGTGTACATTGGATGTCTATGTTTGTTTGTGCATGTAAATATCCACATGTATGCACATGTTAGGATTAAACCAAACATGTGGGTGCTTTTGCATGTGTACAGGCACGAGGACTCCCCGCAAGGTGAACCGTGCTCAATTAGATAGAACAAATGAAATGTGTGTAATCCTCCCTGTTGGAGCGCGGACAGGTCCTGATCAATAGCTGCCTCTATGGGCAGAGCTATTAGCAAACAGGGCCATGCCTAATAACTGAGCAATGACCTTTTAGTTTAATGCTTTCTGTCCCCAGCTCCAGGACCGAGCCACGGTGCTTTGTGCTGTGCTACAAGGAGAAAAGGTGAGTGTTGTTTTAGTAGTTTGTAAATGTAATGCAGATTGATCACTGTCTTGCAGCTGTTATTGCTGTTCGTCAAGGCTGCCGCAAATAAACGTGACAGGGCTCCAGGTTCTATACTGAAGTGATTCATAGACCTGGTTAGCTTTATTTATATGCAGTCATGGTGTCTATAGAGGGGCTGGCATTTTTATACGTCACGTCATTTTCATCTTTCACGCATAACTGTGAGTCATATATCACAACGATTTCCATAGAGGACATTTTCTATTGCAGAATGTCTGCTCTCCCAGTATTCACTCGGAATAAAGAGTCACATCCATCCATCCATCCATTTTCTGAGCCGCTTCTCCTCACTAGGGTCGCGGGCGTGATGGAGCCATCGGGCAGGAGGCAGGGTACACCCTGAACTGGTTGCCAGCCAATCGCAGGGCACATACAAACAAACAACCATTCGCACTCACATTCACATTCACACCTACGGGCAATTTAGAGTCTCCAATTAATGCATGTTTTTGGGATGTGGGAGGAAACCGGAGTGCCCGGAGAAAACCCACGCAGGCACGGGGAGAACATGCAAACTCCACACAGGCGGGGCCAGGGATTGAACCCGGGTCCTCAGAACTGTGAGGCTGCTAAAGAGTCACATGAGGTATATTTTGTTTTACAGTTTAACATAAACTATAACTCAGTGAAGCTACTGACAATAACATAATAGCAGGTTGATATTTCAAATTCAGAAACTCCCACTTTCCTACCTTGAATGCTTTTTGATCATCCAATTCACACCGTCTCTTGTGGATGCTCACAGAGAGCTTTGCATAACGCAACAGATGAACATCTCCATTATGGACCCCTGACTGAGCCACTTCTACAGTCTGTCCATCAAACTCTTGTTCTCTCTGATTCACTCTCTCCTGCAGGGATGACAGAGGACAGTGAGGGCTGCAGTCCCCCTGCAGTGAACTCTTCTGCTTCCAGTCAAGCTGATACTTTGTGATGGTGTGAAACTTGCATTTATCTTGAGGAAAAGTCTCTGAAATGTGTTCACTGATACAAATCTCAGTCGTGGTAGTTCACAAAGGTTGAATAGAATGCCACTGAACTTCTTCTCGGCTGGGGAAGATATTTCACCTTTTATCCAAAAAGTCTTGTACTGTCTGAATTTAAGCTTGAGTTTCAATCTCGGTTGAGAGTGGCACCTTGAGTCCAATGTTCCAAAACGGGTCTGATGCATGGTGGTCCACTGATTGCAAACAAACCAAAAAATGTGAACAAATTTAGGATGGGGCGGCACGGTGGATGACTGGTTAGAGCGTCAGCCTCACAGTTCTGAGGACCCGGGTTCAATCACCGGCCCCGCCTGTGTGGAGTTTGCATGTTCCCACCGTGCCTGCGTGGGTTTTCTCCGGGCACTCCGGTTTCCTCCCACATCCCAAAAACATGCATTAATTGGGGACTCTAAATTCCCCATAGGTGTGAATGTGAGTGCGAATGGTTGTTTGTTTGTATGTGCCCTGCGATTGGCTGGCAACCATTTCAGGGTATACCCCGCCTCCTGCCCGATGACAGCTGGGATAGGCTCCAGCACGCCCGCGAGCCTAGTGAGGAGAAGCGGCTCAGAAAATGGATGGATGGATGAATTTAGGATGGTGTTTTAAGCTGATCACAGAGATCATCTTTTGCTTTTTTGTACTTTGCTGTCATTTATGTCTGTTTTTTTACAAGATTCAAATGTTTTGGTTTTGGTCTAAAGTTGTTGTGGATAGCATTTTTATAACAGTTTCTTTTCTCTTCACTGTGGAAGTTCTAGAGCTTCAAGTTGTCCTTTGTGTGAACCAGAATTTGTCTGAAGATGTTGCAAGGATTTCATTGTTTGGGATTTTGTAATTGTAGAAAATCCTTCTGTTTCTCTGAAAACCCAGCTGAACCACAACATCATTATCTTACTCGCAACAATGTAGAGGTTTTCATGACATCTCAGCTGGTAAAAATAACACAATATAAAATAAGGAACCCAGGAGACTGGGCTTTTTGTTTTGATTTAATGGACCTGTCTTTACTATGCAGGCTTTATGCCGCTGATTTAAAATGCCAACGTGAATCTGAAGACAACCAGACCACATAAAGAAAGGTTTACAAGGTAAATTGCAAAGTGCTTTTTTTAAATGATGTATCAACTTCAATTTCTTTATTTTCATATTACACACCCACACCCACGCACAGATGCACACGTGTACATACACACAAAGATATATAATTCCTGAATATGGTAAAATAGTTGTGGTAGATTTCCGTTTAAATTTTTTCCAAGTATGTGGAGCACAAGGGCAGAGGTCAAAAGCAATGACGTGTTTGAACTCTTTAATCTTCTGCTAAGTGAAAACTAATACTGTACATGTTCGGGTCTCTAGAAAGGGTTCAATAAAAGAAAAATACATCTTGGACAGCCTGATAATTGAGTTAATGGGCTCTATTTTCGTGACCAGCATAAATCCAGTGTGACCGGCGGCGTAAATCTGCACGGAGGCGGGTTAGACCGGGTTTTCATTATTTGAGTCTCTGTGTGGATGAGAGATCTGTTAATGACTGAACCATTGCCACTGCTCTTGGCCGGTGTGGCAAAAGACAACGTGATTAAATACAGTATGAGCTGGTGATAACTGCTCGGTCACTTAAATATAGAGGCAGACAGCATTTACTGTATCTAGCCTCACCCGTGCACAAACGTTCGTGTGCCACGCCCAACCCTCCCTCATAGCTGCACTGCTGGCCAGTGGGATGATTTTTCAAAAATGTTGATGATAATAATGATAATGTGTTTAATGAATTGATCTCTGCAATGATTCAGAGGGTTGATGGCCGCTGTTCACATATTTATAAATTAAATACGTCCGATGTCCACCATACATGTCCGCGGAGCACGCGCATCTGTCTGCTTGTGCCCCGATCAAATTCACCAAAATTGCGTTAGTCCAGCTGTGCCAAAGGTTAGGCGTAGTATGAGCTGGCCTAAGTTTAAAAAGACTTTGACACCAAATTATCACCAGGTGCATCTCCAAGGGCACACCTTCGCTGCGCCGATACCCCCAGCCTGGCGTATACCGTTCTGTCAAACAGGCACAGTGAGCTTTGCGGTTGCACAAAAATCAAGGCACACCAGTTTTTGTGGTCAGGTGTCAGGAGTTGCGCTGTCCATGAAAATAGAGCCTAATAACTTAGTTGTAAGTTGATTAAATTATTTTCAGTCACCCAAGTGTAGTATACTGTAACATTTGATTTCTTTACTATTCCCTTTTCCATTTACACTGGAGCAAAGCTCTTTTTCACTAAACCAACTTGGAGCATGAACACAACGGACAAGGATGAAGTGTCTGATTAGAGTTGACATTCACCCCTGAGATGATGGCAGGTAAACACTCTTTGCCATTGGAGGCAAAAAATTGTTAATTCAGCATTCTTGCTTTAGCGATGGCTTGGGTTGTTTTCTGTTTTGTGGGACTAAATGAAAAATAAATTGGCTTGGGCATATCCGGGATTTCAAAACAAGCACAATCACAAATGCAAGATGACCATTTAAGCAAAACATTTGAGGAAAAAAATAAAGAGCAGAAGAGTAAGCATTCATTTTTTGGATTTATGATATGCAAACCACACATTGACCGAGATTACAAAAACTTTGATAAAAGCATCACCCTTCATGGAGGCTGTATACATACATTTTGATTTGCAATAGCCATCTGTTATGGGCCCTGTAACCGCAGTTGATTTTTTGGATAGATATAGATATAAGATGGTGTGATCAAATATAATTAAACCACATCTCAATTAATCAGGAGTCTACAAGACACATTACTAGACAACAGTACTGAATCCCAATTCTTTTTTTGTATGAAGACATTTTAGACAATGCTATGTTTTCATTTTTGTTGGCACAGTTTTGCAAAGGGCCTTTTCTATTTCAGTATGACTGGTCAAAGCAAAGTTCGTAAAGGCATGGCTGGATGAATTTGACGTCAAACAAGTGGAGACCCCTACACAACAACTTTAAACAACTTTGGGATGAAACCGAAGAGATATTATGAAATTTGACCTCACAAGTCACAAATGATTTATGGACAAATTAAATTCCAGAAACACATTCTAGAATCTTGTAGAAAATCTTCTCAGTAGAGGAGATGCTGTTCTGTGTAATAATGTGCCAGTTTTTCCATACGTCCATTCTTGGTTCAATCTCAACTGATCTTGAAAGTGCCAGGGATTATTCATTCATGTCAAAGCAAGAGCTCTGTGGATGATTTAACAAAAGAAGCTTGAGGTTGCTGGGGTCATATTGCTGCACAGTTTTTTTTGTTTTTTTTTGTGCTGACCATTGAATTTTCTTAACTGACAATTAATTTCAAATCAACTCAACTCAAGCTCAACCCACATTTTTAAAATGGTGTTTAATTAATGATTTCAAAAATGTTTTTGAGGTATTGACTCACTACTCAAGTGATGAAAGTGTTGAGTATATCTGAAATTACACACTGCTGCTTCTCATTCTTATTGTCTGGTGTTGGTAATGTGTACACACTGTAGCTATTTCCCCGTTGCAAGACAAATCCAGTCTTTTTATATTCTATATTCTATCAAATACAAATGGAAGGAACATTGAGTTCCGTAACAGCAACAAAAACAAAATAGTTTTGGAATTGAAAATGGGTTGAGATGTTGAGAACATGTCAGTAAAAAAGTGCTAACATCCAAAAATAAGAAGCACAAACACAGCTGTGATAATCAAATTCAAATGTGTTTGTGGGTGCGTGTGTGCATGTGCGTGTGTGTGTCTGGGAAATAACAACCAATGAATTGAAAGAGTGTCAGTTCAGCTGTAGTATCAGCAGATGGGGAGGAAAAAGCAATGATAACACAGCTGGTCCTGTACTGCAGCTCTCATTGATCACCAGAAAGTGAGAAATAATTTGTCCTGCAAGAGTCCTCTGTAAATCATCCTACCTTGAGTTTCCAGATATAAAAAAATATCTCCTGATGAACGTGTCAGCACTGGCTAATTACCTCCGTACTGGCTCTGGCTACAGCTTAATTCAAATTATCACACATCAGTTTGTAGAAATATGTATTGCGTTAATCTATAAACCTTAATAGGCCTATTCAAAATGATCTAAGGTATGATTTCTATAGCAGTACATGCATATTCGTATTAAATATTCTAATGATATGTTATATTATGAAATTTGTCCATGTATTTACCAAACATAGTTCTACTTTGAATATAATTAAAACTTGGCTCCCCTGAAATTATTGATTCAGTAGAAGTACTGTATGTCTGTTGGACTTGGTCTGTGTGAGGTTATTGGTTAAGGAGGAATGGAACCTAAAGCAGGAACAGTGTTGTTGGAATAAATGAAAAAAACACCAACAAAATAAAATAAAACCGTTAAACACACAACAGAAAAAAAGGAAACAAAAACCACTGACAAACTGGTTAGAAAAATCTAACTAACTACAAAGTACAGTGCAAGGAGAAACCAAACAAAAGCACAAAGCAAAGCAAATCTATTTATATAATGCATTTCATACACAAGGTATCTCAATGTGCTTTACATGATTAAAAGCATTTAAAAACAAAGAAAAAAAACAACAAAAGGAGAAGACACTTGCTTAACGGTGAAGGGTAAAAAGGCAAGAAAGGTTGTCAGTAAGGCGCTGAAACTTATGGAAATAGGGACAAAAAAACGAAGACTATCCAACAGGGAGTGGTAAAAAAAAAACTAGGATGTAAGGTGGCAGTCGGCTCCACACAGAGGAGGAAGAGGAGCGATCTGGCGGCCTTAAGTTTGGGACCTCCATTGGTGGGCGCCTCCTTGCTCACTCCACCTAGCTCACCACGCCACCTAAAGTCTGCTGCACACTGAAGCTATCTGCTGAGCAAAAGGAAATTCGAGACCATTTGCTCAGTATCTAGCTTGCTGTGCATCTGTAATTTCCGGTTGAATTTTCAACCTCACGAGGCGATGAAAGGAATAGCTAATATATTTGATAGGTTTCACTTGGCGAGGTGAAAAACCCACGAGCTACAGTACGTGCTGAGGGCAGTAATTCAGGTGGCCAGTCAAAATCCTGTTTACAGGATTTCCAAGATGGCAGCCCCCAGCAAAGTTATCAGCAGCTACTTATTAGAGGATAAATGAATCTATGTGTGGCCAGATGTTGCCTCGTCTGAGTTCATGAATGAAACTGAAGCCACTCACTAAATGATGTTACACTTAATTTTGTTAATGAGGTGTCGCTGTTGCTAAAGTATGTAAAGATCATGCTAGATCATTGGTTCTCCACTGTTGTCACAGCAGGACCCGCAGTTTTCTATTGGCGCTAAGTTGCAACCCACTTTAATAGAAATTTACAACAAAAAAGAGAATGTATTGTTCAAAAATATCCTTTGAAAACATATTTATATCTTTATTTATGTCGTATTTTTAACTACACATCTTCCAAGTGGCTTTCAGAGCACCTCATTAAGAAACTGACAATGAACATATGACAAGTGTATGTACAAAAATGAAAGGCTTGCCACTGATCTCTTCGTCTTAGGAAAGTGCAACATCAATCTTTTTAGGAAACAAAGGATGCAGAGGCTGTTTAAACGCAGCTGAAAGTCGAATTACACCACAAGTAATAAAGCTTCTAATGCACGCCTGTCAAAATGTTTTTTTCCCTAATGACAGGCAACTCCAACCCAGGATACACATTGAATATTTCACCGTTCCTATGGTGACAACAAAACCCGAATTTATACACAAGTCGAAACACGCCATAGTCTATCACTAATCTATGCTAATGCAGTATTAAAGTAATAATTACCTTAAATATTTGTATGAAAAACATTTATAGGTCATAAACATAAAGCAGTCCAATGAAAAACAGTAAATACAGTGGAAACTGAGCATGGTTTCTCATACTGCGTGAAAATGTATTCTTCATATCCGTTTGTAACCTCGAAATGTTGTATGTCGGTACCGTGGTAAACATAGGACGCCCTGTCATTTTTATTACCTGTCCGAGACCCACCGATAAAAGAACCACCAGTTGAGAATCACTGTGCTAAATATTCTTATCAGGGCCTCTTGAGGCTGAAATCTCAGAGAAAATTAATCACAGCGACCTAACTGCAAACAGTCTCGAATGACTTTTTGCTCAGCAGATAGCGCCAATGGGTGACAGACTTTTAGGGAAACAAGAAAAAACAGGTAACGGACAGAAAAAAAAAAAAAAAAAAAAACTCGGGCAGAACATGACATGAACAATCACGAAATTGTACTTGATAAACAGGGAAAGAAAAACATCCTGTGGCAACATCATCATCAAGTATAATGACAATAAACTGATAGGAGGGGAACTCATTTTATCGCCTTTCATTTTACTCATGAAAATATATGTTCAAGAGTACACCTGCACACTTTTGCCAGCCCGTTTGAGAGTCAGACTGATTAGAAATTATATTCAAGTGCCCCGACTCACCAATCTCAAGTTTGACATTCGGAATACTTCAACCAGCTTGCATGTACTTAACTGCTCTTCTGTATCTGAGTCGTCAAAATGAGAGTATTTTTGAATGGTTTATTTTGGACAATTTTACACTGAATGGTTCTGACCTAATGGCTCAGTTGTTGGCAATGCTGTTTCCCAGCAAGAAGTTTCTACAATCACTCCCACAGCTGCTCCATTTGGAACACGCATGTCCTCCCCCAATCCCCCCCAACCCCCCTTGCCACCCGCTGCGTCTCTGTATATTTGCTCTCACAGTCCGAGGGCATGCGGCTTGGGTTAATTAGATATTCTCCACAGGAGGGAATGTGATTGTGAATCATTTGTATTAGACAAGTCATAAACTAGCAACCTGTATCCTCTAAACTCTGCCTTTACATGCATCAAGTGTGAACATGATTAGATAAATGAGGCCTGCTTACAAATTGACATGATCTATGATTGCACAAAAAGCGCAAACGAGCTGAAATATTATTTTCTCTTGGAAGCGGGAGGAGGAGGGAAATTCCGCTTATTGCTTTTGGAATCAGCAAAGTGACAGATGGTGTGGTAAATATGTGAATGCAGGATACAGTATGGGGGATAATAGTGCACTGGATGTGAACATGTTAAATCATACAATAACAAACAAAGCATATAGCTTTCTATAGGTCTCTTTTTGAGTGTCAGTAATTGTCAACCTATATTAAGAGCTGGTGTAGTAACACCCTAAGAGAACATAGAGCCCTCGAAACAATTCAAACAATTCACCTGCACTCTTTTGGAGCTGGATCTTCAACAATTATTGTGGGGTGCATAAATATAGAGTACTTTATAGTCTATATCCATGTTCTTCTTCTTGAGAGATGCACAATGGTCAGCTGTCAGCATCAAACATCTGTTGAAACCTGCATGTTATAATTAAAAGTTCTCATTTTATTTTCATAGGAGGTTGACTCACCTCACGGAAATTGAACGTTATTTTCAGTAAACTGGGTCAAATGTTAAGGCTTCCTTGCTGCGCAGATTCCTCAAGACAATTTATTCCGCCATCCCCATATGCACAATCTGCACGTACTCAAAGATTTTATCTTGTTTTTCCCCTAGATTTTTTATAGTGATACATTTATTTATATGCATAGAGTTTGACCTCTGCTTTTTAACACATTACAGTTGTCAACAAAAAATTGTTGACACAGTGGAGAGGTGAGCAGCACATTTGGAGAAATCGATAGTGAGTCCTGATGTCGGTCAGGTGAATTATTTAACACATCGTTCCCCTTGCATCTTGTGAGGCCAACATGCTGGATTTTTAAATGTGGTTCACTTCCTGGAGCCATTTTATGCAGATTACAATGCAGTTTATTTCTTAAAACTCATTGACTGCCAGCCTTCCCAGTTAACATGGATATTTGACTTCCAAAGCCGTGAATGGCAGTGAATGTGTTTTAAATGAACCGTTTTGGGGGGTTTCTTAAAACCTCAAGCACATACAACTCTGATTGATCCCTTCTTTTTCTATAACATTTGACCTCATTAAGTTTGCGGGTGAGCTCGAGCGTATTCCAGCTGACTTTAGGCGAGAGGCTGGTTACACCCTGAACTCGTCACCGGCCAATCACAGGGCATATCCCAAATTTGTCATCCTCAAAAAGAGAATATGATAGGTATTGCAGTGTTTTTGTGGAACTACGGCCTATTTTGCCGTAGTTCCACATGAGGAAAGCTATTGACTGTGTGGTTGTTGATGTAAGGAGCAGCATTAAAGAGAAACGATGAGTATGTCTGACTCGTTATGATGGATGTTTGTGGGCTGCGGAGGAGCTAATTGGACCTTGATGAGACCAGTGTTGTAGTGAGAAAATTTACCAGGCAAAATTAGCACATTAGTAGGGTTAATCAATATATGAAAGGAGGTGCGTTATTTCCCTCTCATAAGTTCTATCACTTTCTGTTTTTATGACGGTCTTTGATTAACCACATTATTTTAGACAGTTTATGAGGAACCCCGACACAATTTATTAAGATTGGACAATTGATGTGTATTGAGAATTCTGCATTTACAGACTCACAGATGAGTAACACTGTTAAAGAGTAATTTAACAGACTGTTACATTACTCTTTGTAAATACAGAATTCTCACGACACAGAACTGTAACGCATCATACAGAGAGGTGGTTTGGGTTTCCTTATTTAGTACAAATAGGCCAACATATTTACGGACACTATATTGGTAAATAAAATAAATAATAAATATCCCCTCTGACAGTGTCACTCATGAAAATATTATTAACTCTATATTGGATAACATTAAATTGTGCAGCTGTACCTCATATTGGCCCATGGGTGTATAACTGCCTGTTATGAAATGCCTTGTATGTTAATGTCAGGCTCCAGATGTCTGTTTGTAACTGATTTTGCTGGTTGAGTTAATAATGCAGGATTCTCAAATAAACAGCTGGTCAATATTGCGCATTTTGAAACCTAAATCAATTTTCTGTGCCTAAATATTTCCTGGATTTTTGCAACAAATAATACAGACATTTGTCGTAGTAAATCTTGTGAGCGTAGTTCTATGCATGGTTCATATATTATACAATTACTTTAATGTTTCAACGAGTGAAATAATAGCGATAATAAAAACTTGAAGGGCTCGGTAAAATATATTATGAGAAATTCTGCAGTAAGTTGATGAAAGAAATGAGAGCAGCTTGTCCTTACTTTTCACCATTGTCTCTACTGAGCCCCCCAATAGTGCTGCGGTATTCCGATTTAAACTCTGTCTGAACCCTGCATTTAAATTCTTTTGAAATCCTCTGGAGCCCTGTCATACAATTTTAAATACGCCTATAGTATAGCAGCTGACTTTCATGTCGATCTGCATATCCTCTTTTCCGCACACTGTGGCTCATTTCAAAAATAGATTTTCCTGAATTTTGGTCCTGTACGCGTATGCAGAGTATATGCAGCATTTCTTTTTGGTGTGTATTACAGTAAATGCACTAGACCCAATAAGGTAGAGAAGTATTTTTGACATTTTAAAAAGCAGCATGATATAAATCCATGGTTGAAGTGTTTTGATTTTCAAATTGTGCAAAGGAAGTTATCTTTTGAAAAACACATTGGGAAAACTGTGGCTGTGGTATAAATTCTGTCATTTTCCTCATCAATTTGAGAATAATTAGTTAAGAGCTGGCCTATGTTGTGCTTGAATGCAGCAATTTGTGATACCCTGAATTTCAAAAGAAGAGGAAGCATGCCCCTGGACTCTGTTAGTTCCGTAATCCTCAACTTTGTGCTTTAGACTCTTTTTCAACCTCTTCTGCCGGCCTCGACATTTTATGTGGATCAATTAGCCACATCAAAAAGGCCTTCATCATTCTCAGGATCCACAGTTTGGCCTTGGGGAGTAACCTCAAAATTAAGGTGGACGGGGTCGTCCACGGATACGACATTTTTAAAAGACATCGGTGAATCTCTGAGATGAAAAAGCAGACTCCTCTGAGACATTTTACTATTTTTAAAGAGAGGGGTGATTGAAAAGTAACTCCCAAACTGCTGAGATGACGGTCTCTAAGTGTTTGTAATTTCTTTCTGAACTATAATTCTTACCAATATGATAAGAAAGTGTACAGCATGAAGTTTTATTTAAAATTTGAGATGGGCGCCAGCATTTGCCACCAGCTTCTCAAGCCACCCTGGAACCTCATCAACTGATTTTACAAGCAATTCTTGTGGGATGGAAGACACAACTTCTCCTATTCGTCCTTAAAGTGCTACCAATGCTGTTGTTTTGAGTAATTTTCCCATACATCATGGAACATACACAAAAGAAAATGAGAAAAATATTACAATAATAGGAACAAGTTATGTCTTTTAAAATATGGACATTTTAAACACCTTTTAGAATGTGTGTAAAAGGTTTTAGTTCAAGGTCTACCTTATTTTAATCATATTGAGATTATGTTCATATTATTAGCATCGTTTTTTAATTGTGTAAAATGGTAGTCCCGTTTGTTTTAAATTTAAGATTCTAAAATGATTTAACCCCGAAAAAAAAAAAAAAAAAAAAAAAAAACATTGATCAAAATGTATTCCTAACCCAAACAAATATTGTTTCCCAAATATTGGAGCAGAAAGATCAAAAGAGAGTGATTGGTCTGATATGATGTTGACACAACAAGAACTTGTGATTTTTGGAATGTGCTTCACTAAAGCCTTCCATAAATGTTTTTCTTTGCCAGGTTGTGTTTGTGACAGATTTGAAATGAATAACTTCACAAACCTTTTTTATGCTCAATAAATATTGAAGTGGAAGACAAAAAATGCTTTTAATGTTTTAGTAAATAGAACTTTGTATTTTGCAGATGTTTCGAGTTGATCGATGTTGCAGTGTACTACTGTACATCTTATTGCAGATGGGCCCTTGACAGCCATTGCCTGTTGTGATTGGCTGCCACCGCGCTGACTTGCTTTCAGCTTGACCCTTGTATGAACCAGCTGCTTTTCATTTGCATAATATGGATGACAGCTCATCAGCGCACCAGCGTAAGCCCCCAATTTCCATCCTACAGCGTCTCTCACATGCGGTCTTTGCCGTTGTCTCCCTGCTGCCCCCGATTCTCTCACACTGTCTCTGCCCTCAGTGAGGGGCGGTGTAATGGCTGTGGTGGCTGCCCTCATCCAGGTAGGAGGTATTTATTTGTGGTTTCAAGTGTGGTTGATTGTCACACAGAGGACAAATCTTGGAAATGTAGGGAATAGTTTAAATCTAGTTTCATGTGGTGTCCAACACCAAATCTAGTCTTCAGACGAAGAAAGTTCAAATCCCAGTGCTTGAGAGAATTCATTGCACACATTTTCAAATGATCTTTAGCCATTTAAAATGCTAGCTTCCCTGTGTGGACAGATACATCATTATCGGCCGCAAGGCTAATTGTAAATTGTTTTTGGACAGATGCTTACATTTTGTGGATATGTAAATCAACAGGCAATTATTGTATGTGATGCGTCAAACAACAAAAATTACTTTCGCCCTGACAACTACAACTGCATTCTGTTGTTATTCTCGTGCCCTTTAAAATGACGGGGAAAGGATGAGGGATGAAACTCATCTGTATGTGACAACGGGGTAAGCACTTTGCTTTTCCTCGTGGTGCATAGCAGCAAAGTATGTGTTATTAATGCAGTGTTACACTCCCAATGAAACAATTAATGATGAATCAAACCCTGTGACAAAACTGCTTTGGTGCATCCTCGCATCTTCTGAACTAAAGGACCAGATGAGTTTTTATTCCATTGAAATTAAATGTGTGTGTTTTCCTTTGCTTTGTGGAGAATCACGTCTCTTTTATACTCAGCTTTGTTGCGTTGACTTCAGATTTGTCGCGCATCAGTTCTGTCCAGCAACATGTGAGGGACATTTTGCAATACTAACTGCCTTATACAGCCTGCAATGAAAAGTAGAGGTAAAGTAAACTGGTGACCCGAACCCCACACAAAGGAAAAAAAAAAAAGTGTTGACTTTTGCAAGAGTTTATAGGAAATGTATGGGTAGATGGATCCCAGTTGTGATGGTGAACCACTGTACGTAGTATTACAAAAAAATTAAAAAACACCTACATGCAAGTGAATTGATTGCATTCATTCTAATGAGGCTGAGCAGGTCGTAATTTCAATGTTTTTGCTCTCATCGCTGGATCTTCCAGAGGCCTTGATAAAGTTGTGAACTTTTGGGGGGCAGGTTGGAAACACAGCGCAGTATCCTCTGCTATCAATATATGACTTGGTGTACGTGTGAACTGTAACAGTAGCTGGATTGTTAAATGTAAATGTGAAGCGTCCCCTAGGATGCCATGCTAAATTGTATGCATTTTACAAAAATGGTGTGAAAATACAAACACGCCTATAATCTTTCACCAATGTGACCCACAAAAACGTCCACATTTCCATTTTTTCTCCCCTAACAACATATTTCTCGCAGACCCTCTCTCTTTAAGCCCCTCTTTTTACTCATTCTTCCGTTCTTCCCATCAAATTGAATTGATTTTAAACTCTCCTGAGCCTTCAAGTTGATTGACAAGTGGGAATTAGGCACGTGTAAACACTTCAAGCATCCATTTGCATCCCATCATCCCTGGCACCACGATCTCAAACACCCTCCACCCACCCTGGCCCATCACCTTTTTCCTGCTGTTTTCAACATTTTTCTCTGTTTGTCGAAAGAGGGGCGGGCAGAAGAAGAAAAACAGATGACTGACTAACTAACTACTAATACATACACACAAAATGGGCTTCACTGTAACAGGTGTGTAAACTGCTTTCACAATTACCACATATCAAAGTTGAAATAACTAGATGCAGAGAAGAGTGTGTGGAGTAGTTCCAGTGAAGTGACCATTAGCAGTGAGCAAATACGATGCCGACAAATTATGCATGTTATGACCTCTGAACACAGCTACTTCTAGAATCTGGATCCGAGCATCATCGATTCCTGCTCATGAGTGAAGTCGCTGAAAAGTTTGGATTGGTTGAAAAATGGGGCCAGCTGAGTGCTGATGAGATTCACACCTCCAACATTTGTCTTTCGTTTTTTTCTGGCTTTCTTGTGTCAGATATCAGTCAAAATGAATAGGACAGTTATGGCCAACTGTTTCCAAGCCTAACTGTGGATTCTTTCTGTAGATTTGCACTTAATCACTGTGAAATACATTTAATTAATTATAGTAAAAGTAGATTATATTTTAGAACTCATTATTTTGTCAGCTATTATCATCATTGCTTACCCATGCAGAGGCCAGTAAAATGTTGCGGAAATGAGCAGGGAATGTGCAGTGATGGAATTAAAGCGATGTCCATTAAGCTTCTGTATGTTTTAGAGAGTTGCTCTGACAGCATAAAGGAACTTGCCGATCTTTTATGAAAGAAAATGAAAACGTCCACTTAAATGGGTTTTGTGCTTGTAGCTGTATCTTGTTTTGCACCACGCCAAGATTGTTAATTCCAGCCTTATCAGGTCGATTTGGAACTAACGCAATGGCACACATATTTTTGCTCTGATACATTGCTTGACTTACCTCATGGGATTAATAACATTTATCCCTGCTATAACTATGACCAACAGTTTCAGCGTCCAGAATGCTGCAAGTCTGAGCACGTTCTAATGACTGACAACCGAGCAGCAGCTAATGTAAATTAGACAGTTGTACCAGAGATGAACCCATGCATCTGTCTTGCTGAATTTGCGTCTGCACACCTCACAGTATTCATTTTCAAATGTCCTTCTGAGTGCGTGCATGTATGTCCTAGGTTTTATCTAAGTGAACAGTTTAGTTCACTTTGTTTTAACGAACAAATTCTCAACAACCTGCAATTAGGAACATAATGTTTTGTTTTGTTTTGTTTTGTTTTGTTTTGTTTTGTTTTTTGCAGATAACTGACAGTAAATTTCTATTCACAATGAAGTCTGATTGTGTGCAGATCATAAGCAGATTTTAATGTAATTATACTAACACAAGATCAGGATCCGGTTCCTGGGTGATGCACTGTTTGACCCCCGAGCAAAATTTGCTGTTGAAGCGACACATACGGAACATTTACCTCTGCCACTGGGAGAGAGATTTTAGCGTGAGTGGGCTGCACACAAATGTGATCTCCGGGCAGGTTTGATGAATTGCTTGCAGGAACCTCCTCAAGGCTTACTTCAGAAGTATACTTCTGCCCAAAAGCAGAAACCCAGGACCAACCTACAATGCCAATTCTGTGTTAGAAGGGTGCATAATCATCCTAATTTTAGGACTCATCTGTGTGGACAAAAGAAATGGAGTCTGATCCTGACTACTATCATGTTCCTTTGCGTATTACTGAGTTGAAAGACTTTCTCTCCTTGCTTATATTTGTATTGTGTGCAACAATCAAGATGTACTTTAGAGCATATTAATTAAATTTACAGTTTCAGAAATACAATTACTTTGATAAATAAAATAAAAAATACTAAATGAATAAAAACCTTTGCATATTGCTGGATGCTTATGTAGGCTATGTTTCTTCTGCCATGGACATATGCTACAATACTTTACAAGCTTTTGTTTTTGTTGAAATTCCAGCATTGCTTTCCCGTTCTAATCCCATGCTGATCAAACAACAAGCATCCTCACATCTGCACTTATGAGCCACTTTCCGAAAATAACTATCTGCTCTAACAAGGATGATTGCAGCCCAAAAGTAGCCCCCTTGTGTATTGTGTGCAGTGTAAAGCTGCCATCTTATTGTCAACAGATGGCACACTATGGCCGCTCTGACTGAATAGCAATTCCGCAACCCCATCTGTTTTCTTCTGCTTACATTATTTTTGATGACATACACTCAGTCTTTGTGAGATGTATCGACATCCATTTTGTTGCAAATGCACGACAATGTCACCAAGCTATTTTGAGTCTCCATTTTTCATTTTTTTTTCATCAGGTATACACAGCTTACATGCACATAATAATCAGCACTGCATGGAGGTTCGTTGCTGATATGATTATGTTACTCGATGGCATGCAAATGTGACTTGTGAGTTTCTGTAAGGAGAAAAGTGGGATGAACCTCTCAGAGAATAATTACTCTTTTTCCTCATCTCTAAAACTTAAAAAAAAAAAAAAAAAAAAACTGTTACCTTTACCGAGCATTAAAGTGATACTTACAAAGTACGAAAACACATTTGGGTTTTCAGTTTTTTTACACCTCAAGGTCAAGGTAAAACAATAAATAAATAAATAAATAAATAAATAAATAAATAAATAAATAAATAAATAAATAAATAAATAAATAAAATAACATTATTTGAGATGAGACATGGAAGACAGTTGCACAGCTTACTAGTTTTGGGTGGTAGATCAAAAATTACTGGTAACATGGTAAAAGAAAAGTACAACAAAACAAAGTAGGCTTCAGTATAAAAAAGATCCAATTTTACTGCGTTACATTCAGCGATCTTCTGCTCGATACTTGGTGTTTTATATACAGGTACAGTATATATTATTGCTTGCGTGATATATTTTGGTCTGTCAGACAGGCTTGTGTTACATGACGCTGTTTCACCCATCCAACATATCCACTAGTGATGTTTTACACCATTTCAACAATCAAACGGAGCTAGACATTCACATGACCGCACAGTCTCGGCGGCAGTGGGGATCCACACATAAGTAAAGTTCCAAAGTTATTTATTCATGTGAGACTTGGAAGAAATCTAGAATTACCTTACAGATAGGCCTCAGCTCACCCACGACCCGAATGTGGATATCTCATGCGCTGTTATTTGTGTCTGCCTAAAAATGTGGATATTTTAGCCTACAAGAACTCGACTCTGTAGTTCAGAAACATATTGCTAATTTCAGCCTTATCTTGTTGATGTGTAAATCACACGATGGCACGCACATTTTTGCTCTGATCTTCCTTTTTCTCAAGTGAGCATGGAGAGGAAAACATCCATAAAATCAAAAATATCAGCCCGATCTGATATTTTCAGAGGTGTAAGTGACACATGACCATACAAGCCTGTAATGTGTCACAAAATCAAATCACCGTCCAAAAGTATTTTATCAAACTATCAAGCCTGATATAATAGTACGATCATATTGCCATGATGGCAGCTGTCTGCCGTGAAAGCCAGCATTGCACATCTGTCTGCCTGTGCCATACAATGCCACCATGCACCCTACAGAAATGACTGTGTAATCCATCAGAAGTCTTTTCAAACATCTTAGAGGCATTTATGCTGAAATCAATACAAAATTGAGCAGACGAAACCTGCAATCTGCAAGCACTTACTGTACCTCATGCGGGACGACGTAGCTGTGTTCTTTCCTCAACAAAGTATTTCAACGGTCAAATTAAAAAATAAATAAATAAATAAATAAAGCTTTTCAAAATGTTTCACTATCAATATTTTCACTTGTTCTTGTCTGAAAAGAAAAAAACATCCGGACATTAGATACAGACAAAAATTACACTGTAGAATACGTAGAAGTTCAATGAGGAAATGTCCTCGTCTTCTGCACTTTACGTGTCAAGCCGTGACAGGCTGACATGTCCAAAATTTGGGCGGGCCAAAATCTGTCTGAAACTCAATTAACAATCAGAAAACTGCCTAAAAAGCCTAAAATTACAACTGAGTCTTTTTTTTCCTGCATTGCCAGTTCACAAGATTAGGTCAGTTTAACAAAAAACATTGGCATCACCTGTTGCATCATTGAGTTAAACTGGGCAGCGACAATACTGTAATCGCACATGGATGGCTAAGGCAGTTGGCTTGAGAACTAGCCCTGGTTGCTTTTTTTTTTTTTTTGGTTTAAATATAAAGTCATAGTAGGCATTCTCATACATATAAAGTCAATGAGCAGGTAGCTATACCGACATTTGAAGCAGTCGGATGTGAATAAAGCAACTCGATGTTCAATGCTGAATACATTAGCATAAAAGTGTGCTCGTATTCTTGCACAAACCAAAGACACCTATATCATTTGGACATACAGATGCACAACAGACACAAATTGACCCGTTTCAGGGGAGTGTCCCCACCGAGTATTAATGAGGGGTCATAAACCCTGAGAGGCCTCCATATTCCAGAGTCCAGGGTCAGCACAGCCAGTCTTAAAGCCATGAATTATACATCAGTCTATCTGTCTGGCAGGTATAAATATTTCTGTTCCATTCTGACTGAAGCATTGTGATACAAGGTCACAGTCCTTCCACAGAGTCCCAACACAGTTTGACATCGGTGGGAATGATGATTGGCAGGGTAATGGGATACGAGGCGAAGCGCAGTAGGTTTCCTATTAGGCACGCAGAATGATGTCCGACTGCAGAGGAAGGATAGATGCTGCGTGTGTATGTGTGTGTGTGTGTATGTACGTGCGCCTGTGTGTGTGTCAGTGTTTGTGTTTGGCGGTGGCTTTTGCAAAATGAACTTATGACTGCTCTTCAGCATGACAGCCTTTTATTAGTTTGTTTGCATGCGGCACAGCGATGTGAATTCATTCTTACTTCATCAACTTTCAAACTCATCTCTAAGCACATGAAGTGAGGTCATGTTTCCTCATTTCTTTGTGTGTTTTGTAAACATTTCAAACGCAAAAAGTTAACCATTCATGATTGAAATAATTTGCAAGACTATTTTCCACTGTTGAAGCAGTTGTTGATTCATGCATACCATTACAAAATTCTTTATGTTAATTTATGAAGAAGAAGAATTTTATCAAAACGTTCCATTTCCAGTCATAATTCCGCTAAAAGTCAGTTTGACAGCTTTAAATGTAGGGTCATTAGCAGTTCTAGCACCGGAGATGTTAAACTGAACAAAATGCCCTGCCTTGAGAGACGCATTAATTTGTGACAATGCTCGTAAGTCAAAACATCTTTTCCTTATTGAAATGAATGCAAATGCCAATAATTTGTTCCAAAAAACAAAACATATTGATTTTTGTTTAACAAGGAAAAATAGCACTCTATAATATTGTTCAGTACTTTATAAAAAATATGATTATTATGGAATAAAATGTGAAGCATTAAACAGTTTGTGCATCGTGATTTATTGCTGCAATCCAACTGATTGTGCTTCTCCTTCTGGTGTGTCCTCTTTGGCCACAGGGAGGTAGTATAAAACGTCATGCAGACACAAACGAAAAAGAGTCGTACTTTTTCCGCTACTTCAATAAGTGACACAGTAAGATGCTGTAATATTAGTAGAGGATAAAGAACATATGCCTGTGGGTATTATTAAATTATCTACATGTGGCGCTCCCCCTTTTTTATTTATTATTTTATTTTTCCTTGATTTAAACAGGTAGGTCAGTTGAGAGCCAGTTGTCATTTCCAACGATGACCTGGCTGAGAGGAGAAATATTTGAAGAGAGAGAAGTATTTGTGTTCAAATATCTGTTGCTTCAAAAATCCCAGCAATCGATGCTAACCGTTAGCATGACATTTTGCATTGTTAGTTACCCTTAAGCTAAGCAAACTTTGCTAAGGGAAAGCTACATGCTGTTTTAATCCTCTGATGCATGAATTATGAAAGCCTTGGTCGAGGTTATTTTCTCAAGTGTTTTATAAGTCTTCTGAGGACATGAAAAAAAAGTTCATCTTTTTTTTTTTTTTTTTTTTTTTTTAAATATGATTTTTTTTTTCATAAAGTTACACACATGTCCAATCCAGGATCAAAGGACCGGTTTGCACAAGAGGGTTAAAGACACAATGTGTAATTGTCTTTTTTTGATGTTTTGTTTGACAGTAAACCTTAACTTGGAGTGGCACAAACAGTTTGAAGTCTCTTTTTTTGAGGGATTGTCCAATATTTGCCAAGCTGCTGCTTATTGTAAAGGGAGTTGAACTGAGTTCACTGCACCGTATCTCAAGTCAAAGCAATAGTTCGACAGAATGATGGCTCGTATCTAAAAAAAACTCGTAAGTCGACTCACTCCTATCTAAAGGCACCACTGATCTAAAAACCTCTGGTTATATAATGACTTTTTTCATTAATTGGTCTCTTCCCATCCTCCCTTCACTTCAAACATTAGCGTTTGCAGCAATCTGACATCATCCTAAGGTCTGAGACGAGACCAAAGGCCTTTGTTTCAACCCATGAGGTTGAAAACAGGTCAAGCCAAAAGAGGATCAAAGCTTGTGTTCCCAGGCACTGAAGGAGAACCGCTCCCTTTGATTGCCACCTTGGTGTGGAGAGGATGGTGAACTGCTGCTTGCTACTTCAGCCCACTGTTTACTTGGACTCAAATGTGCTTTTGTGGAAGACAATTTTATACACACCATGTAAGTGGATGATACGGTGCTACTACTTACTTGGATTTGGTACGGTTGGCTGTAACAAGCTAGATATAATCATGTGTTTATAGCTTGTTCTGTTAGATTTTATTTACCATTTACCAGAGATACTTGAAATAGATTTTTTTTTATCCCATCCATGCAACTACAAATTGCATTTCCTTAAATTCCATGTAGGCACGGTGATCGACTGGTTAGCACATCTGCCTCACAGTTCTGGGGACCGGGGTTCAAATCCCAGCCCCGCCTCCCGCCCGAAGATAGCTGGGATAGGCTCCAGCAGCCCGTGATCCTAGTGAGGATAAGCGGTAAAGAAAATAGATGGATGGATGGAGGGATGGCTAAATTCCATGTAAATGCTGAGAAATGCTAATATCAAGCACCATTAGGTGTGAACTATAACACTGATTAATACATAAGGGCATGTTATAGCATGTGAGGAATGTCGGAGAAGACATCACAACAAGCTAGTTTATATTACAATCTACCAAATTACCATATAAAACTCACCTATTTAAGACTGCCTGGTGCCTGCTACCTTTCCTGAAGCTGAAATTCTACTGCCATGTTTATAGGATAAACGTTTAAATAAAATTATTATTATTATTATGAACAATGTTTGTGTGCATGTAACAATTCAATTATCCCAATCCTGTTAATATGCTGTCGCCATTTTTAAGTACTGCCAAAGTACAGCTATCAAACTACATTTTACTGTCTTTTAACTATTGAGTTACTGAAAATATGCTAGCTCGTTGTTTTTGTTCATGGTACAAGTATTTTGTAGTATTGTCAAATCGTAGATATTGAAGTGGGAGGATGAGTAAGAAACTCTGTAGCCCAGCTAAAATGCTCAAAAGATAATGTATTATGATAATGCTGCATACTGTACATCACAGCATATCATACTGTATGTGTCCTGAATGTAACGTACTGTATATGCATCTGTAGTCCATGATTTTCATGAAGAAGTCCAATAATATGATTCTTGTAAGTGCCACTGAGAAAGCTAACAAGAACAAACATTGATTATTTGTTCACTATGTTAAATGCCTCATGCTAGAAAAGAAATGGCAATGCTTTTATTGCTTTGTCAGTTAAATGGTTGAATAAAATAAAGGCACAACCGCATTGGTAAGTGCTAGATTCAATTGATACGACTCAATGATGCCCCTCCATTTCTGTTTACTGTCAATTTACAAAAGAACAAAATATACCATCGCCAATAAATCTGATTCTTCGTGCATCTTTCATACTTTTTTCTTTTTAAACAAAAAGTTGTTTTCTTTCTTTCTTTCTTTCGCTGTCTTTAAGTCTGTAAGGCCACACTTCATGTCCGCCTGATAGCTTGCCCCCAGTATCCAGGTGACGAATGATGTCACATGTATCTTGCATGATTGCACAGTCACGGTCAGTGTCACGTTCCATCATCTGGTGCTGATGTTCTGGGTGCATCCCGGTATTACTCTTGAACTGTTAGCTCACAAAGTTTCCCTCCTGAGCAGAGTCGTCATATTATAACCCGTAGAATATTCATCAGTATTCTCATATATTCATTTATATTTTGAGAGAATGCTGTCATTTCACTCGCAAAGTTTAAGTGTTGTGGCAGTCAACCCCCCCAAAGCCCTACACAATGTGCTCAAAAATTTGAAACGCACTGCAACTCTCCAATACCAGCATATATGAACTGCAAACGGTCATGAAACGGCATCAGTCACTGACATGAGTCAATATGCAAGAGACAGACTGTCAGGGAGGCTCATTCCAGATGACAATCATGATTGTGATATGACACGTTACAGAGTGCTATCTAAATAAAACATGAATAGTGATTGCTCCACTCTACAGCAATGTAGCAAAATGTAATCATGACTCTTTTTGCGAAGAAAAAAACCCATAATGCATATGGTTAATGTATGATATAAATTGAACGGTTCTGTTTTTTTACAAGCCAGGATGTGTGGTGTAGGTGTGATTTTAGCCACACCGGTTTTTCAAAGTGATACCCCGTTTCCTAATTTTCTTGTTTTTATGGCTCAAATTATTTGTATTATTTTGCCTTTATTGTTAATTGTTGGCATGCTTTATGCATACAGTACTAATACTGTATGAAACAAATAAAGATTGCAATAACCTCTAAGGATAGCTGTTAATTAGAACCCAAACTGAACTCATCTAAATCTTATCAGCTAATGGCACATGAGAGTATGGGTGTGCGTGCGTGTGTGCGTATAGCTAAAAGCTAGCTCCAGTGCCACTCTTCCATTTTTCCAGCCTGTGCATTCACACCCAATTCACACATCAAAAACAGTTGTTTTGCTTGCATCATCGAACTGTCACCATCAGAAAGTGTGACACTGAAAGAGAGGTGAGGCCACAGTTCCAACGCATTCAGAGCAAGAAGAGGAGAAATTACTTTTTGCCACGCAAGTCACTGTCTTAAGGATTAAATCCTGTTTTTGTTTTAATTCCTCATTTTGAAAAAAACACCATTCAAGCAACAAGTTTTTCCTTACCTTTCTGAGATTGTAGGGAGAAAGCTGCAGCTGGCTACTAGTGTGGACTGAATGGGTGGCAACAATGGGGAAATGAAATGACAGTATTTTAAGGGTAATAAATAGTCTGTCAGCAACATCCATCCATCCATCCATCCATCCATCCATCAATTTTCAACACCGCTTATCCTGGTTAGGGTCGCGGGACGCTGGAGCCTATCCCAGCTGACTTTGGGCGAAAGGCGGACTACACCCTGAACTGGTCGCCAGTCAGTCACAGGGCACATTCACATTCACATCGTCACCGAGTGGGAACTGAACCCACGCTGCCTGCACCAAAGTCAGGCGAGTGTACCACTACACCATCAGTGACCTGTCAGCAACATGCAATATTGAAGAAAAAAAAAAAAAAAAAAAAAAAAAAACATGAACCAATTCATTTTTGGACTGGTGAACTTAGTTCCAAATTTTTAATTATGAACGATGAACCGAACTAGTCGGGGTGTACCCCGCCTCCTGCCCGATGACAGCTGGGATACGTAACTGCAGTGATGTCTGTGTCCTTTTTTTAAACTTTTGCCCCCTTCTCAGATAAATTACAACATTCCTCGGCTGATTAAGTCAGTTGTATATATTACATTCCAAATAGGTTACATGCACAGGCCGCTTAGAACTGCAGAAAAAAAATTGCTTGAGGTAAATTAATTATGTATGCATAATTCCCACAGGACTCTGTCCGAACTGAGACATATTTCCTCAGCCTTCTGAGTCAAATTTTCTTAGAGCGAATTTCCTGAGGAACACTTTACAATTGTCCATTTAGGAAAAGGGATAATGCTCTTTAAGATCACTCCTTACAAGAACTGTTTTAAAAAATGTTGTTGGCTAATTGATTAAAAAAAAATGTATTTACATTTTTTTAAAATGTATTTAGAATGTGTGACAGTGTGTTTTTTGAGAAATCAGGTTTGAAAAAAACTGGAGTTAGTTAGAAACCAGATAAGGTTAACTGCAAAACAACTCTCTGCTTTAACTTTCTTGAGGTTGGATATACTATCTTGTTTAGATGCTGTGTAATGTTAAACTTGCTTTAAAGTAGCAGAAAGGAACTACCTGTGAAGTGTAATTTCCTTTCAAATCACTGAAAAAATATACTATAATGCCAAACTGAAGGAAATGAATATGTGGATTAAAGCTGTCATTTGATTTTAAAATTATTCCCTTCATGCCATTTGCATTTATATTAGGAATAAGATCATTAGAAAGCTGTGTAGAGTTTTTAAATAAGGTCTGCAAAAGTCCTCCTCCATCATCTTATTTTTCAAAGTCCAATATTGACTGGAGCCACCTCCACTAATTTTGGGCTGAGCATAAAATGTATTAATGTGACTTTATTTTGGGCATATCAGTATACCTAACTAAGTAAGTCACCTGAATGCATTCACAAAGTATAAGGTCAAATTATTTGGTTACAGGTTGAGTTTTCTCTCTCTCTCTAGTTTTTCCTATGCTCTTTCCACCTCTCTGCACACATCTGTCTCTCTGCCGTCACATGAGTGACTGAGTTGAAAGTGCAAATTATCCTCTCAGCATGTCCTTGACCTTGTAGCCCGCTTTTGAGTTTTATCCTTCCATTCCTTCCTCTTGGACTTCACTCATTTTGTCTTCCCATTGTAAGGTTTTGCCACTTAAAAATGAACTGATCGTGTCGTCTCACTGGCATGAGCTCAATTCAGTCTGCTGAAGAAACCTCATTATACCAATCAAGTGGCGTAATTGATTTTTACACTGCTATTAGTCAATTTGATAGTATCTCGTTTAAGACAAACATCTACCCATTGCCACTAATCAAGAAGTAATATAGTCTGAAGCTAATATAAGTAATTATATCCACATTAAAAGGTAAATCCTGCTCTCACAATATAATGACTACAGTTTTTTGTTTTTTTTCTTCCTCAATGGCTCTGTTCTTTCTTCTGGGAGAATGTAGTTAGGTTTTTGCATGTTTGCCTATTAAGCAATTCTGTGTTCCCTTGGTCTTACTCTCCAAGCACACAAAATAAAATGTCTTGTGGTGTTCGTCATTAGGCCGAGTAGTGTCTGTGTGTGTGTGTGTGCGTGCGTGTGTGTGTGTGCGTGCGTGCGTGTGTGTGTGTGCGTGTGTGTGTGTGTGTGCACACACACACCTACAAAAAAAAAGACACGCATTTAATGCCTGATGTTTGGTCTATTAGAACAAACACCCATGGGGGTGTGGCTGTCAACACTCATTAGCATTGCTGTCACTGTCGCCACTCGAATAATTGCTCCCATCGTAAATGGTGCAGCGTCTCTATTTTCCGCAGCTACCTGAGGTACCGTCGGCTTGGTACTGTGCAGCCAGTTGGGCCTGTCTGACACAGTGAGTCACAACAGATTAACGTGCACGCAACGGTCCTTTTCTAATGGCGGTCTCACTTGGTGGCCGGCATTTTCAAGATGCAGGGGGGCGTCAGTTATTTCGTATTCATTTTTTTTCTTTTTTGTTTTGTTTGGTCAACTTCGATTAATGGTGAAATTTCACCATTAACAATTTTGTGTGCGCGTGTGCGTGTGTGCGCGTGTGTGTGTGTGATATCGTGCTCAGCGGGAAAGTTTAATAAAGGAATCCCTTTTGTCAATAAAAAAAGGGCTTGACACCTAAAATATTACATTAAACAGGATAAAATGCACTCTTTATTCGTTTTGTATATTTATTTGTAAAGAAGTCACTTTCTTAAAATTGAGTTGTATATATTCATCATGAAAGAATGTTTGGGTGTATTTACCCAAAATTGACAACATGTCGGATCAGAGCACAAGCTGAATGTTTTGCCTCCGTCACTGTCTGCCTCCCCTCAATATTGCTCTCCTCACTCAGTCGCTGTTATGGTCCCACTATATCTCTATATGATGTTTTGTTCTTTTTTTTTTTCTCAATAGGGTTATCATTTGCCATTGTATTTGGTACTGGGTGCATAGCAAATAATATCCTATTAAGACAGAGGCAGCATTTGACTTTGCCATAGCTGTGTGGCCTTTTGTTGTTGTTTGTTTTGTTTTTTGGGGGATCCTCCAGTTATTGTTTTGCAAGGCATGCAATGTGGATTCTTAGTTTGTGTAATCTGACATTTCTAATATGCGTGTTCTCAATTGTTATGGGATAATTGGTTGGCCCTGATGTGCAGTTTGCTCTAAATACACCCCCCTATGAATACAAATGTGGCATTTGCAGCATGAAAAAGCATGCAATCAGAGAGGCGATGCACTAACGTGCTTTATAGACTGGTGTGTAATGCTAGAAAAAAAATAAAACAGAACTCAACTTCCGATTGTTTAATATTTCCCAACGTGTATGAACAGTAATAGAATATTACTAACACACTTGAGTTGGATCACAGTACTTTCTTACTTCAGAAATTAAAACACAGTGGAAAGGAAGACTGTTAAACTGAATTAAATCCAAACATCCACTGCATATTTGACTTAACGTAACCTAGTGTGGAAAAAGGCTACGTCCAGCTTGTTGTCCACCTTCTAACCAGTTGGACAGCAAGGTTTACGAGGCCAAGCCGCAAGCACCCAAAGTGGGTGTTGTAAGTTTGTCAATTGGAGAAAAAGAGGGAACTAGATTTGCGGTAGTCAGTGAAAACTACAATCGGGCCGCTTAGTGAGCAGCAACCACCAATGTGGGATCTGACAACATCCACTCATTCCCATGTGTGGAAAGAGACACATTGTGGAAGTGGGATATAAAATATGAAGCTTTTGAAGCAACTATATTAAGTTAGATGTAACAGGAGCAAAAGCCTCATTTCTGCTTTGACATGTTTAGCACCTGACCACAAAAAGATGGATGTGTTTAATACACCAGCTCTTTGAATTTGCATTTTTGTGCTTGTATGCAAGCTTGTTTTGAACCATACAATAGGTAAGCATTCCATTAACATTGGCAGCGAGGGGAAAGTGAAAGATGAGGAGAAACATGACGGTAGGTGAGTTAAAACAGGCCAACAAGGTCGACTAAGGAAACCCAAGGAGAGGTCAAGGCAGGGTCTCAGAAAGCCCGGCGGCCATGGATGTTTCTCTGCGAGGACAGTCACTGATAGGGCGCAGGTAGCTCACACCATGCTGAGGTTTAAGGGGGCACCGAGATAACAGCCTGCCGATAGCATGAAGCAACTCAGCTGGACTGCAGATAAGAAGCAAGGACTTGTTGCCCTCGACCGGAACACGACTTTTAGTTGTTGTTGTTTTGTGTTTGTTTTGTTTTGTTTTGTTTTTTTTCTAGAAAATTTCTGCAGTGCCGGCATCATGTTTATGCTTAAAGTTACCAACTTACAACTATACAATACTGTGCTTTGGGTATTCTGTAGACTTGAAGGGTGAGTCTGACCTATTCCCAGAAAGTGAAGATAATAGTGTAAATATTTGTTGACCTATTTTTTTTGTGCATTATAAGAATGCATTTAATGAGTTTACAGTATACTGTTCTATACTGCTACCTAGCTCAATGAGTCATTAATTGTTACAAAATTGAAAATTGTAGATGGTACCGGTAGATGTATTCACCTTAAATGGACAGATAGATTTACTGGCCTTTGTAGGTACAGTATGTACAGTGCATGAATAGAAAGTACATTTGTGAGCGTATATTTGTGAGCGTGTCTCGCGTATACCCATCTGCATAGTCCATTCCATTTTCCATTCATAATTGATGAATAATGTACTCCAAAGAATAGTTTTACAGTACTAGTTACATCTGATCTATAATTTACCCCAGTGCAGAGGCTTCAGGGAGGTGAGTCACGCGATGGGCCAAGTATTCAAACTCAACACTTTGTTTTAGTCAGCCAACTTCCCACTTAATCACAGATGTAACTGTCTCTAAACTCATCGTCAAGGCCTCCACTGTGGTTTAAAATAAGACATTTGGTGGCGTGATTTGTATTTTTGCACTGCAACATTCAATTCAAACATACTGAATGCATTCATAGAACATACAGAACTTTAAAAAGCGGAAATGTGATACACTGCGACAAACACACAATAACTGGATCTAATTTCAAAGTAGTTAATGTTTTCAGGAATGCATTGATAAGAAAATTAAGTTCTACATGCAGTCAGTATTTTATTATTTACACGAGTCTCCTACTTTGTAAACCAAATATTATTCAAATTCAGTTGACACCAGGCTCACTAAAAATAAGGTTTAATTTCCTGTTTATGCATGTGATTTTACCTGATAAAGAAAAAGTATTTTATTTTATAATGATGTATTTTATCCCCAGAAATTCACAAACTATACTTGCTACGCTACTTGATTTTGTTCTCTGACAGTAACTTGGAAAATGTGTAAAATAAAGCTACAATTTTGCATTTTATGTGATATAATATCACATTTTCTCAATGTATTGATATCATGTAAATGATCTTCCATATTACTCCTATAATAACGGTTTCACTGATCATACATTCATATGGTTATTCAAGGATTGTTGGTGGCTTTCTCTCAAATCGTAGGACAAGCAGACAGCAAGATTAAGTAAGATCTGTGTTTGTTTGTATAAACTATACATTCAGTACATATATGGATGCGTAGTCGCTTGCCAATGTTTGTGCTCGGTGTCTGTTATGCTGCGCTGTCGTCTGTCATCTCCTCTGTTCTCAATACGGTGCCGCCTCCTCTGGCTGCGGGGCAAACTGTATGAGGTGGAAGAAGTGATTCAGCATTACACTTCACATCAATTACACGACCAAGTACATGTGTTATGTCCCTTGAACCATTGAAATCGATCCCTGTTATTTACATGATCCACAGGTGTCCTGTTGAATACAATCCATAGATGTGAATACCGGGGAACATACTGTATGGTGTCTTCTACTCTTCTGGGAAAGGCTTATTGGTTACCCAGTCTGACGCTATACTAAATCTGCAAAGGATGACAAGTTTACGTGCAAAAGCTGACAAATGTCATTTAGACATACAGTATATACGGCCATGCCTTCTAGGAGACTGCCTCTCAAGGTATCGATTGATGTTCCATTTTTCTAACCCTGCAGAACCAAACTCTGATAAAAAAAAACCGTAAATGAAGTTTTTATTTCAGGAAATGACAAGTACCATAAAAAATGTCATTGCATATAGCTTCTTCTCCGTTGCAGCCAGTCACGAGCCCATATGTATTTACGTCATCACAAACTCGCCAAGAGAGAGGATGTCATGAAGATTATCATTGAGACTGGCGTTAGTGATCGGGTCCGCAGATTATACGATGAAGCCTTCACCAATGTTGGTCACAATCAAGCAGGTCGACATGATCTTGAGGAGCAGAAAAGGACAAGATAACTGACTCTCTGCAATCAATGTGACTTGTCTCTCCCTTTGAAGGGTTAGAATTAAGGGTTCATTTAAGGTTAAGGGTAATTTCAAGACACTGTAGTTTTAGAACCTTTTTTTTTTTTTTATCCACAAAGCGTAATACCTACCTTTCAGTTTTAATTTTTTAATTATAGAAAAATTTTAGTTGGCTAATTTTTCTTTTTTTAATGTTTTCTTGGAGTTGTCTAGTTATGCGATGAAATGACATCAAATACCTCTTTATCATTCAATATGTTTTCCCAAATTAACCTCTTAATTGCTGTGATTTTTTTTTTTTTTAAATAACCTTTAACCTGGAACCAGAAACAAAACACACAAGAAAAACTACTAATTCTACTCAATTCACAAAAAAATTGGGATGTCAGCTTTTGTGTTTGAACTTTTAATTTTTTCAGGAAGGCGGCTAATATATTTATGTGCTGTATTGGCTTTAAGCAGATTTAGCACTTGGGTGGATTGGGTCATAACAGGGCTTTCTACAATATTATGGATTGTATCTTTATAATTGTGTGTCGATTCATCCAGAAGAAAATGTGTGATGTCACTGATGTTGACACACAATCTTTGTTCTAAAGTAGATCATCCCAAATATGTTTGATAGGGTTGAGGTCAGGGTTCTGTACAAGTTCTTCCACCCAAGCATGGCTTCTTTGACCTTGTTTCTGCACTGGGGCAGAGTCATGCTCGAACAGTAAAGGGCCTTCCCCAAACTGTTCCCGCAACTTTGAAATCATAGAAATTCCCACAATCTTGCATATTTTGAATAATGAATTAAGATTCAGATGGAACTAGCTCAACTAGAAAAGCAGATGGCACAAGACAATGGGTTAATACTGCAAATATTTATATCGCATCCTGGATTTCGAACGAAAAATATTTTTAAATGACTCCCTTTTAAAGGCCATTTCCCAAGGGAAAAGAAACATTCATTAAAAGTCAACCGGGATAACTATATCAATATGGCGCACTACTTAAAAGTCAATTGTTGGCCTTAAAAAAATTTCCTGTCATGGTATTCCTCATATGACCAACTTCTGTTTTTTTGTTCCTCCATATCTACCCTGAAAACAATTTATCCATTACCTTTGTCACGTCTCTCAGACGGCCTCTCCCTGGAGTCACCTTTACTCCTCCTCATCCTCATCCTCCTACTCTGCTGTGTTTTATGACTAAAAGCTGTTATTCCCCTTGGCTGCAGACTGACTCTTCTTTGTACTATTTCATTTATCAGAATAATTAAAGCGTAACATTGGTTTCCCGGGTGATAATTGGGGTTTGATGAGTGAACCTAAACGGCACCAGGACAAGACAGCTTGATTACTCTCATTTCCTGGTGTCTGTGATATTGCAGGGTTATTATCCATTGTCTTGTCAAGCAATGAGATGACGAAAACAACCATGAAATGGAGAAAGGTGAACAGTCAAGAGATGTGTGCAGATGGAAAAAAATGAAGAATAGTTTGCTTATTCGTAGTTGGAAGAATGTTTTTTGAGTAGTATTACATCAGCATTACATTAACTCTCCAGCTGATCTTCGGTGTGAACAATCATGTCCTCTCCCCGAACTTGTCAGCACAATTAAAATGTATGTATAATATGTATAATATGTATTTTTCCACTTAATTTTATAGTATGCTGATTAATTATCTTTATGAAAATGTATACTGTTTACAGCTCATTTTAAAAGGCAATTAAAAATGGATGAGTTCAACCTCAGGCACCCAGACACATGGAATTTCTTTTATTACGTTTAATAAGTACAAATGTTTTTATTTAACATGAATGTGCTGCATGAATATTACTTCTGGATGTACAAAAAATTGCTGTTATGACACATTAATCCAGTTGACAGCTTCTATTATTACTCTATATGGAAATTTTCTTAAAATAGCCTTTGTCGCAGTAAACGATTAAATTAAGAATCAATAATGCATGAATTACAAGACCGCGGTCTTGTTAAGAGTCTGCATCAAGTCTACGTGATCAAAAATTACTTTTAAGTGTTCTGGTCATCACTAGTTTATGTTAACATTATGTGTGCAGTCAGCATTATCCATTTCCAGTTAATTTACTTAAAATATTCACTCAGATGTATTCATCAATCAATTACTCGATAAGACAATTCCCATTCAAGGTCATGACCCGCGGGGATAAAACCATGAGAGAGTTGTTTAATCTTGACCTTCTCAATAATGAGCATCACTTAGTGTTCCTGTGTGTTTCTTGATGGAGATATCATGCAGGAATATTTAAACTTACATACGGTATACTGTATGCATACGAAGATTCTTTTAGAACCACATTTGAACCCAAATCAACCAATTAGGCTTCTTTAAAACTTTACTTTGTGTCCAGGGTGGAGTTAATGCAGAGAAACAACTCATGCAGTCATCAATAGACATGCCAGATAAAACAATGATAACAGCAAGGCTATATGAATAAATTATATTTTTCCCAGCTTTTCCTTATTCGGGGTTGCCGTTTTGGATGAACAAATGTCTTCATTTGTGTTAGGCTCAGTTGTGGTCTAAGTGTATGAAATTAAATAAGCCTGAAGACCTTAAACATTTTTCACTTCGTGAAATTAAATGATTAAAACACTACAACTGAGGATGGTTACGTTTTCATCCATTTTCTGTAGAAGTAATCAAAACACTTAAAAATTACAATAGCCGTTATGAATCATTTCAAACACCACCGGATCACGCTTGAAATCATTATCATGCTGAAATTCTTTGTGTGTTTGTGTGCACATACGACAGCTTTCCTACCATGTGGAAGTAAACTGCTCCCAGGGCTTCTTCCGTCCTCTTTTTAGGGCAGCTGAGTGACATTTCATGGGGCCGTGCATGGCACTTCCATCTCAATAGTAATCACTTCAAACTTGTGACGCTCCATTTGCTTCACGATTAAACAGAGAGGAGGCTGAATGAATGTTGCAACTAATTCAACGCTTTAGTGAGCCTGGTAATTAGAGTTAAATGTTAATGAATACTAGCTACCGCAATTCCTTGTCCAAGCTGAATTTTCCCACTAACTCTAAAGGACAAATGACACTAAATAGTTGCATCCTGTGAGAGAATTTTTTTTTTAAATGTAACAACACCATGTTATAGGTGAATACATGCCTCACTTCTTAAAAACCTTTACCATAATAAACTATGTTTTTGTTAGGAGCTGACTGAGTAGATAATTGGTGGAAAATGCTGTTGTAGTGCACCCAAGTGGGCATCGAAATCTTAAATGGTTTGATGTGTTGGTTGCTATGATACATCGTCTATCCAATCAAACTTGCATTTACACTATATTTATTTTCTTTTTTTTTCATCCTCGATGTAGAATCGCTTTATTCATTTGGTTCAAATGGCCTTCACTGGTCATTCTTGTAATTACTAATAGTATTGTGGGGCCAATTAACTGTGAATACTGTATACAACATTTAGAATGATTAAACTGTGCTCAACATTATCGGAGGCAGTAGGTTAAGAGGATAGTACAAACAATGTATGGCAAAAGTAAATATAAAATGCGATGGTCAATAAGTGAAGAAAAGATGATGTGGATGATTATGCAGCCTGTGTGAATGTAGGGGAGACAGGGCGGGAGAAAGGAAGTGGTTCTCCCCCTGCAGCAGTCTGTCGGCTTGGCGTTCACGGTGGCTGAGCAGAGTGGAAGGCACAGCCAGCCCGCAGGGAGCACTTGGCACGCCATCAGCTCTGCACCGGGCACGCTCGCTCAGCCAGCATAGCCCAAACACACAAGCACTGGCAATCAAAACAACGCCAAACAAACACACACCAGACACACTGAATACACGCGCATGGGTGTGTAGTGCGTGAGGGGGAGCGGGGTTGAGGGAGGGGCAACAGACACAGCACAGTAGCAGAGGAGAGAGTTAGCTGCTGAATCCTTAGTCCTGCTCTATCACAAGGCGTACAAGGAAAGCTCAACTTGGTTTCACAGGAACTGTATCAGATGCGGTATTGACTGTTGGCATCATCTAGAGATGCAAAACAAAAACCAAAAAATCCATGTTTGTCATTTCACTCTTTGTTTGACATTGTCTTAAATGTCATTCAATCCATTCTTCATTTTCAAACCATCCATCCATTTTCAACACCGCTTATCCTGGTTAGGGTCACGGGACGCTGGAGCCTATTCCAGCTGACTTCGGGCGAAAGGCGGACTACACCCTGAACTGGTCGCCAGTCAGTCGCATGGCACATATAGACATGGACAACCATTCGCACTTACATTCACAACGTCACTGAGTGGGAACTGAACCCAGACTGCCTGCACCAAAGTCAGGCGAGTGTACCACTGCACCATCAGTGACCATTTTCAAACCAAATGAATTGAATTCTACATATCACATAAACTAAACACCAACAACTAAACATACAAGAGAGTCTCATTATGTTTGGAATAAATATCGAAATATAAAATACGAGGATATCAACAGGTTACTGTATGTATAAAATTGACTGAAAACCCACTCACAAATATTCATTCTAGAGTTAGCCTGCATGGACCACATGGGTAACCAGTGGGGCTGTTCTAAAAATAGCTCATCAGTTATGGGATATTGGGATTTCCTAGGAATCCTGTAGAAGTCATTATATGAACACATTTTTCAGCTTTATACAAACAATGTGTTGTTTACTGATATCTGTTTCCTACCTTGTTAAATCATTGTTGATAATTATGGGGAGACATCGTTAAAATGATCAGTGTATTTTCCAAAGATGAATATCTTTAATTATTAATATCAACTTAAATAAATGTGTTATTTCAGAAGAGTGTATCAAACTGGTAGAGCTTCGCATTAACCAGCACCCAAGGAGTAGCTCTCACCTTCAAAAAGGTTGGTGACCTCTAGTTTCGGGACTCCAGCCCTCAATAATCTTTAAAACCTCGCAGTTAGACACCAATCCCATTTCAAGATGCTCCTTGTCACCTACAAGGCACTTTTACAATCTGGCTTCTGGGATTCAATATTTAATCATCAGCCTTTTGTGAGGGATAAGAGAGCTGAATAGTCCTTTAAATTAATAACTCATTCATTTCATTAATAAATCACTGTCTGAAGCAAGAATAACATAAACACAAAGACAAAGGATACGTTTGAGTCTGTGCTACCACTTGACAGTTTTTATATTTTGCATTTCTGACACCACCAGTCAAAAGTTTAGACACTTTCTTGCACTATTCAATGAGAAACTGGATCCAAACCTTTGACTGCTAGTGTTTTGAAATTATTTATTTTGGTGTCAAATATCACAAAAGCCTGGCATTTGTGTGACCTTTTATATCCATTGTAAATGCATTGATGTACATTTCTTCGGTTCTGTACAGAAATAAGACAAACACATTTGAATCTAAATTTATGGAGATATACTGTACAGTTTTTATCTTTAATCAGGTCATCATACATTTAAGCTGTTCCAATTAGGTGCAGTGGAGCTTAACAATGTTTTATAGTATATTTATATTTGAAGGATTTATTCAATTACCCTGGAATCATAATGCCCCCCCCCCCCCCCCTGACACCCACGCATGGCTTCTTCCAGGGACAAAAAGGATATTGCTTAGGAACTCTTCAGGTCAGTAAAACAATGTTTACTCTTTTACAAAACCAAATTATAAAGTATAAAAGGTGTCAGTGAGCAAATTTGATGAATTGTACATCATCTTGCTCGTGGGAAAAAAAGTTACATTACAAATCAGTTAGTGTTAACGTGGACCCAAGTGTTCAATAATGAAAAGGGGTAAGAAATCAATCCATCCATTTTCTGAGCCGCTCATCCTCACAAGGGCCGCGGGAGTGCAGGAGCCTATCCCACCTATCATCGGGCTCCATGAACTGGTCGCCAGCCAATCGCAGGGCACATACAAACAAACAACCATCCGCACTGCACATTCACACCTACGGGCAATTTAGAGTCTTCAGTTAACCTACCATGTATGTTTTTGGGATGTGGGCGTAAACCGGAGTGCCCAGAGAAAACCCACGCAGGCACGGGGACAACATGCAAACTCCATACAGGCGGGGCCGGGGATTGTACCCCAGTCCTCAGAACTGTGAGGCAGTCTAACACCGTGTCGCGGGGTAAGAAATGATATTAATTAATTTATAATAAAATTAACACCCAATACACAAAATCTGTACCACAGGAAGAACATAATTGACCATATATTGTACACACTTTACAGTAAATAATGACAATAGTTGCTTTCAGTGTTCATCATTGTGCTTTCAGCGTGTTGCCTGAGTTGTAGCTATCCATGGTGCTGAAAACACGGCCTTTACAAGCACTCATTTAAAACTGATGATAATGTTTGCCTTAGTCACTTTGAGGTGTATGACATTCACACTAAATACCGTCTTGTCCAGGCTATCTTTGAGGAATAATGTTGTGTACATAAGGCTCTGATGCAAGAGCCCTTCAGCATGTGCTGTATGCTTTGAACTGGTCAGCCTATAGCGTGACCAAGAAGTGCCATGAGAACAAAGGTGAGAAGGTGGAGTAGGAGACCGGCCCCGGGCAAACACACAAGGCACACAAGCACGCACACACATAACAAACACATCAACACAGAATACACATTAAAATGGACAAAGACCTATACAGCTATTGGTAACAGAAAATCTAAAGTTGTTGCTGGCTTGACAGCTATAAGTGCTTTCACTCTTCTGTGAGAAAGATTTTGTTCATTCATCATGAATGATGTTGAAAGAAGGAGTGGCTCGTAAACTCTGATGAAGTTCATCCCAACAGTTTTTGAGGTCAGGGCTCTCATTTAGGCAAAACTTTTTATGAAGCTTGCTTTTCATAAAACTTTACTTCTAAAGGCAGAATTGTATTGTCCACAATGTTTTGGCAAGGTGAAGCATCAGGATTCAATAGCCTGTGAATCAGTTGATTAAGCAGTCCATCCCTTCCAAGACTTTTTTCCACTAAAGTGCACCACATAGCAATGTCCATCCATCCATCCATCCATTTTCTACAGCTTATCCGAGGTCTGGTCGCGGGGGCAATAGCTTTAGCAGGGACGCCCAGACTTCCCTCTCCCCAGCCACTTCATCCAGCTCTTCCGGGGGGATCCCGAGGCATTCCCAGGCCAGTCAAAGGACGTAGTCTCTCCAGCGTGTCCTGGGTCGTCCCCGGGGTCTCCTCCCGGTGGGACGTTCCCGGAACACCTCACCAGGGAGGCGTCCAGGAGGCCTCCAAATCAGATACCCGAGCCACCTCATCTGGCTCCTCTCGATGTGAAGGACCAGCGGCTCTACACTGAGATCCTCCCGGATGGCCGAGCTTCTCACCCTATCTCTAAGGGAGAGCTTTTCATAAAACTTTACCTCTAAAGGCAGAATTGTATTGTCCACAATGTTTTGGCAAGGTGAAGCATCAGGATTCAATAGCCTGCGGAGGAAACTCATTTCGGCCGCTTGTATCCGGAATCTTGTTCTTTCGGTCACGACCCACAGCTCGTGACCATAGGTGAGGGTAGGAACGTAGATCGGCCAGTAAATCGAGAGCTTCGCCTTTCGGGGTTAGCTTCTTCTTGTACCGCAACGGAACGCTACAAATGTCCGTATCACTGCAGACACTGCACCGAATCCGCCTGTCGATCTCCCGTTCCATTCTTCCCTCACACATAAACAAGACCCCAAGATACTTGAACTCCTCCACTTGGGGCAGGATCTCATCCCCGGCCTGGAGCGGGCATGCCACCCATATCTGACAGAGGACCATGGTCTCAGATTTGGAGGTGCTGATTCTCATCCCAGCCGCTTCACAGAGCAATGTGTCTTAAAAAAAATAATTCTAACCAAACGCCTAACAAAAAAACTGCAATCACAGTGTACCATACAAAGATTTACAAAAAACTATTAAATTGTCTACATTATGTTTGAATTTTGTTTGAACAATTTCATACTTAGGAAGGCATCTAAGTGCTAAGAAAAATGTTCTCTATGGCATTTATTGACTCAGGCTGGACTGTAGAGCAGATTATTGACAGCACAGTCAGACATCTGAAGTCAGAGGCCTCTAACTGCAAAGAGAGGGCAGATTTACTGATCATTTCAAGTTGCTGCATCACTAGACTAATAATCACATCCAAGCAACTTGAAAAGTTCAGTCCTCGTCAGCACCTGCTGGGTTTCACCGGTGCTGTGCCCAATCAGCTCACTGCCTTCCCTGAATGTCTGGTTATTTATTTTATTGCAGTTCTGTTCTCATTTCTCCATTGACATTGACAGACATGCTAATTCTGAATAATTTAGATGAAGGGTGTTTACATTAGTTGCTTGGAATATAAAATTCATCATCCAATTGGCATAATAGTGAGTGACTCCATTTACATTCACAAATTAATCAGGTTACCGACAGTTCACTCAGTCACACTTTCCCACTTCTCTGTGAGGTCCCAGTTTACCATCCACTGAGTGTAATTAGATGCCAAAAGATGTCTGCCGACAATGTAGCGATGCTACGTTTGGCTGATTTGGGGTTGCGGGTTTAACAAGGAAAAGTGGCTTGCTGCTACTTGTTAACTAGCTCAAGCCCAGTGGTTAAAAAAATGAAAAGATGATAACAGCTCTGTAAATCAAGGTGTGTGGTTTTTAAATTGTGTATCAATGAGATCTGCCTTGGCTGTTATGGTGGCACATAAAAGCAAAGAGAGAAAATAATCGCTGAATTCTACTGGAGCGGGTCAACTTGAAGCTACTACAAAGGTCCTCTCATATTTACTGGATGCTAATCAAAAGTTAAGTTTCAATAAGATTGGATCAAAACCCTTCTGATGGCTTGCTTTGTTTTAGCCATCAATCTGTCTTCTACGCGGTGTCACAAAAGATATTTATAAGTTTTCCCCATCGAAGTAATCCCCCCTGGAGTCAGCCCGGTCTGGCATATCCGATTTTCGCTCACAACACAAAGCGGGGGGAACAAACAAACGATTACTCATAATTCTGAAAACTCATAAATCGGTGCACTTGTAATTCAAGGTACTAGTGTAGTTTGTGTGACTTAATCCAACTCCAAAAGTCGAACATGGTTAGATTAATGAATAATGAATTTTAAAAGTCTGGTTTCACTTGAATTAATGCAGTAGTTCAAGGTAGTACTTTTGAAGCTGCTAACTGCCCCGTCAGCATCGTCAACACTGGCGAGAAACAGCGTGTTGGGAAATTGATCTCTCCATTATGATTGACACTTTCAGGTTTGAAGAACCTACACTTGAGCTTGCATGGATAGCTTTGGCGAGATCTGCAATAAAATCACAACTGTGGGTGCGTGCGTGTTTCGCTCAGCAGGCGGAGGCTTCTTCTGCTCTTACCTGAAGGCTGTTATGAAGACAGATGCCTACACAGCAGGAAACAAGCATCCAATACACACTTACACACATGGGGATGTCCTGACTCGCGTCCAACTAGCTTCATTTGTTTTTACACTCATAGGATGGGACAAATCTTCTTCCATGACAACATGCGTGTCAAAAAGAATGAACACATACAATCACTCATCCACACCTACCAGTGCTGACGTAAAGTTAGCCATGTGAATCACTATACTGGCTAAAGTTTTACATAAAGTCAAGGGTGACTGATTGCATGTACCTTGACATTCTGTCTGCTTCTTTTTTACCCTCTTCTGTTTCCCATTTATCCCATAAGTTAGTTACTTTGCACCAAGATTAGACAAGCATTACTCTGCCTGTGAGAATTGCAAATTAGCTTTGCGTTAGCTCATGAGGAGATGGGAGGAGACAGGAGTCGAAGGCGGAGGAGAGATAAGCTGATGAGTATGTCGGAATTAGACCTCACTCACAGTGGGGAAGAAACAATGCTGGCAAAGTTCTACAGGGACTTTTTGTGACAAATTGCTGTGTTTTAATGTCACCAGTGACAATTTCCAATTGCTTGTGTGTTGAGGACTTACTGAAGAAACAAAAACACCACTGATGAGCTTTTTAAGGGTGTACAATTAAAATAAATTACACCATAATTTTGCACTTTTGTTTTACAGTGAACTTCAACTGGAGTGTCAATAAATGTAATCTTTTATTAGTGACAAGCAGTGTCTCATTAAAAGAAGTGACTGTCAACAAATTATTTTTTTCAAGTGCTCGTTGAAAAGAAAGTAAACACAGTAGTCAAAATAGAGTATTTTTAATATATTTTATAAACAAAGTCTGGTTTAATCCAATCTTTGTATAAAAAGACCCCACGCAGTTAAACAGGCCTCTTTTTTATATTTGAGCGTTTCCGCTCATTCTTTTGCAGAAAGGCCAGATTAAATTTCAAGCATAAATAAATATTGTGAAAAGGTCACCTTCCATCTGTTATTTGTACAACCTCTAAAAGTAATTACATACAGAATTGTGTCAGCAAAGCGGTTTGTGTGTTTTCCTTGTCTAAACAGCATCTCTCCCAGAGCTCATTTCATATACAACTTTGGACTGTGCTATTGTAAACAAGGTTAAAAATGTGTGACATACAGGTTCATTTACAAGTATTAATTTTAAAGTCACTGCGAGTAAATCTGGTTTAGTATATTCACCCCTTAACCCATAACCTCTTGGCGTGATCTTTTAATACTACTGGGAGTTGATACCATGCTTTTGAATTACACTAGACCTCAAAAACTTAGAGGCAATAATGCATGTATTATAAATGACATAACGGGATGCATCCTGGCTGCTGCAGGATCGCGTGCTTGCCTCCTTTTAGGAGAGGCAGCAGAAAGAGGTCAAACGTGACATCAGGGGAAAGCAAGTGATGCCACAGAAGCACCACTCGGCACGCTGAGGATAGAGAGAATGAGAGAGACAGTGAAGAAGAGCGAGAAGGAAGAGAGAGAGAAATCTCCTGGTGCAGCCTTTAAATGCCAGGAGATTGAGCAACTTTAAATTCAATTACATTGGCTTGTCCAGACATTCCAGTTCGGGAACAAAAAAAAACTTTTTGAAGTCAAAGCATTGGTACTGTCTATTAAAGTCTCTTTGCTCCATATTCAATCACTCTTAATGTCATTAAATCCCAGCAACATTTAAGGGTGGAGAACCCTTTCGAGATGGAAATTCTAAAGTAAATGCAGGCTCCCTGGAGGAAAACAGAAGGAAATCTAGGGAGGAACACGAACCAACTCAGGTCTCTGCTGGTTACTTTCATCCGGGTTGAGGCTGTGAGACGTTTACCCCGCAAACTGCCACAAGAGATCGTGAATACCGAATGTTTGTTTCTTCGCAACTCAGCGCAGATATTAGATATAACCCCACCAGGCTTTAGACCAGTCTCTCGAGTCTTGGTCTACTCTTACTCGACTTAAGTTAAGATCAGCGACTCACGCTTGGGAATTATGAAATTTATTTTATTATTTTGTTGTCGTTGTTGCATTAAATACTCATATTTGTGAAATGGATATAAAATAAATAATTTATTGATCCTTTGCAGGAAATTGCATTTTGCAGCAGCTATAATGGGTTCACGTCAAAGTAAGCAATAAAGTACAAAAAGTCATTTATGGCTCTCGTTAAATCCCAAAATTTTATCTGGATGAAGTAATGGCAAATGTCTACGTTAAGCACGCACACAAGGCACCACAAGTTTGATGTCCACTTTCGGAGACTATTGGGGAAGTGTATAAAATACAGTTAAGTGGTTCCATGTAATTTTTGAATCTCGAGATAACTTGAACCTGAATCAGAGATTAAATTTTGTATTTTAGATTATATTGCTGAGCAAATTGTTAAACCAAATTCAGAGATTTGTTTCTAAATACATTTTACACGTTTGAAGATAATTGCTGAAAATGTGTAAGACTGAGAAATATGTGGTACTCTTGTGGAAATATAACGTTAAACTGTTTTTCTCCCTTGCAGTTTTCCTGATTTTGGGGGGGGCGTGGCTAAAACGGGCATATCACGCAAAGAAAAATGCGAGGAGTGGGGAATTTATTTTGAAACAAGTCCAACTTGACAGCCAGCATGTGGATTGGGACTTCGGGCTGGCATGGCCACTTTAGAGCACCTCGTTGTTGGCCATCAGTGTGTGCACATCACGGGAAGAGGGCAGAAGAGTGAAGTAAAACATTTTAAAAAGTCAGATGTGACACCCAGTTTGTGGACAGGGGCTTCGTGCTGGCATGGCCACTGTAGAGTGACTCGTCACAGCGTGGAAAATCCCACGAAGATCCAGTGTGGTATTTCAGCCCCCAGGGGCTCTAAAATATAGATTTTCGGGGGTGAAACATACAGTTATGGTTTTACAATTTTTAAGCCCCATTTTCTTTATACTTTAAATTTTTTTTAATCTTTCAAATGTGACAGGATTGTTAACAACACTCGACACCGTGTTGTGTCAAATTTAAGACATTTATTTTCACTTTACATTTTGTTGTAACTCAGCTAATACAATCCTTGTTCAAGCTGACTGTCTCAACAGGGGCCAGAGTTAAACCCCTCACTGACGTGAGTGAATTGACTCCGGCCAAAATGTAAAACATCATCTCAGATTGATGCCTCTGATGATGTGACACAACATGCACACACGCAAGCATGCACATGTGCGTGCACACACAAGCACACAGTCTGCTGCTTCATCATCACTGTGCTGTTTTTCTCTTTTCCCTGTGCCCTCCTCTAGAACTGAAACACTGTTAATGGGAATTTACTGCAGGACCTCTGGACCACCCACCCCGTTGCTCACTTGTGAGATAAACAAGCGATTGATGAATCAGCCGTAATGCACAGGCTTACTGGCACAGACAGCATGCAGCCCACAGTAAATATGTGCAGACAGGATCAGATTTCGACATTAGCGGCGAGGAGATGCATTTATTCGCCGCTCAGCTAGGCTCATAACAGTGCCGAACCTCAATTACCATGTCTGAGAGGTGTAGATAATACAAGCAATCGGCACCACTCTCAGCCATTGCCTTCTGTCCAGTGTCTGTCTGAAGCTGCTACACTCATTATTTGTTTCTTTTTTTTTGTAACATCTACACACACGCTTGATCTCACCATGGCAGTTATGTTTGTTTTTACTTGTATGAAAAGAACTGCAGGGGTTCTTCCTGAATTAAAAGGAATATAAAGTACAGAAAATTTCTCTTTTTTAGGAATCACATTATTATATGGCTATCAAGGTAAGTGTCCTTCGGCTTATGCAGCAAATGAATGTGTTAGCATGAATCCTCCATCCATTTTCTATCCCACTGATGCTCACTGTATCGAGCTTGAGCTGAAGCCAATCCAGGCTGATTTTGGGCAAGAGGCAGAGGTACAACTTGGACTGGTCGTCAGCCAAATAGTACGGCATGGATAGACAAGCAACCATTCACACTCACATTTACACCGAAGCACAATTTGGAGTCTTTAATAAACCTAGCATGTATGTTTTGGGAATGTGGCAGTAGTTGCAATAGAAAATGCAATCCAACACAGAAAGCCAACAGCCTGGATTTTAAACCACCAACCTGAGAACTTAGAGGTGGGTGTGCTAACCAATCGTTCGCGGTGCCAACTAGCATGAATCTTTTACAGGGGAAACGGGGGAGTTAAAAAAGACGGAATTGCTTGAAAAGTGGACAATTGTTGAGCCAGTTACGTTTTCAAACGAAAAAGCCCAAAGTTTACAAAAGTGCTGAGAGGAACAATACAAATGATTAAACTATGCCTTCGGGTTTTTCTTAACACTTCGCTCGAGTCTGGGTCTGAAATTTTCAGAAGCTTTGACTTGTACTTGCCTTAAATGTAAAATATCAAAGTTAAGAATATATGACTTTTGTCCACTACCCTTTTAGAAATATTTGTCTTTGCATTCCAAGGATGTCCACAAGCACTCATTATTGAGCACCGGGGCCTTTCCAAGCCAGCAGCTTTGCCCCGTGCAGTGCTTGTTGCCCGGGCCCTCTGTGAGGCCCCTCCCCTCTCTGTTCATCCACCCACTGGACGCTAGCCTTGAATTGTGTTTTGATGTTTCCACAGACCTACAATTGAGTCCTTTTCAAAGCAGCCAAAACAGACATTTGTCAATTCACATGCATCAGAGCACAGTTCGCCTCTCCCTCACACCCACTCCCGCTTTCTCGCCCCTTACTGTGTCTTCCCCTAGTTTTATCTCCACCACTGCGCCCAGTAACATGAATCCAGTATGAGGATGCGAGTGACCATGAGCCCCCCCACTGCGAGTGTCACATGCTATTACCATTATTTATAAAACTCTCTCAGGCTCGCCGGCATTGTTGGCTTCATCCAGCCCTCGGCCCTGCACACTACAGTCAATATTTGCACGCAATCCTGAACTGTTGAGAGTTTCCATGGTGGTGAGAGCCTCCATTACATGAAATATTCAGGACGCATGGAGACTCCCGTGAGGCCCAGTGCAGGGTTTTTACTCCGATTTGATTATACGCCATGATTTTTTCATGAGCTATGACAGTCCTGTTGAATTAGAGTCAGCTTTGAATTCTTGTGATAGTCACGGAAACCAGAGTGAACGAGGAGCAGGCGCTTCACTTCCCCAGGTCTCAACAAAATAACGACTTAATTTAAAACAAACAAGATGCACTTCAAAATGTTCATGTTACTATGAGCATTGCCACGATGTGACGCTATCCTGTAGCTTCTTATAGAAACATCTATCTCAATTAGAAATGTCTAATTGTGGCTTGTAATAAACCTTTGTTATTGAAGTACAAAATATAGCCACATTCCAGGTTTGTGAAAGACCGTTGGCCATATAGAGGATAAATATTGTCTTCATACTTATGAAGACACACTTTTATGCCATTACGGCAAATAATTAACGTCACTAAACTACATGTACACTAGTCATTTTTAGGAGTGTCCCGATCCAATCTTTGAGCTCGGAAATCGGTCTGATATCAGCAAATAAAAAAATGAGTATCATATTCGACTGGATCGAAAATCTCCACTTTTACCACTCTTATACAAGCACTTTATTCCATGCTCCGCTCCGCTTTAGCACTTGTATCAAGGCTGCAATATCGATATCAGATTGTAAGTGAAAAAAGTTGGATCGGGACATCCCTAATTACTTTCAAGGAAAAGCTTAATGTTTTTAGATTTGGTTAATTTATAATGGTTGGTTTATGCAGTGGAAAAACTCTCTTCTTTGTTCACTTGGTGAAGATTTTGTGGGTTGGTGAAATTTGGTCCTGATTTGTTTTGAAACTTACGACAAGTAGAAATGTCTTTGGAAAGATTGTGTGCATGAATACAGAAAGCAGTGTGAGTAGCAGAGGATGAGAGACGAGAAAGCACCTAAGACATAATGAAGTATTTAACAGTGGTGCCTCAGATAGTCATGGTCTTACAAGCGTAAAATGATCATTAGGGGGCCTCTAATGGTAAAATCAGTCATGCTACCACACCCAGGCTGTGTTCAAGGAAGTTAACAATCTTGCGTTTTCACCGTGTGATGATTTTATGCTCCATAAAAAAAATGGGATCCATTTGATGTGATGGCCGTGAAGCAGAACCAGATATCTTTTAGGCACCTTGCAGTGACTAAACACCTTATATAAAAACATCATCGTAAATTAAAAGGTTGATGTCCAATATTTACAAACAGAGAGAGGAGATGTTTATTTATTTATCAACTCAATGACAGTGTTACCAACCAAAGCCTTTTTTTTTTCCTTTTCTTTTTTTATGTTTTAAGTGGAATCAACTTTGGGGTTTATACTTATATTTACATTTATATATATCTATATGGGCAATCACAAGTCGTCAACGAACTTTCCATGCATGTTCATGGAATGTAGGAGACAGCCAGTGAGATCCTATGCAAAAAAAAGTCACTCAAGTTGGAATTGAATTGAAAGTTGTACGTTTCCAAGGGAAAAAAAAGGAAAATTATAATTTAAGAGTAATATTACAACTTTTTTTTCACTGAATATGCAGACTTGAACCATAAAAACATAATATTTGATTTAAATAAATATTTAATATTAAAGTCCGTCCCAAATACTCCTGTGTCCTATTCGAACATCTATTTAATGTCAAAAATCTTAACTCATTATTCATACTAAAACAATGAGACCTAATGTACTGCACTGCATGCGTTGGTTTCCTATGGCCTTTTCGTTTTTTGCAAGGAATAAAGTGGAAAGACAACTATTGGTGTTTCAAATTGTTTATTACAACAATTAAGAAAATATTTGCCAAAGCACTTAATAATTCAAATAACAATTAGACCATAACCATTCATGTTTTAATGTATATGTAATGAGAAAAAAAATAATTAAATCAACTAATTATCTTCACCGTGAATATTTCTGCTAATGCTCTGATAATTATTATTTTTTTACAAACAACCCAAAGCATTAATTTACAAAATGTCCTTATGTGAGAAACAAGATAATTTGTTTTGTATTATGTCCCTCTAAAACAAGCAAATTGGATCAATATTAACATATTACCAAATGTTCTCGAAGAAGGCCCAGTTTACTGTTCAGTGCATGGAACAGCAACGTGGAGTTACTCTGCCTCTCATACTGTATATGCTAACACATGGATGGCCAAGGTCATTCTCAACACCTGCCTTTGGTTGAGTGCACCACATGATTGTCAGCTGAGTCCAACATTGTCAATTTGGCCTTTGGATTCACACGAACACATTGAAGAGCACACAGATTCGTGCAGTGGGCGAGTGAGAGATAATTCAACTTAACAAGACTGAATCAAGGCACAACACAAAATGTGCAATGCACTTATAAAGAAATAATTGATCCAAGAACAGAGTGTGTGTTTATGTCCGTGTGTGCGTGTGCATTTGTGTGTGTGTGTGCGTGTGTGTGTGTGCGCGTGTGTGTGTGTTAGTAAGAGTAATGACTGTGCAAACACAAACAACAAATAGTATTACCAAAACAACTGCCTTATTGATGAAATGCAATAACATAATTACAATAATGCACCATAAATACTACAGTTTGTAAATAGTCAATGTCTTTATTCCTGGAAATTATTAGTGGCCCCTCATTGTCAGCTCAATGTGGAAGTTTTGCTTTGACCGAGACAACAACAGTACACTGAAGTCAGCATTAATACTTATATAATTAAATACATGAATAAAATAAGTTTGGAAAATTCTACAGATTTTTTTTTTTTTTTTTTTTTTTGGTTCCAGCATCAGTTCTTTGCCGTAGATGTTTACCTGACTGTTTTAGTCAGGAGCTGCAAGAGGCTGATGAATTTTTTTTTCAAGTTCAAAATGGTTAAGTTCAGATAGTGGATATAAAAAGTACACACACCCCAGTTTAAATGCCAGGTTTGTATGATATTAAAAAAATAAGACCAAGACAAACCATTTGAAAACTTTTTCAATTACCTGTACATTTATATTCAAATTCATGTTAAATGTGAGTTCAATCAGGGTTTCATCAGACCACAACTCATTTTCCCACATGCATTTGGGAGAAGTGCGTTTTTGCTCAATTTTAAAAACCAAGGATGAACAGATGCATCCTCAGTTATTGGAGGGTGAGCACATTTGTGCAATGACATTATCTCAGTTGTTTAATTTTATTTCCCCTCTCAGAAATCTATTTTTCTCAGTGAAGTTGTACAGGTTACAAGTCACATCAATGGTCGAAAAAGTTTTGAAATTATTTATCTTGGTCTCATTTTTTTATATAAAAAAAAACTGGCATTCAAACAAGGGTGTATAGACTTTTCCACACACCATATGTATCATATTATTGTGTTATTTCTATTAACCGGTTATATGAAACAGATTTAGTACCTCTGACAAGGAGGATAAATTTGGGTGCTCTTTTACATCAGGGCCCATTTTCATGATGATGACATATTTCCGGAATTCTTTTTCAGTGAATGAGGTGAGTTAGACTTCGCGCTAATCCAAATAAGGACCTTCACGGAGTTTTTGAGTTCCATTCAAGTGTTTTGTGTCAGTCACAGTCATCTATCCAATGTTTTCACTGTGACCATCAGACCTAGCCATGCATACCTAAAATGAATCTGTATTGTCATGAGAAAAGGTCAGGTATGCATATTTATGTATACGGTATATATATGGGGTCATCCTTACAGTTTAATCTCAAAATGTAGTTGTGAAGAAAAGCATGCCCCCGTGGAACAAATCACTTTTATATGACGCTCTTTCCTGCAAAAGTAGAGCAACCTTATTGTAGACCTCCAAATCATCCCTTAGATGAATGTCACTTTACTACAGGCACTTTCCAAATACAATTAACCTTTATGATTATGATGAAAAATCGAAAAATCGAAAAAAATAAAAGAAAAAGAAAAAAGAAAAAAAGAAAGAAAATCTCCGCTCTTAAATTTACCAGACAATGTCAATCAAAACTGAACACAAAATTCTGCATAATTGCATTAGGTCAAAGAATGAATATGGGCCATATTCTCCCATGGGCGCAGGTGTGTGCTTTTCTGGCTGCGTACATTTGCCGGTCCACACAAATCTGTTGTTTATGCACCCTCATACCAGCTACGTACTCTGGGTGGACCAACCTTAAAATGTGTCTGTCCCTGTCAAATCTGGCCCTGTGTGCATGCTGTGCTTATTCTCCCGTGGACTTAAGCATTTTTCCTCTTCCACACTCTGGAGTCTGTAGTAAGTCCAGCACCCCGTGAAGGTAAAACATCATATTGCACGTTTTGATTCAGTTAACCTGCCTGTCAACAGCCCAGCAATGGCTGACTCGTACTTACGGTGCGGGACACGCATGGTCTATAGCGCTCACCGATGCTCACCGACTGCCCAACAGCAGTAATGTGCCCCTACCTTACTACGCTGACAGGCGAACGTCAACATATTATATCATATTAACTGTTGAAAAATATCCGCACCAGAGGATTTGGCGAGTGCGAGGAGCTTTTCCTCTTCATGGTGCGCACGGCTCACTGGCGACGACGAATCTGCTATGAATGGTATTTTCAGATTTAAAGTGTGTGTGCTCTATTTCCCAAATGGATTTCTATGATCCAGTGAGTCTCAGGAAAACCCTGTGCTCCATAATTCACAGCTAGCCTCAGACTTCAATTAATCACACCTCTTTGGTAGCGTGTTTCAAAATGGTGGGCGGCAGAATGCACGTAGCTGAAAGGTGTGCAAGCCAGGCGTGTAAAAAGATACTTGGGCGCGAATGGGAGAATCTAGCCCTTAATCATTAATTGCTAAGAGGCCGTTTCTGAATCCTCATTTTTTCAAAGAATGGGCTGGTGAAACAGAGTTGGCAGGTTCCACAACAGGAGAATGCAGTTCGGAATGCCAGTGGATTTGCAATGCAATGCAATAGATCACATGTCAAGAACAGACAAGAATATTGATATTAATTCACATATTGAGGAACAGCAGGGCCACACTTGACATGATTTTGTCTGAACTACACAATCATGGTGTAAATTAATGTATATGGATGCGTAAGAGAAGCGTAGCAAAATATGTCCATTCCAATTATTTAATTGCAGGTACATCCATGTGTGCTGTAGTGTGTGCGCAAATGTTTCCGTGCGTGTGCAACCGTGTGAGGCTAATAATGAGGTGACAGCTGCTGACAGTGAGCCCAACTTGCGGCGTGTAAAGAGGTTATAAATAAGGCAGGAGTACTCCAGGCCGGCGTACACATTCTCTTCTTGTGAAAAGCTGCAATTACAATGTCAGCTGCTGTAAAGCTAACTTGGAGGGAACAAACTGAGCTAATTATTCACTCACTTGTTCAGTCAGTATGAAGGATGAGGAAATTGTGAAATTAACAAAAAGGGATGATGATGCTCGAAAAAACATTGCTATCTTTGGTCATTATTATTCGACTTATTCCAGCTGTAAGTACTAATGTGTTATTATTGTACAATATCACATTGAATCTTATTTCGTTTTGAGCAATGCAAACATGCATACCCTGTGGTGCAGTCTTAGCTAAATGATGAATTGTCTAAGTTCTATGTTGGCAAATACATCTGTTTTTAGCCAGTCGCATTGATTGATAAAGTATAAAGTATGACTAACACAAATTAACAAATTAAGAATCGTTGAACGACCCTAGTGAGGATAAGCGGTTTGGAAAATGGATGGATGGATGAACATCGGCACAGTCTGCATTCTTGTGCCATTCTAATTCGTGTTCGAATAATGCTGTTCTCAGAGCCGTGCTCAGGAGACAATATAAGGTAGCTCACCGAGTGAACCTGACCCCACAACAGACATAATAATGAATGGATACCTCACCAGTCCAGGTGCTTTGGTGTCAACCATGATTCAAAATATCTCTATTTTTAGTCTGAATGGGAAGCTTTGCTGCAGTCTTTTAACCTTCCATTGTAGTGTTATATAATCCTAATATAAGAATGCAAGATATGTGTATTTGAGCCTGACATCAATGACGACAGGATTCCTTGACTATCATCATGTGAAACAGTACATATATAACACAAATATACAAATAACTACAATACTGCAGGCGGCACGGTGGACGACTGGTTAGAGCGTCTGCTTCCCAGTTCTGAGGACTGGAGTTCAAATCCCGGCCCCGCCTGTGTGGAGTTTGCATGTTTTCCCCGTGCCTGCGTGTGTTTTCTCCGGGCACTCCTCCCACATCCCCAAAACATCCCAAAACAACGCATGGTAGGTTAATTGAAGACTCTAAATTGCCTGTAGGTGTGAATGTGTGTGCAAATGCTTGTTTGTTTATATGTGCCCTGCGATTGGCTGGCAACCAGTTCAGGGTGTAACTCGCCTCCTGCCGGAAGATAGCTGGGATAGGCTCCAGCCCTTGTGAGGATAAGCGGCTCGCTTGGGATGGATGAATGAAGTACTGCATTGTCATATCAATAATATTTTGCATCCGATCCTGCAGTATTATAACGTTATTTGCAAATAATAACGTAATAATACGTTATTATATATTATATATAATACATATATATATATATATATAAATATATATATTATATATTATATATAATACGTTATAATACGTTATAAAAGAAGTGCAAAATGTTTTAAAAAACAGAATTACCACATGGATTCTCACTTTGTCAAAGTGCTATCTATTAGCGTTAACACTTTAAATCCAACTTTATTATTTCTCTGGTTACCTGTTGTTTCTCCCAAAAGCTGATCGTAATTCAATTTAAAAAAATAAAAAAATAAATAAAACATTTAACTCATTCACTACCAACCCTCCTAGTTATAATTCATACGGTATTTGGCATCTATAGCACAGGTGTCAAAACTAGTGGGCCAGTGGCCAGATCCGGCCCGCCACATCATTTTATGTGGCCCGCGAAAGCAAATCAAAATTGCTAATTGTGTTCTATTGTAATAATGTTGATAAATAAAAAACAAATGTTAACAATCCCCCTTTGAAAAATAAACGTAGTAATTTAAAATATGTTTTTTTAGGCTCATGATTTTAAAAACTAGTTTTCCTTCCATTTGTTGTCTATAGGTTATTATATGAGGGGATAATTCCTTCATATGGGTTCACAGTCATAATGGCCCTCTGAGGGAAGTTAAAACTACGATGTGGCCCGTGACAAAAATTTGTTTGACACCCCTGATCTATAGCAGAAACAAAACGCATAGATCTAAACTTCAAACAACTATAAGCCTACTTTTGGCTCACCCTGTATAATGAATCATAATATTAATGTCATCTACAGTATTCCCATTTATGCATGCAATTCCAATAAAAATACTACCAGTAATAAGAGTGCATGAACTACTATGCCATTCAACAATTATTGTTTGACATCATCTTGAACTAAGTTGTTTATACTTTACACTTGACTATTTAACCAGTGTTAGTGAATTATGTTTCCCAACCCAAGTGTGATGTTATGGTTCCTGATATCAAGCAATGAGACCATATTCAGGCAGGAGCACAGACACAAGTTCAAGTACATTATTTATTATAGCTGCACGTAGCTACGAGTGCGTTTTTTGACTTCATATACACGTACATTCTCAAGCATACAAGTGTGTCTGCATGCTTGGTCCTATAAACTCACAGTTCGAGACACGCAGACACGTATGCATGCAGGCACGCGCGCATGCACACACAAACACAAACACGCATGCACGCACGTACACACACACACACACACACACACACAGAGGGCCACCTGCCTGCAACTGACTGCAAATATTGTCATTGTGTATTGTTTTTCAAAAGGATATTAATGATTTTAATTGAATTGGACAGGTTCCCTTAATCCCCAGGGTTATTTGAATGTAGTGCACCAAAAATGGGAATGGACATGATTATTGTGAAGACAAAAAGTCTCTTACAATCCATCTTGTCATTTCACAATCCTGTCCTTTGTCCTGGTGGTTTAATGTGTCGCACAAATACAAAATGGCAGGGTATCATTTTTAAATTCCAAATACTTAGAATGATCACCCATTCATTGTCATATTATTTCTGCATGGCACAATTGCTCTATTTTTAAGTGAGCTCCATGATTATACTGTCAACAATCACAAGTTGAATGCAGTTCAACTTGTGATTGCTGGAGCCTATCCCAGCTATCATCGGGCAGGAGGCGGGGAACACCCTGAACTGGTTGCCAGCCAATCGCATTATATTATTTAGAGCAACAATCTTGAACTTCATCATTGGGTTGAGGAATCACAGACTCTGATTTGTGTTTGTTTGACTCATCCACCTGTCAAGATCTCTTCAAGGCTACATCACCGCCACCATTCTGGTCATAATAGCTGCACCATTCAAGTGTGCTTCTCAAGCACACTTGTGGGGGACCTTGTAGATTTTTATATGTATTCCATGAGTCGTTGAGGTCAACTATCGACTTGAAAAGAGATTCATGAGAACTTGCAAAGGAATCCATGAAGAGCCAAGCAGGGAAAAAGGGTTGTCAGCCTCAACAGTGCTCTCTCGCCAAATTTAGCCTCTATGATAGATGGGTCATTTTATACACCATTAATCCATCCATTTGTCAATTACTAATGGAAATTTGGGAGGTAAGGATGGGAAGGCAGGATTCAGGAGCTGTCAAGTGGCTGTATGCCACCTTGCATCACTGCTGACTATAATTATAGTGTGTCTCCAAGGTAACTGAAAATGTTACAGAAAAAGTGCAATGACTGATAATGATGTTTCTTACCCTTCATGCTTGTTATCAATACTGTCATTTCCCGTGGTGATTTATATTGTGGTTTTTACTGTGAACAGCATTGGCCGTGTGCCATAAATTGTTTTGTTGTCTATTGAGCATCCACTTCTTAACAAGTGCTTTGTTGATGACATGGAACATTACAGTCGAAAGATAATAGAGATGGATTTGTTCCCAGACAAGTTTTACATTCATAATGAAAAGAATGGCTAGACATTATGGGAGATTCTACCAATAACAGTGCAATTTTGTAGACAGTGATTTCCTTTGTAATTGAGTCTTTGGAGAGTAAATTAGTGAGAATTAAGTATTTCAAAGCTTTACAATTTTTTATATTTATTAAACAATAAACTTCTTTATGGTCACTCTGGTCAGCAACACTGACGCCAAAAGTACTGTAGTTCTAAATAAAGGTGGGTCAATACAGAGAAAGAACACAATATGAAGGAGGTTTGTAAAAGGTTTATGATGACCTATCTGCTGTCAGTCCTCAGATATTACCCAGTAGTGTGTTTCTGAATGATGGCCAAATATTTCTTTACTATTCTGGGTTACTTTCATCCCGGTTTACAGCTCTGATGAGCTCCTCTCGCTATTTGGTCTGCTCATTCGCCTAAATATCACGGCCATCCAGATTAAAGCCTACGGCCCATTAGGCAGCCGGGGAGGTGGGTAACCACAGACCCAGCATAATGTGCCAACCTGATGCCGTAAGGTTCGTTCTCTGTTCCTAAATTGCGGTTTAAGGTTAGGGCTAAAATTATCAGAAGCATTTTAGTAAGTCAACTCATAACATATGATCAATATAAGAAATTATGCACAGGCTGGTTCCTTGACATGAAGAGGACATTAGTGAACCTGTTAGCGTTATAAAGTTTCATAGTCTCTGTTTTGCTGATATGGTTTTGTTCCAGCTTTTTGCCAGTGATGAGCACAAATGGACGGCGCTTGTTCTCTCGGCACAAGGGGAATAATAGCTCACAGTTAGGCCCTATACTCAACAGTCACACCTCACTGGAAACTATTACGGCAACGGAAACCAAATCATTGCAGGGGGCAGTGAGAGAGGACCTCTTGTAAGTGGGTTATCTCCCTCAATCATCATTCTTGTGAGACTGGTGACTTCCAGAGGGACATAATTTGCTTTTATTGACATGTCTTTGTTTGTTTTTTTGTTGTTGTTGTTCTTGTTTGTTTTTTTGAAATTTCCCAAACAATGAGGACGTAGTGGAGGGAAATGCAGTTAGAGTAGCAGAGGAATAACATCTTAGAGAGGCAACAATCCCAGAGTACAATATAAAAGTTCATTGTATGGTCCTACTTTGTCTATAATGGGCTGAAATAGGAAATAATATTGGCTTTAGGAAGACATAGTAATTGGAAAGAAGGACAGCATAGGGGTTTTTATGACAAAATGTTGAAATTTGGGTGGCACATGTACATTTTCTGTCATGTTTTTTTTTAGACCACAGGGATTTACATATAAATGTAACACAAACACACAATTAAATGCTTTTAGCGTATTCCCTACTTACCACCTTGAATATGCAGCAACACTTTTGTGATGATATGCGACCAATAACATTAAGTTTGATTTGTGTGGCTGCATCCCTCCACCAACACCAGACACAAACTCACCACTGTTCCATAAATTCTATCATACCGCCTTCCTTTGTTGTTGAATGTGTTGCATAGAAAATGGCAGCTGGCATTTTCTAAACATTGTGTGGTGAGTGGCTGCCAGCTAAGCATGGGAGACGGATTGTGATGTTGATGTATTTACTTTCACTGTGCTGACAGTGAGCTGTTCCTATATGCCCTGATTGGCTAACCCTCATCACAGCGGCCAGCATAGCTTTGTTTAACCCGGTGAGACGGCAGACGGTTTGCTTACTCACTCATGAGCCGTCCATGAAGATGAGGGGAAGACCTTCGATCTTGGCTGACATTGTTGGCTTGGCAGTCAAAGCCGCTGGTGCACTGCAATTGGATGGAGATAATTCTTCAGAGACAAGATTTGTAAATTCCGATGCTATTCTGCATCAATATTATTGGCTGAATTTGGCATCTTAGATGCTTTACACAAATAATGAAACTCTAAGTCAAATAATTTTAAATAACTATTTTGGGGGGAAAAAAATGTCTGCACTTTGTCTGCAAATGTTTAAGGGTAAACCTTCCATTGAGAGAAACAACAACAAGAAAAAACGCTCAATGGTCACATCAATTGAAAGTGATGATACTGAAATTTTCCAAAATGCACATTGAGAAGCCAAAGTTTCTGGGAGGAAGAATTGGAGCTTTTTGACATGCAATGAAGCATAGTTTACAAAGAAAATAACATTCTTCTCACGATGAAACATGGATGAGACTATGTATTAATTAATTAACAATAGTCTTTGTTCATCTTGCTATGCGAGCGACATGGAGTGACAACCAGAACATTTAAATTCTTCCATTAGATCGGAGAAAGTATATTCAACCTGTTAGCATTCATATCAACAGAATAAATCGTGGCTTGCGTGCGTGTCTTCATCAATTTTGTGTTCTATCAAAATCAAATAGCCTGGATTTCACGCTGAGTAACGTGAGTAAACTGAGATGAGATGATCATTTTAGTATTCATACTTTTAGTGACATTTTTGTTTGGTGGTGTGCTGTGAGATTTTTCTCATGTTGTGAGGTAGATATGCTAAATTACCATTAGTCCATCGTGCTGCCTTGGTAACTCATTATTGGCTATGTCATTATATTTATCTCAGTTACCCAGGTACAGTATGTGACGCTACTGTAATCATATCGAAATGCGTGCATAGATGTGTCTCCATAATGGGCTCTTGACTGACACGCGCACACACATACGCATCCATAGGCGCCCGCACACACGCACACGCATTGCCTTGTCAGCTAACCCCCTCTAGTGCCGAGCATCCTGTACAGATGCGCACAGTCTCCGTCGCCGCGTGCTTCATCGCCTCCTCCTGCCCTCCTCATCGTCATCTCTTCGTTTCAGAAGCTCGCGCGAACCTGCAGCGGTCCGGACGGGTGACAGAAAGCTGGGACTCATCGGATCACGACTGTAGGGACACCATCGCGTGCGCGATGTAGCCTTGCAGTGCAAAGATTCTTGCGCAGTTGTTTGAAGTGATGCAATAACTTAGGGACGACAGGAAATGTGCGAAGTTTGTGGCAGCTAAGTGTTTCTAGACTAATTGTTATTTTATTTTATTTTTTAACTTGCACCTCAGCACCTTTATTGCTGCTATACCGCGAAGGGATGGATCTCACGATGAACAACAAACGGGACCTAATGTAATCAAGAGCCGAGCCAGTGGATCGGTGCTTCTTGGACGTCCCTGCAGCGCTTTTCTTACCGGCCACGTCCGCGATCGGCTCAGCTGCGGCCGGTGGCCGATGTTGCAGCAGATATGAGTGTTGGACCAAGATTTGTCCCTGTTGCACTTTTTCTTGGAATTGTTCTCACTCGCTGTGGCCACTGCAACCAAGGTGAGACACTTTTACACATGCAGAAAATAGTGCTTCTCCGTTGGAGACACTTCAATACATGATTGCCCAAAGAGTCTCTGACATCATCTCATAAGTCACACGCATGAGTCAAAAGAACAAAACACATTATTAGTCTAGTTTGGATTGTGTCTGTGCTTTGCAGACTCCAGGATAGAACTGCTATTTTCTTTTAAGGCTGATCTAAACACATAGACATAACCCATATTGTAAACAGCTGCATAAAGAAGAGAGAAGACAAAATGGAATTAATTTGAAATGACTGACTTAAAGGTATGTACTCTATGTATGCCCCTCAGCTGATGTAAGGTATGTCTGCAATGAAATACCAATTTACTTGTATTAAGTGTTACTTTGCATAAATATCAATGCCACTCAAATTCTATATTCATATAAGGAGATGCAATGTAAGATAGCTATTAGTACAGACTGCTATCAAGTACCTACAGTGTTTGGCTCTAGGAGGAATTGTTTCACTTTTCACACTTGGGAAAAACAAAACAAAAACAAAAAAGCAAACATATGACAGCAAAATGCCGAATGAAAATGAATAAAATAACCTCCATGAGGATTTGATGACAAAATAAAAGCTGTATGGAAATCATTTGCAGTTTGACAACCTCAGGAGTGAATTAATTACACTTCAGTAAACACAAACACACAGTAAAAACAAGCAGAGATTGAATAACTGAGTGACAGAGTGAGAATGTGTGTGCGTGTGTGTGTCATTTTACAGATCTGTTTTTCAACATTTGTGTTAACATTACCTTTGTTTCTGTATGTTTCAATGCTTTTCAGGCTGTGGGAATCTGTGAGTGTGCATGTGCATACGTGTGAGGATGCAGACGTATAGTGTGAATGAGAGAGTGTGTCTGTGATTGTGATGACACGTTTCCTCTTTGCTTGTCTGCTGTCTTTTCAAGGATGTGTGCGTGTTAAAGTATTGCCACTTGGTGGTTTCCTTGTGGGCCTTAATATGCAGACAAACAATCAATCAGTGGGGGTCAACATAGTCTATAGAGTATTTATCTATTCTCCTTTTAAATTCTAGCTTCAACAAAATAGCCGAGTTATTTGTTTTTTTTACCTCTACACACACTGAATGTTTGAATGGTGTCTGCTGGCTTTTCTGTCCTTCACTCTTCCGTATTGACCGCATACACTGAGACCTCCAGGTACAATTGCCGTTGTCTTCCACCAAGTGGTGCGGCTCAGCGTGAAGATTTGTTAAAAGTCTCATTATGGGCTCCAGTGTAAATCTTTCTCGCAGGTCACTTTGTCCCAGTATCGATTTTATTACTTTGCCCAATTTAAGTCAAACTGTGACTATGCTATGTATAGTCAGTCATGTGCGAGTTAGAAAATAATCCCTTAATATCTTTACCAGGGATGTGTGTTTTTATTGTCCTGGATTTATTGGTTACTTCTTATCTAAAATATTTGGATATATCAGGTTTTCTTCCAAGTAGCATGATAATTGTTTACTTGATCATTCATAATTCTGCTGATTGCATGGAAATAACTGTTGATTAATTGCATCCTGAGGCAAAAGTGACAAGTGCACTGCTTGTCTGCACTGTCAGCACTGTTGATTCAGTCTCAATTAGTCAGCATGATGCTCGATAAGGCATTGTTTTCACAACTATTACTGAGCCAAGGCAACCATTTTTCGTTCGAAAAATCTCACGGTACACCAGAAAACAAAAATATAAAATAAAGTATGAATACTAAAATAATAAAAGCCTCTTTAATTGAACAAAAAGTTGATGTACTTGTGGGAAGCCATGACTTATTCTGTTGTATGAATGGAAACAGGTGGATGGATACACAAGGTTTATTGCACCTTCTGCAATTTTATGGAAGAGTATTTAATATTTGCCTGTCACAACATGTCGATGGCATAGATAGATGAAGAAAGATACAGTATATCTGTAATTAATAAATATTGATTTTCAGACATATTCAGTGAAATTGGATAATTTCCTGTGGCACCGCTGTTGATCTCTCACAACACCCTGACTAGGAATAAGTGAGATAAGGCAAGGTGAGATACGGTAACGGTTTGGTAACTCCTCCAGCATTATTTGGTTCAATATGACACTGACATCAAGAGAGGAGTTAAGAACATCCAGAGTGAGATTATTTTATTCTATAAAATTGTATTAAAAGATAAAAAATACATTGACAGCCACCACCACCCCCCCCCCTCCACCACACACACACACACACACCACACACACACACACACAATGAATAATAATAAATCAAGACAACGGTCTTTTACGACACCACGTATTAAATAATCATTATAAACAAACTGAAATGGATTGCGTTTGACCCGTGGTTCCGCTGTTAACGTTCTAGATGATTGTAGTTCACTTGAAAATGTAACAGATGACAACTGGCAGATGTCTACTGCATACAACACAATATGATGAAGTTGCACAGTTGCTGTAGTACACAGCATTCGGAGCCAAGATAGTCTCCAATCCCCCTTTGATCATGAAAATGACTATTTCCTAAAATCACGTTTTCCTTTCATTGTTTAGTTGTACTTTGTGTGCCTATCTATATGCTTGCAGGAAACAGAAGCTAATACGATTCCACTCGAACACTCTAGTGTAAATGGATGCTTTTGAAATCAGGCACAAAGAACTCCAAAGGCATGGGATTTCAAAGAAAATGTAGGACCCATTCCTGGCTGTTCAGAGAACAATCATAACAAAAACATTTTTACCTCCCCACATTTACTCGAGTGGGAGTGTGGACAGATATAACAACGTTATCTGAAAGTTTGAACAGGATCACCTCACCTTCACATACAGTCTGTCATTAATTTGTCTCAATTTTTTCTCCACCCAAAGACGACAGCAGAAATGTTCTCAGTAATGAAAATTCATGAATCCAATTCACTAACCTAAATCCTTGAGACCCTTTTAGATGCAGGAAAAAGATAATCTGAAGATGTGGTCTTTGTTCCCCATTTCCGACATTGCTGAGATTGTGATTGTCCTTCAGGAAGCAGAGTTTCAGGAATTACAAATCAGGGATGTAATCCATCCTCAGCTGACATATGAGTCACAGGGAAGATCTAACAGACTCGGTGAGAAAAGTCGAAAGGCAGCCACCACTACATGTTGGGAGTACATTCTGTAATTCTGTATCTATGACCCATATGAATACAACACCAATAAAAAGCGTGTTTGCAATAAAGTGTGCGTGTGGCTATTATTAGAATTTCTCTTGCTCTCAGTGGTGCCATATGCAGAGATGAAGTTCAACACCTATTCTACTCAGAGGTACTCTGTAAGGAAAACTCAATTTGTCAATCAAGGTATCAAAATGTTGACTTGCACGCCATAAGCGCTCAGGGGTGCATTTGAATTCTTAATGCAGGGAGAATGACCTTGTTTTGTTTTGTTTTGTTTTTTATCTATGCATTTCAATATAAAATGTTATTTAAAATGTGTTTAACCATTATTAGTGATACTATGCAACACAGACATTATTTTAAGGTCTAAACTGTAACTTGTGTGCACGTATATCCCATTCTTTAAAATGTTGTGACATCACCAATGCAGCCCTATGCCTGTAAAATGATCTCCCAGGTATACGGAACTGAAAATAAGTACAGCACATTCCATGTGTTGCTTTTCTCATTTACATGTGTCCTTGACCTTGTTGTATACAGGTGAAAGCTTAGGAACCAGTCTTTAATCATCCATTGAAAACACAATCACCAACCTTTGTGAAACTGAGAGCTACTTCTTCATTACTGATTAATGCGACGGGCTACCAGTTTGATACATACTTTTGAAATAACGTTTTTTCAAATTAGCTTGAAGTAAATGGTAAATTTCACAAATATAGCACTTTTTCCACCTTCAAGGAAATGAAAACACATTTAAGAACCATTTCCTCATGACCCAGCATCAGGAGAAACTCGGGGTTCAGTATCTTGCTCAAGGAACACTTCGACATGATCACAGGTACTCAGAATGGAAGCCACGACATTTGGGTTGGGAGATGACCACTCTACCAATGGAGCCATGTCATCCACAAACATGTTACTATTAATAACTAATGATATTTATCTTTGCAAAGACACTGATGAATAGACCGATCATGTTAATTATTTCTCACATTAATTATCAACTATGATTTAACAATAAAATATCAATATGCAACACTTTATTCTATAAATGTATGCAAGTGTTCACATTTCCAATTAATCACTTCTACAAGATTTTGAGAAAATAATAATATCCCATAACTGGTGAGCTATTATTAGAACAGGCCCGCAGGATACTCGTGGACCTTGGGGGTGACCTGGTGCCCCTGGACACAAGGTTTGCGACTCCTGATTTAGGCTAGATTAAATATTACCATCAGTAATTTGATGATTTGCCTTTCTGCTGTCTACAACCTTATTAAATATTCAATTTTAGCCGCATATCATGCCTGTCAAGTGGCCTTTGCTGGATACATTTCCATTTCAAAGCACACGATGCTCTCATATGCTGAATGGCAACTTGGTTTCAACCATTAGATGACAAAAGCATTACTTGATAGTGGGCCTGATTTGCTCAAAAGCTGTTGTTTATTATACTTTAAAAAAAATAAAAAAGTTTTCACCAGTGAGTCATTCATTCACTCGTGAAATTTTATTTAAAAAAAAAAATAGAAAATAGAACCTGAACTCAACTCAACTCAACTCAACCCAAGTTTATTTCTTGAACACTTAAAAAAAGTCAAACAACCACAACTGTAACACAGTGCTAAACATAAGAAATATCGAACAGGACACACACAAAATAAATAATAAATAATAAGAACAAAATTATAATATATAAAACTATTTTCTAATTGTATAGTAATATATTAATGTTATATACTTTAAAAACAAACTACCAGCACTCCTTGAACCAAACTGTCACAATCCTTATTTTGGTCCCCTGCTGTTCCGCCAGTGGCCTGTTTGTGGTCTCAAAGTGTATGACGCTGTGGTCAGCCTCCCTTGGCATTTGGCATACAGGGGATCCAGATTTTTATCCCTCTTGTTTCACAGTCCAACATGTTGTGTTAAGTTCTCAGTAGATGAGAGTGACAGACATGATTAAAGTCTCCATTGACCAGTATGATAACAACGAGATGCTGAAATTGTAATCTGCGATCACAGCATGACCTCACTCACGCTGGCTGCAGCGCCAGGAATTGAAGCTTAAATGTAAACAAACACAGTTGTCTAACAGCCGTTAGTTCCTCTGTTGGTGAGTAACCTCACATTCCTCATAACGATCCTGTGGATCTCCTGTATCCTGTCCCATTTCGTCTTTTGTCGCTAGCGCTCATCCCTCTCCAGGATGCATTTTTTGCTGAGGGGGTGTCGACCGGCTGCTTGTTAGGGGTGAAGCTCCTCGTGGTTATGGGTGAAGCATCACAAACAAGAGAGCAAAAAAAGTCTGATAGCAATTAATATTCGTCAAACAACATGTAAATGCAAAGTGATTCAATACTAACAGTACTTTTCCATATGGCATAGCTCACTGCATTTCTAGATGAGCATTGTAAACAAACGGCTAGAAAAAGAAGACTACAAATCAGAACTAATCAGACCTTAACTACAATATCGATACATCATGAAATGTGATTATTCTCTCAGGGTGGTAACCTCCTCGGGTGATGTGCAATGTTTTGAATAATTTTCTTGTATGCAGGTTTGGGTTAGAGGACTTGAGGGAATATTTATAAAGTTAAAGTTCATGAGGTACAGAAATAGTGCATGAAAGTTTGTCATGTCACTGATGGTGTAGTGGTACACTCGCCTGACTTTGGTGCAGGCAGCGTGGGTTCAGTTCCCACTCAGTGACGGTGTGAATGTGAGTGCGAATGGTTGTCCGTGTCTGTATGTTCCCTGTGACTGACTGGCGACCAGTTCAGGGTGTAGTCTGCCTTTCGCCCGAAGTCAGCTGGGATAGGCTCCAGCGTCCTGTGACCCTAACCAGGATGAGGGGTGTTGAAAATGGATGGATGAAGTTTGTCATCTATTAGCATGTAGGACAGACCTTCTGTACATAGACCCATTACTCAAAAAGTATTAGTAATGTTGGTTGACGTGCTAAATTTACTGTAGACAATACAGACTAGCAGCCAGTATCACAATTTTCGGACAAATGCAAATGTACATAAAAATAAAGAAATTGCCGACGGATATGCTGCTATTTTTAGGGTGTTTGTGAGGCATGCGAGGGCTCTAGGACAGACAGGCGATGTCATCATTCCGCTGGAGCTCCATTTATTTGTGAGTTGGCGGGCTCATGTTCTATTTATATCAAACTAGTTGAAGTCCCGGCGGATTGCCTGCTCTAGGCAGGGTCTGTGGGTGCCCTCGTGAAAGATAACTCTACAGAGGATAGGGCAAGGGATTGACGGCTATGTATTGTATATTGAGTCGGATCTCGTGCAAGTTGTTGAAGCAATGTACTCTTTCAGAACTACAAGTGTGGGTACATAATTTACCGTACATGCCTAAATGTAAATCTGCCCCCAAAGAAGATTCAGATTCATAATAATAATACTGCTGCTCAAACAGCCCAGAATTTTTTTAATTAATTTTTCAACACAATTATTTTAGTTAAATAAACACGTAAAAAATTGTCTCCATAAGATTGGTTTCAACATTTACAAATGAGTGAAAGTCCTCTCTCCTGCAACCATAAGTACTGCCCCTCATATTGATCACATGTTTGTTATTCAAAGTGTGAAAGTGCCCACCACAGTGCGAGCAACCGGGCCAACCTTCAGTAATCAGGCCGTCCCCAGGAGGAAGGTACTGGGCAGGTAAGCAGCACAAAGTGGCCTAATGATGCCCAATTAAACCAGTGGCTTTTGCCAGCTAGTCTGTTCAGCCTGGCAGTGGCCCTGACGTGATGTCCGCGGGCACAGAAAGACAGATAGAAGTGGGAGCTCTTCCAAATCCAGCCACCATGAAGCAAATATTAAACCAAGCTTAAAGAACAGAGACGACAAAAGTAGAAGGACTTTAACGTTAATGCTTACATGCCAGACTAAATGCTAAATCCTAATCTTATAGGACTGTTTTTTTTAAATGAATCAATGCCCATTTATGGGGCAAATTAAAAGTATAGTGCTTGCTCAGTGCTTGCTGTTTGCAAGCCTGTTACTTTTTCTGTCATTATTAAAGACCCGATTGTAAAAAAAAAATCTTCTGAATAAATAAAATAAAGAATTTCAAGGTGTTGTATTGAAACGTTATAATTAGACAGCTAGTCTTCTAGTTGTACAATAAAAAGCTGTGAAGTGAGAGTGGTGGAACCTCTAAAGGTGAATGCTTTGCAATGTTAGATATTTCTGATACTCAACTTCATTGGTGGGGAAAAATATGACTCCAAGGTTACACAAAACTGAATCTGAACGTCCATCCTGTATGATGTTAGACGAGACCTCAGCATCCCTGTATTATTGGACAGAATCAATTGTAAATCCTCACTGTATAAACTAATTGCCTGCAACAGAAAGTCAAAGTTAATGACTGCTCACAGTACCAAGAGCCACTCTCTATGTTTACTATGTTGCTGTTCCATTTAAGTCTGGTAAGCATACTTTCAAACTGCTTCTGACTGTCAACCAAATCAAGAAAGCATTCTCTCTGTGGAGTGTAAATTTTAATACAGGCTGACTTGGCAGAAATTCATCCGATGGTTGTACGACCAGTCGGGAGCTTCCGGTTGTCCTTCATATCCCCCTTTACACTCCCTGGCTAACGACTCCAGAAATCGGCCCGATTCAAAAATTTGTCATCGACTCAGAGTTGAACTGGAAACTGGCTTAATTTTATCTTAACGTCAAAGGAAAAATTGCTTACCAAAAACCAAAAGGCAGGAAAAACACAAACTCATTCGCAAAAGGCAAAAATACTGCATTGGTAAATACACCAAGAAAATCTGACTAGAGAAGAAAAATGGAAATTTCCTTTTGAGATAAACAATTCCATAACATAAATAGCAAGGAGTGACAGTGAGGTATAACAAATTATCTGACAAAGACAGACAAATGCAAGTGAACCAAATATAAATACAGTCACAGGAAACAGGAGAGAAAACATAATTGGCAGTAAAATGTTGATTTGTTGAAAACCAAAACTGAACGTGGCAAGGCAGACCAGGACTGATTTTAAAATGAGATGCAGATGCAACAAAAAAAAATATGGATGAAAAATAAAATACAGCCCTCTATTTTTTGTATTGTATATCAAATTTATAGATGTGGATGAGCTGGAGCTGCCAGCTGCATGAAAGCCACAATATGACAAATAGGCCTTAGAAAAAGAGTAAACAATTTTGCCTAAAAGTAGCAAAGACAGTGTTACTGTGAAAGCTTGAGTAAGGTGTATGTACTGTATGTCTTCCTCCATCTAGTGCACAAGATGGTTACTAAGAGCTTCCAAAGTAATAGTACAATGATACGCAAGGTGCTACCTTGTGTCATATCAGTGTTTCTTATATCAGTTCTCGACAAGGTGGGCATACATCAATGAGCAAACAAACCTGATGGAAGTCTTGCTGAACAGATGGAGAACCACTCTGTCATACAAGCTTGATCGAGCTGGATTGGCTCATAACTGCCATAAAAAATGCCCCATATTCCTCTCTGCTCGTCAGAAAACCTCCACAGAGATGTAAATGTCACTTTTCCTTTACCCAAACATAGCAGTTTATAAATTATAATAATGTATACAGCATTTGTCGTTATTTGAAGCGCTGTCAGTTGTAACACTAACTCTCTACGTGTAATGATTATGTGAATGGAGATTTATCCATCCATTTTCTGAACCGCTTACCCTCTTTCGGGTCGCGGGTATGCCTGAGCCTATCCCAGCTGACTGTGGGCAAGAGGCGGGGTACACACTGAACTGGTCGCCAGCCAATCGCAGGGCACATGAAAACAAACAACCATTCACACTCACATTCACACCTACGGGCAATTTAGATTCTTCAATTAACCTACCTTGCATGTTTTGGGGATGTGGGACGAAACCGGACTATCCAGAAAACCTACGCAGGGACGGGGAGAACATGCAAACTCCACACAAACGAGGCCAGGATTTGAACCCCGGTCCTCAGAAGTGTGAGGCAGATGTGCTAACCGGTCGGTCACCAGCCACCAATGGTGATTTATACAGGACATATTCTCACTAACAGAAATTTGTGTCAGCATAATCAGCCAGTATGCTCCCGCACCTCTGAGGGCTACTTTCACAGCTCTAAGTGGACAATGGGACACTGTTAGAAAACACTGAAAATGCTCTGATTTGTGTGTGATTCACTGTGTAATATTCTCGGTTGATGGTCACTCAAGGACAGATTTTGGAAGTAAGTGGTCTGTTGCTTATCGTCAGAGTCAACACTGATGCCTCATACAACTGTAGCATAGAAATAAGTGATTAAAAACACTTCAAGTCTAGTGTGCCGCATTATTCCTGCTATTATTCCTGCTATTTCTTAATCTCTCCCAAACATGGAGGAGGTGAACATTTCCTGGTTTAACTGTCTAAGACTCTCCAAATGTCTCCCAAAGCCCCAGGAAAAGTTGCTAGTCACTTTTTGGGAAAAATAGTTACTAGAGAGGTCTGAACATTCGTTAAATATAACAAGTTGCCAACCCCAAACTCTGCCCCTAGTCATCAGGTACTTAATTGGCACACCCCACAGTAAAGTGGGTGGGACGAGCAGTGGTTCATTTGCATGAGACAGGACAACATCCTGAAAACAGACTGATTTCAACTGGTTCTCTAAAGAGAGGGAAAAATATACTGTAATTTGTGATCCTTGGGGTATTTTGATGAGAGCATGTCACGTTATTACAACAGATGAGAACCGTTTTAAATTGTGAAATTATGCATTTCTTCAAACATACAGTATTTCCATTGCAAGGTTTGACTCCAGCTGGATTTGTGTTCATATCTCAGTCGCACACTAAGGGAAGCAGATATTGTTGCTGAAAATGACTAAAAATGGTGGATGGCAGGCAAAGGAATGGACTGTTGACAGCAATTTGAGGGCAATCTATCAGTCCCAAAATTGTGTGGCAAGTGGCGACACTGTTGTTCCTAGTGTTTGTGTTGCCATGCTGATAAATATTCATTCAAGAAAACTCATTTCTGGTATGATAAAATGCCTAAATGAACATGTTTATGACTGATATTTCAATTTTCAGTGTGAAAATTGAACTTTTGTGTGTTGACAGATGGATAATGGGTGGATTTCCCTCCTCTTTTTCATTTCAGTTGTGCTGCTGGATACAACGTCTGTGCTTGGAGAGCTCGGATGGAAGACGTATCCTATAAATGGGGTAAGGACTCTGTGCCTAACTATAACAGTTTCTGTATTTACGCTCCATGTTGTTTTTGTGTCGTCTTTGTAGCACTGAGCAGATCGATTATAGTGACGGTTACATGTACATCTTTGTTTTCCGTCAGACGCCTCTGGCCTCATGGGAAATAAGGTAACTTGGAAACAAATAATGAGATAAGGTCTCTTAGGAGGCCTTTATAATGTGGTTCAATCTTTCCTTGTCAATTCCTTTCTTTTCTCGTCACAACTGAGCCACATAAATATTTCTATCCCTTAAATGTGAATCAATGGAAAGAAAATTGGGTGGCAATCAGTCGAAATGTCCAGCAGCAGCTGTAATCATGTCACATTTTGAAAAGAAATATATAATACAGTATAAATACATACAGCATCTGCAGGAGAGCGTAGCAACACTGAGTGAATAAAATTTAACTGTGCATTTGGACCTCATTTCACCTTTGGTTGCCAGTCCTCCAATACAAGAGAAATATGATTGCATGCACTGTGCCTAACACTGTATTTACGACAGTCTACTACTCAAAAAGGATATTTCCAATTTGCTCAGGCAAGATCCCTCAAGCACAACAGCAGTATCCTACCTAACTGAAAATGTGAACACAAGTGTGATGACCACTGAAGGTATTGGTTCATTGAACTAAAAATGACGATGATCTGGACATTTTATAGATTAGCCATACATCATTTAATAATAAATGTATGTATTGTTTCTGATAAGCTCTATTACTGTATTTACTTTTAATTCATAGGTCATTCACTCTCCTCTTTGATATTCCTCAACTTTCTGAGTCATGTTCACGTTGTTATACTTCCTTTTGTGTGGGCCTACAGTAACCATAAGTCTATGGGCTCTATTTTCGCAGACGGTAGATCTGAGGTGGAGTGCAAAAACTGGCATATTTTGATTTTCGGAAGGCTCGCTCCCCATGTTTGCCAGTTTCGCGGACCGGTCTGCGACAAGCTGGGACTACCGGTGCAACAAGGGTGTGTCCTTTGACACGCGCCTGGGCACAGTGACAAGTTAGTGGCAAAAACCCAATCTAAAATTATGCCTGCAAGGACCGCGTCTAAGTCCAGCGCAGTAGGTAGACTACTGGTCTAATGTAATTTTGGTGAACTTGATCAGGGCACAGGCAGTCAGATTCTGAGGTCCATGGACATGTGGTTGATGTCGGACATATTTCATTCAGAAATTAGAACAATGTGAACAGCGGGCATCTAACCCTCTGAATCATTGTAGAAATCAATTAATTTTAACTGTTGTTCTGATGATGCTGAAGTCTACTTTTCAGCTAAGCTTAACGAAGTAAGTCACCGGCCCTTTTACAGTAAATGACACGCTCAACCGCTCACATTTGCTGACAAGTTTATTATGATCTAACTCAATTTATTATCTTTGCGTGTCCTAATTGCACTTCCACATTGCATAAATCTGTCTATTGTCCCCAAGTCTGCAAATAGTGTGACTGTTAAGTGGCACTTAGTAAAGTACAGTACAGTATATATCCACCAGATTTTTCAATAGATCTCCCTTTCTGTTTCTGTCTTCCCAGATTACTCTATTTTTTCATTCTTTCATTTCATTCTCCCATGAAACCTACAGATTTGTTCTCATACCTCATTTTTTTGTTCTTTGTTTTCTGCCAGTAAGCAATTTGTACAAATTTAAAACAGCTACTTACCTTGCTGAGAACCTTTGATTAGGTAAACTGTCATCTTGAAACAACTGTTTATTCTCTGCAAAATGGCAATATTCAAAGTTTTTAAAGGAAAGAAGATATACTGTACGAGTGGTGACAACATTTTGCAACAAAGGCACGTTTCAAAATGTTAGTGGGTGGGTTTATTTGTTTAACATTTCAAAATGTTAAACAAGTTCTTGATGTTACTACAGTTAGAACAATTACTGTACTGTATATTTATATGGAGCACAATGTTGCATGCAGGCACTTCTCCCACATCTGTAAGACTAGGGACTCTTTTACTTTGAGTATCTACTTAAATGATCCTCTTCAGCAGAATCCCTCAGGTCCCGCCTTTCCTCTGTGTGCTCGTCTCTCTTCATGCAAGGTCCACAGTAACCCATATCAGGGATATAGGGGTGATTACATCATGTAGGTCATGGTGACAGCTAGCCAGAGTATTGAGGAAAAAGGCAAGGGGAGGCCAGTGCCTCCATGATTAAGCTGTCAGCCCTCTCCCCTCCTCACTCATCCACTATCCACGGATTTAGCATTAATATTTAAGGCATCAAGGTGAGAGGGCCTGCGGGAAGGTGTGAAGATCTTGGGAGGTAAAATAGTTTAAATCCCCTTCTCTTCCTGGGACCCAGCAAGAGTAAGTCAATCCCCACCACATTAGATACAGCCTCGTATCAGGCCAGTTGAGTAAGCCACCTTGTAGCTGCCTGCCGGGGGTGTACCAGTTGTAGCTTGACATATGAACTGCGGGTGGCTATTTGAAATGGATGAACGTCCGTAATAATAATGATGATGACAAAAAAAGTGTTGCAAGTCCTTAAACAATTAAGACCTCTTCGAAATTGGAAGATCAGAAACCGTTGCTACCCCTCATTTGTTGTATAGAAATAATAGCAATATAATATTTGTTAGGGATGTGGAGCAGAGGTACCGACAAAACAGCCAAGTTGCAGGAACAAACTGCTTTTGCAACTTCAATTGTAGTCTTTCTCATATCAGTGCACTTCCCCATGGGTCCATATATACTGTATCTCCAGAACTCTGGGAAGTTGTATCACATGTTTACAAACTAAATTGGATTCCTGCCTGCAATACAATGTTCTGTGTAGTTATTTTATGCCGATTGTCCATGTATATTAAATTGTCCTATTTTAATTCACTGTCAGGTAAAATTTATATTTGCTTAACACTACATCTATATTCCAAACCATGCAAACTTACATAATGTATGTGTGTTGATATGTTTATATTGGTATAGAGTTTATATTTTTGAAAATGTGTAAACTCAAAAGGAAGGCAGTAGCCAAGAACGTGGCTTATTCCAAGGGGGGTTAAAATTCTGCCACGGGTCCTAAAATATGGAAATTGGGACTGGGAGTTTGCTTCCTAGGTGAAGTATACATATCTATATCTTATCTTATTATCTGTGTCCACCATGTTGAATAAATATATACGTTTCTAGTTTTTACAGGTCTTCTTCCTCATGCAAGGAAGTTGTCTAAATTTTTGGAGTTTGCAGTTTTAAAATGTAGCCTCACTTTACCAATCTCAGCACCCAACCCAATCTCTAGAACAAAGCCACAAATGAAAGTGAAAGTGCGTAGTTGTTATAAATAGTCACAGAGAACACTGTTCAGCTTCAACATAATAGCGGTGCTAGGGTCGCAATACTAAGCTAGCATTAGCACTGTAAACAAGCCAACTTTACCCATGGCTGCTATGTTGGGAGCAAGACTTATTCGTAAAGGTGTTACCATGACACTAAATGGTTTTAAATTTTATTTATTTTTTTAGACTGTACAATTAAAAATTCAAAAAGAGATGATAAACTTACCAGGCGTGCAGAAATGTTGCTTATTCCGCATTGCCTCTGATTCTTCTTAGTTGCCTGAGATCCATTTGCTACGCTTCTATTTGCTTGTCGTAGTTGTTGGCAAACGAGGGATGGGCATTTTTCTTTTTTTGGGAGGTGGATATTCCGCCATAGTTTCATCAAACCTCCTAAAACCCAAGCTAACAGGTCAGCGCGAGGCAGCAGGTGTGTGCCCACTGTGTGATGCGTTTTTAGGAATCCCACTTCTCGTGTTCTCGGCAGGACATGCCCTGCTCCAATATGATTGGCTGCAGGACACTCGCCGCTACAACAAGATTGGCTGCTGTATCCCGGTAGGACATGCTCTACTGCTTCCAGACGGGAAAAGAAGTAGGTGACTTAAGTGTGGTGGCGTCAATATGAATCCCACCAACTGTAACTTTAGAAAACTGCAAAGAACCCCTTTAATCCAATTAATTCCCTTTTGAAATCCGGCAGTGCTCGCACCAACATGGTCAATTTGTGTACTGTTGCTGAAATATTCAACAATCTTTTTCAAGGAGGAAATGACTGAACCTCTTTTTACTGTGGATAATTTAACTTTATCTTGCATTTGGGTGCTTTTATTTGGAAGCTCAGATTTGTTCACTGCATCACCGTCTGTGTCTATTTGGCATAGAAAAATAGTGAAAAAAATAATACATACATTTTAAAAACGGTGATTTCACTCCCAGGCTGGAGATGAATGTCAGACTGTCAATCAAAAAAGAGCAGTGCCAATTAGTTTCTTTCTACCACAGCAGGTCTTTCAAGATATTATACACTGAAAACCATTTTTTGTTAAGTTGATAATTGTGTGTGGAATTTTATACTTTTGGGGAAATGAGGTGCATGACTGTGTGCTTCCTCTCTATGTTCAGAGCTATACTGGATAGTAAAGAGGCTCAGGGTGAATGAAGGAAGGACTGAGTGAGGTGAAAGTAAAGAGGTCTGATCTGGCATCTGCATGTAGCCACATTAAGTCCCAGTCCAAATAGGCAATCACTCTGCTGAAATATGCATGAGTCATTTCCCAATTCCCATGTGCTGGGTGCGTGAATTGGGAGGAGGGAGGGGGAAGGCCAGAGTGGAACAAAGTCCAGAGCACCTTATATTAAAAATGTCACCATTAATAGAAGGAATCAGTCTTTTTATAAGCATATACCTATTAATGACATATTAGTACACCGTTTAGGTAAATATCCGGCACCTCAATACCTTAGATTTGTTATCCAGTTGTGTGCATTGTAACTCTTACCACATGACAGGAAACATTTATTCAGAAAATCTTTGCAAGTGGCTGTATGCAAGGCAGACAAGTGGCGCTGAAAGAAGTCCAATGGAGCAAGTTCAGGGTAAACAGGTCAAATTGTTTGTATGTTATTTCTGCAAATGTAATTTTTCAGGAAAGTCTTTTTACTGCAATGTTTAACCAACCCGCATCTTATCTCAAAGCTCTTTCTGCACACGTGATATGATTAGCCATGAGACAAACCAACAACACAGAGGAAGAGCGAGAGTGTAGTTCTTTGAAGGACACTAACATGGTTTTCCTTCAGCATATTGAGTGATGGGCAGCAGTGGAAAAAAAATGAATAATCTGGAAACACTTCCCCCAGCGGAGGCTTGAGAAAAGAAAAGGTGTGATGATTTAACACGGCAGCGTTCATCCCAATGACCTCTGCCAAAACTGGGCTTAAGCAGTAGCGGGGGATTCCTTAATTGGCTTGTTTCTTTTCAGGGACACACCGGGGCCGATAGCTAATGTGCTCCCATTTGGCATCTCACTGACAGCAGAACATACCCTGACAGCTTTTTGGGCTAACCCTCACCATGTGAGGAGTACAGTGGAGGTGAGCCCGTGGGAGGTACACTAAATTATTGGGGGTTTTTTTTAGGTTCTACAAAAGTATCAATACTAAACCAATCTAAGAACTTTGAAGGATTGTTGTATATGAATGGAAACAAAATTATTCAATACTGTATATGATAGCTGGGCCATATAGCTGTAAAATGAAAAGCCACCACAAAAATCTGATACACAATTCCAATTGATATCCCCTTCTTCTCTTAAATAAAAAGAAACATTATCATTAAATTATTCAAAACAAGTTGAGCTAAAAAAAAAAACTAAATAAAAAACACTTTTGATAAGTGTACACACAAAAGAAAAGTGAAGTGGCCCAGTTTGAAAAAATCTAGCCAGAGGTTGTAGTGCTTTATCTTGAGTTGAACGAATGTCTGTTTTACTCGACTGAAGATTGCAGAGACACATGAACATGACGTAGCGTTGTTTGTCAACCCTGAGTTGTTTTGTTGTTGTTTTAGCCGAAAATAAAAAAGAAATCTTGGGCGTACAAATCATGCGAGACTGGCTGTGGCAACACCTGGCAGGAGAAGCCAAAATACAAGCCGATATACAGGTAGTACAGTAGGTTTTAGGAAAGAATGGTAAATGGACTGCACTTATATAGCGCTTTATCTAAAAAATCAGTGCCCAAAGCGCTTTACAAAGCCTCACATTTACCCACTCACACACACATTCATACACTAATGGGCGATTCCTGCCATGCAAGACGCTGCCAGGCTCACCGGGAGCAAATTATGGTTCCGTGACCAAACAAGTAGGGTTGTGGGGAAAAAATCGGCTAACTCGGTTAAGTCGACCACAAAAATTGTTCGGCGCCAAATCTTCTGTACAATTTATTCCATACAATCAGTACCAGAATATGCAGTTTTAAGGATAGAAGTCCAGCCCTCATAAATGTGAATAAAATGCATGTTTGTAGTGGGAAAAAAGGGGGGCGATTACTCGAGTTCTTGACGAAATATCTATCGGTTAATCTATTCTAAAAATATTTTGTAACAGCCCTGCAAACAAGGTTCCATACTAAATTCTGTAGGTCAAAGAAATTTGTTATTTGAAATCAAGCACTGTATACTTTCCAATTTCCCAATTTTCAATGAGGTCACAGTCTTCTTTCAGTTGCTATTTTGATACGTCAAACACCTTGTCATGTTTCACAGATTGTGGTTTATTCAAACAGGATTTGTCTCTGCCGCTGCTTATATTGTCAAGTAATAGCCTTGCACATAGTAGAGCAATCGCAACAATACATCAAACTTTGACACATCCATTTGTCTCACTCTTTGTGGTCTGAGAGAAAACCAAAAGAAGATATTGGCACGCCATGACTTATTGTATTTTGGTTTCTTAAGAGAACAAAATGCTCAATCTTCACCTGTTGTATTGTTTTAACGCACACATGTCAGGCCACCAGCAAAAATTATTTTGACGAAAATCCATCGTGACAGTTTCAAATAGGAGAGGAAAAATGGAAATACTGCAAAGCAAGATTGAACGATACGATGCTGACATCTTATACCTGCTGATCAATGGGATCAATAAAAATCAAGCTTGTGTACACATGGAAGATTCATCATCACTTGCAGTCACCGTTATTCTGTTAGTCTGTCGTCAGTGTATCATTTTACTCTAAATAATCACGAAAATAAAAAATAAAATTAATTTGAAATAAAGCAAAATGCAGACATATTTTCAAAATCAAAACTCATACATGCACTTTTTAAATCATCGTTATATCCTGCTAGCGACTTCAATTTTCAGTTGTTCCTTGAAGAGTCCTGTTACTTTATACATTACGTCTTTCGCATATTTTACGTCTTTATTTTTACATCTTCCCCATATTTTACGTGCAGTGATGGGATTGAGAAACATCTTGTTTTCTTCTCAATTCACTGCTCTAACTTATTGTGGATCCTGCCCCACACAAGAAAAGTGGGCTTGGGTATTTGGGGTCAGAGCGTGGTGCCTGTTAGAGAGATAAGATTTCGCTGGGGTCGAACAATTCGTCTGGCAAGCTTTCTAAAATGCACTTAACATATTATATAGTCGGAAGATGCTGAAAGCTGCGCTTTGCCACTTGGTCTCTCTGGCTATATGTATGCCCCTCCCTCTGGCCTAATTGATCGAACAGACCAGACAATCCCATATTGTCTGCACTCATTTCCAGTCAGTCTAGTTTAGGCACTGACAACTGGAGTCAGGTGGCTTTGGACAGAATAGACGTCTCTCCTAATTTCACCAGAAAGACAGACAGGCAGATACAGTATCGGCATTGAATTGACAGTTACATCACTGGTTTAGGCACCACAAGATACTTTATTCCCCATCAGTGCATCCCATTTTGTCGGAAGAAAACATATTTGTTAAAAAGGATTAGAAATCAATCTGAACAATTAATACAAAACTGCATTAGGCTGGGAAAGAGAAGAATACTTTAGTTTAGTTTGAATCGCCATTAAATCAGACCCGAAAATCCTTGAGGAAGCAGTTACTCCATCCATCCATCCATTATCTGAGCCGCTTCTCCTCACTAGGGTCGCGGGCGTGCCGGAGCCTATCCCAGCTATCATCAGGCAGGAGGCTGGGTACACCCTGAACTGGTTGCCAGCCAATCGCAGGGCACATACAAACAAACAACCATTCACACTCACATTTACACCTACGGGCAATTTTAGAGTGTCCAATTAATGCATGTTTTGGGGATGTGGGAGGAAACCGGAGTGCCCGGAGAAAACTCACACAGGCACGGGGAGAACATGCAAACTCCACACATGCGGGGTTGTGGATTGAACCCCGCTCATCAGAACTGTGAGGCCGACGCTCTAACCAGTCGGCCACCGTGCCGCCGAAGCTGTTACTCTTCAATGTGAATTTTCTCACTGTGGGCAGCGTTATGGTTTTATTGCCGTTTGAGTAGTTTGAGTGCCTAGAACCAAGAGTACTGGTATTCAATTTAATAGATCCCTCCATCCACTCTAGCTTGCTTTAAAGAATGTCTGCAGTGGTAAAATCTGTCAAAGTACCTAGTTCAACTTGGTTTAAAGACTTACAAAAGCACCGCGGGGACATTTATTTCCAAAAAAGCTTGAAAGAAATAAGGAGAAGAGATTTGTCTTCTGCCTAACTCCTCTACTGCTTAATATAATAAGGGAATTCTCAGAAGATATGTGAAATTGCTTGATTTTAGAACAAAATATGATATTTTTTGGGTGTGTGCTTTTGTTTATGTTCAGTATCGATTTTTACCTTTGCTTTAAATTAAATTCAAGTAGTACTGTTGAATGTAACCATTGCACTTCAGCTATTTCCTTCTTAAAGGCTCTCACAGTTTTTACAATTACATAATTTTATAAATTTGTTTTTTCTTGTATAATTATTTCCTCTTAGGCTTTTCATACAATGACAGTGGAGTCTTTGGTTTCCTTCAGTGCCCACTTATCTTTGAATCTCTGTCCTTATTTGTCTGCCACCTCCCCGTCATCTTTTTTTCTTTGTTTTCATCCCATCTCTTGCCTTCTCTCTGACAGCCTCCTCTCAACACTGAGTGGCAGGTAGTGAAAGCACAAAGCCGGTACGCTGTGAATTTGTTTGGATTGTCCTTTCAAAGCTGCGCTGAATTCAGGTGCGCACTGAAGATATATAATGAGCTGACCCTTAAACAACGATGCACAGGACACACTGTGTCTTTAAAGATAGTATGTCGAATCGAACGTTAAATGCTGATATGGTGTGATTTGAAAAGAGGGAAAGGTGCAATTGGAAAAATTGTAACAGGGTCAGTTACAGTGTTTGCTTTTCTTATAAAGGTTTTGGGTGTAGCACAGTCAAAAGAACAGTTTTGACTATAAATATTTTTTGTCCAATTAAATTGAAATTATTTAGGTTTTGGAGGAAATGAGAGAGAGAATGAGAAAACAATGACCTTTTCAAGACCTTAGGATGCTGAAGTTATCTTCATCATTGACTCTAGTGTTTGACTTCACTTGCGAGTTGATTTGAAGATCTACTGTACATAAACGCTTTTTAAAGGTCTGCTGCAGGGTACTGGTGCTACAGGAAGTAGTAGTCTCATATCAGGTTTTCTTATTTTTTAAAATGCCAACACCATTAACATTCACAAAAGGCCCCAAGGAACATTTTAAGATATATGGATACCTTTTTGTTTGGAATATACAAAAAAAGGACAACTCAACTTTTAATAAATGTTCTGTATTGCCTGCGTGTGTTTGTGCAGCATGCTTTCCTATACCTGGGAGGCCTGGTTTTATCTAAACTGTATAGTTGCACCCGTTCCTCAACTGTGTGTGTGTTGCACCACTGTGTGCAGCCATCACTTTGATCTCACATCAGTCAGAGGTTTCTGAGCACACATTGACATTCTTGCCTCTGCATCGCTGGCAAAAATAGATATGTAAAACAACGAGCTCTTCCTTCCCATTTTCCCACGCATATTTTCTCAAAGCTGGTGGTGGGCGGACAGTGGGCAGGGCGAAAGGTCTCTTGTCTGTATCCGTTCAGATGAGGAGTCACTCAGTTGGAGTGGAAATGAATTGCGCATCACCATTTAGTCAGATGAGATTAAAAAAATGGTGACAAGAATCATGTTTTAACTAGTTGTGATTTTGCTGGAAGAGTGAAATGAGTTGAATGAATGTTACGAGGGAGTTTTTTCAGCCTGGGACAGTTTACCAGCTATGAAGCCACATAAGGGGGTTGTATGACTATAAGTGAATAATTTTGGGTGAATGATAGGGTGACCAAACCACTTGGACCACTCACAATAGTCAAAAAAATAAATAAAATTAGCGGCATTACCGGTAACCTTTAATTTCTCAGTGACTCTCCATGCGGCGTTTTTATGTTTCAAAGTTATTTTCTGTCAAATGGCTGTCTGTTGTCGTACAAGAGCGGCTCCAACTACCGGAGACAAATTCCTTGTGTGTTTTTGCCATAATTGGAAAATAAAGATGATTCTGATTTTATAAATGTTCTCTTATTTCTCCAGGTACTCTGGCTTTCTTGTCAAGGCAATTTTTTGGGGTGCCTCAAACACCCAAACACGCCACACCCGAAAAAAGCTCAAATGCCCAGCAAGCAAGCAACCCATTTTTTTAAAACCACAATATTAGTCCCCCAAAGCTATAATATATTTTTTATCCTTTCTAGATGATAATGTAGGCGTGAACACAGCACTAAATAGGATAATTATTTAATGTGATTATAATCAAGTGCGCGGCAAGGTGACCGACTGGTTAGAGCGTCTGCCTCACAGTTCTGAGGACTGGGGTTCAATCACCTGCCCGGCCTGTGTGGAGTTTGCGTGTTCTCCCCATGCCTGCGTGGGTTTTCTCCGGCACTCCGGTTTCCTCCCACATCCCAAAAACATGCATGGTAGGTTAATTTACAACTCTAAATTGCCCATAGGTGTGAATGTGAGTGCGAATGGTTGTTTGTTTATATGTGCCCTGCGATTGGCTGGCAACCAGTTCAGGGTGTACCCCGCCTCCTGCCCGATGATAGCTGGGAGAGACTCCAGCACGCCCGCGACCCTAGTGAGGAGAAGCGGCTCAGAAAATGGATGGATGGATAATCAAGTGCACAACACAGACACAAGGTCTCAATCAAACATCTTCCCTGTCTAGCAAAGTCTCTATGCCACTGTTAACTATGAAAGAGGACCTTGGTGGCTTGCTTTTGCAGTCATACTACAAATCCTTTTAACTACGTATTGTGAAGCTTCAAGGCCAATTAATATTGAGTTGAATAGTTTTGCAATGTAGGAATCAATAGCATCTTGATAGGTGGTCTTGCTCATTGCCCTCGGCTGGTGACACATACTCAGCAGCGTCTGGCCTTCAGGTTTCTTTTCTTGTCTGCATTGTCTCTGCATGAAACCAAGGCTCAGAAAAAGAGACACCCGTGGGACACGGTTCAAATAATAACAGTCTTTACCCAAGAGTCATACACAGGAGGGCTGCTGGGAGAAACAACCTAAAACATAAAGGGACAGACAAGAAATCCCCCCCACACCCTCACCCCTCCCATAATGGAGAAAGAATCTCAGCTGGAGCCCAAAAGACATCTGTTTTTCTGTTTCTTCTCCTGTCTCATATCTGAGCACTGTGGCTATTTGCTTCAAGAGGGAATACTTAGTCTTTTTTTAACCAATTTGTCGTTGTATATTTATATTACTACAACAGCAATTGAGGTTTTGGGACACCTGTGGCTCATTTGGTGGAGCAGGTGTAATAAACAAAGAATCAGCGGTTTGAGTCCCAGCTCCAAGTGTCCACTGTAGAAGATTCCTTGGTCAACATACTGAACCCTAAACTGCTCTCAGTGAGCTTGGCAGCGCCTTGCATAGCAGCAGCCGCCCATTGGTGTATGAATGTGTGTGTGAATGGGTGAATGTGAGCCTCTGTAAAGTGCTTTGGGCACCGTGATGGTGTAGATAAAGCAATATATAAATGCACTCCATTTACCATTACCATTTTGAAGGAGATACAGAAACACTGGTTTCGTATCAGGTGCACAAGCCTATCATTACTACTTTGCAATAAACACAAGGGAGCGCAGATGCTTCAACAACCACTAAATATAAGTAAAATGATAAATGGGCTGCATCTAAAATGCTTCCTTTTAGAGGGAGGATTTATTACGTCATCAATCTAATGTATCTTACATGACCTATAATACTTGACATAATTGTAATGCTCGTGTTCCCATTGGGAATAATTTCCTTAGATTTAGCAGCAAGATCAAAATAGAATTGGAGACTAAAAATAATAAATTTGTCTTTGTCAATTATGTGTATTCATGTGTAACACAGTAGGTTCACACCGAAAAAGAAACACTTAATATCAGCTTGAAATATAAGTTCAACCTTAGCAGGCATTAAAGGGTCATACAGTATGAGCTCAACTATATCTTCAGTGCCCTTTGGAGGATGGCTGAGCCCTTGACCAACCAGGTGTCACTTTTGTGAGAACACTCTTGAGATCACCATGGCGATGACTGATGGCTGCTCTGGCTCCACCCTGCTGGCTAGCCATTTACGGTGATGGATGTAGGAATGAGAGGAGCACAGGGTCTTTTGGATTTCATTTGCTTGCCGCTGTTCACTTGCCATTATTGATTTAGAGGTGTACTGTAATAGGTAGTGGGACACCGTCTGTGTGTGTGCTTGTGGGAACCTGTGTATGTATGTGCATGCATTTGTGTGTGTGTGTGAGTTTGTTCTAAGGAGAAAGTGATGTATTGATAAGCAGTATCCCTAAGTGCCATATCATCATCACATTTATAGTAAGAGACAATCATCCCATTGCCATTATGGACGTTTAGTTCCTGCACTGCTGTTGGTGTGTTTCTAGCCGACATCATATGCTGCCAATCAAAGCGGCTCTTCTCATTCCCTTTAAATCTGGTGTGCCAATTGTGCACTGAAAGTCTCAAAATAGAAGATCGCAGACAACCAAATTTTTTCCAAGAAGAAATTGATTTGCTCAAGTTCGGAAGGTTGAAATGCGCAAAGTATGTTTATGGGGAACTGCAAGCAGACCTCCGCAGGCGGATGATGTAAAGTTGGCTTGGGAGTAGATCACACCGTGAAGTGGGGACTTGGAAAACCACACCTCACCCCCGAACGTTCGTGTCTTAGGGGGTTAGTTCAAGAGACAGTAGTTCTAGTACACTCACCTATTTCTTTATTTCTGTGTGATTTTATAGATATGTGATCATTTTGGACTTTCTTGGAGTTGTCTGGTTTTGCGATGAAATGACATCAGAGATGTCTTGAAATACTTTTTCAATAAAAGTTACAGTAGCCTATCAATTGTTCATTCATTCATTTTCGTACCGCTTTCTGTAGTGCATTTAACTTTACTGGGATCAGACTCCATGTTTTTGAGACATCTCACTTTGGGTCCCTCTATGCCAAAGCCACAAATTGAATATATTGTACTGTTTTCTTGGGCCCCTGTCAGTCATGGACCCTTAGGATTGTTATAATGTAATTTATTAACAAACAACGATTTTGAAAGAGGCGGCACGGTGGCCGACTGGTTCGAGCGTCAGCCTCACAGTTCTGAGGGGCGGGGTTCAATCCCCGTCCCCGCCTGTGTGGAGTTTGCATGTTCTCCCCGTGCCTGCGTGGGTTTTCTCCGGGCACTCCGGTTTCCTCCCACATCCCAAAAACATGCATTAATTGGAGACTCTAAATTGCCCGTAGGCATGACTGTGAGTGCGAATGGTTGTTTGTGTCTATGTGCCCAGCGATTGGCTGGCAACCAGTTCAGGGTGTACCCCGCCTCCTGCCCGATGACAGCTGGGATAGACTCCAGCACTCCCGCGACCCTAGTGAGGAGAAGCGGCTCAGAAAATGGATGGATGGATGGATGGATGGATGGATGGATTTTGAAAGAACTTTAGGGATCCTCAACTATATTACACAATATTCTGTTCAGTCTTACATTTGCTTTGAACCTGAGTAGTTTTTTATATTTTAACCTAAAATGCTTTACAATATTTTGCAACATGAAATACCATCTACTGAGACATCTGCTGTAATTATAATACAACAGAGTTGTGGAAAACGGGAGCAAAATATCACTGTGAACATACGAGTCAATTGTGGTGGTTGTCTGCAGGCTTGCATACACGCACACACAGCTCATTGTTTTTCTCATAAAGTCACAGAGCTGACATCAAGTTCCCCAAAGAGTGCTCACTCTTCATCCTTGGCCCTAAAACATATTACTGTACCAGTATGTGTGGGTGGGTGTTTCCCTGGTTGTGCATTCTAAAGCTGAAAGTTTTTCATCTGTCACGAAGGAAGACTAGCGTTGAATAAAGATATCTCAATCGCAGTGACAGTAACAACACAGACACACACACACACATATACACTAATGGGTAGATGTGAATGGCAAAGACCAAGACTGAGAGAAGAAAGCTTCAGGTTGACACGTGTTATGGGAATACAGGGATGAGATAGAGGAGAGAAATTGATGGATTAGAAATCAAAACTATGTACCAAGACAAACCCAAACATAATAACATTGCTATATTAACTCACTTAACTTTGGTATGCCATTAAGCCTTGGTGTGGAATGCTGTTGAAATCCAAGGTCATACATTTGTGTTTATAGTCGTTTGTGTGTCATGTATGAGGAGAATTTAACATTCACCCCACCATGTCGTAATCCTTGCATTTCAACAACCAAAGTATAGTTGGTAGAGAAAGTGCTCTAACAAGGAATAAGAAACTCACATTTTCATCTTTTTTACACGATTATGACTAGACTTCAATGTATATTGTACTGTATAGTAATGTGAATTCATGTTCTGAAGGTTTTAAGGACCTACCCATTAGCTAAGGCTTTTTACAAGAACTTTTATGTTCAGTAACTGTCGGATGAAAAGAGGGTAGAGGGGGGAGAGAACCGAACTGCCTAACAAATTACTATTTTATTTTTATTAAAGACTGCTGTCTAATGATAAGTATGACTTGAGTTTTTTATAAGATAATAGATTATATCCTCAATCACCATCTGACACAGCCGTGATGCACTATAATAAACTTTTCTAAGGGAGAGTCACTAAGGAGTCCGTCTGACATTGTTGCATTGCTTTTTGGTTTGGGGGAGGGGTTCGCTGGCTGCCTCAGTTGTCCTTCAGCAACCACTGGAGAACACAAGGTTTTATTTCCGCACTTAGCATAGTTGTTATTGTCATGACAAGGAGCTGCATTGATTTGAAAATATTTGACAAAGTGAAAACGTGAATTATTGCTCAGGTGACAGAGAGGATCATCTGCCTTGTATTTTATGTCATGTGTCCTGCTTATCCTCACAAGGGTCGCGGGAGTGCAAACAACCATTCGCACTCACATTCACACCTACGGGCAATTTAGAGTAATCAATTAACCTACCACGCATGTTTTTATGCCCGGATAAAAGCCACGCATGGACGGGGAGAACATGCAAACTCCACACAGGCGGGGCCGGGGATTGAACCCCGGACCTCAGAACTGTGAGGCAGACGCTCTAACCAGTCGCCCACCGTGCCGCCTGTCATGTGACAGTTGTTGTTATTATTTTTTTTTCAATTTAATAATTGGTGGAGAGACTCAGCAAAGCATAAATACAAATGGAAAACGATCACTAAAGGCCATCGAATGTTATGGTACGATCATGTATTAATCATAAAAGTTGTCGTGTATTGAATGTTCTTACAACTTGTACATTTATAGAACTGTATGTATCATAAGCTGTCAGCTTCTCTGTTTTTTAGTGTCTGTTCATAATCATGTTAAGAAGAGAACCTTATAAAAATTTGTTTTATTGGCTATAATATATTTCAAACTGGATTGTTGCAGGCAGTTTTGTTTGTAGAGGCTTTTGATTTGAGTTCCTTAACTGCACAGCACTACTTAGGGCTACTTGACACAAAACTACAGTTTATCTACATTCTGCACGTAGTTTGGACTTAATCGTGCATACAATAACATATATTTACAAGTTAACTAGCTGCTCATGACAAATAGTGTCATGGTCACCACCTCTTCCAAATCCTTCCCTGAGGTAGGTGCTATCGATCAGTGCAAACCAAAACAAGGAGATATTCCAACATTTTGTTCCCTCTTGCCATTATATTGCTAGAGGACTCTGCATCATTTGCACAACTGTAATTGTATCAACATTACCAGAATACTGGTAACCTTTTCTTGCTAAGAGACTCTCCATAATGTGTTTTTATTTTTCAGTATTTTTTTCTCAAAATGGCTGTCTACAGTTGTACTAGAGTGGCTCCAACTATCCATCCATATTCTAAGCCACTTCTCCTCACTAGGGTCGCGGGCGTGCTGGAGCCTATCCCAGCTATCATCGGGCAGGAGGCGGGGTACACCCTGAACTGGTTGCCAGCCAATCGCAGGGCACATACAAACAAACAACCATTCACACTCGCATTCACACCTACGGGCAATCTAGAGTTGTCAATTAAACGCTAGTCCTCAGAACTGTGAGGCAGACGCTCTAACCAGTCCTCCACCGTGCCGCCTGTCTCCAACTACCAGAGACAAATTCCTTGTGTGTTTTTGACATACTTGGCAAATAAAGAGGATTCCATAGGGATTTTTTGGAAACTCCAACGAAGCGAAGCAAAAATAAAACCATGTTGTTTGATGATTGATCTAGGGATTATGAACAGCATTCGGTGGAATCCTCGCATCTCCGAAACCATCACTTTTTAGGAAACCAAAAAAATTGCATGTTTTTTGAGCCATTGGCATTGCATCATCAAAGAGAGCAAGCCATTTTCAACACTTAAGATTGAGCAATAATTTGTAAAAATAGCAGACACACATGGTGACTGAACAATAGTATAGAATAGATTTTTTTTTTTAAATATGAAATTGACCAAATTTGGATTTAGGAAGTTTACACCCGACAGTGATGATATGCAAAGGCAAATATTACCTAATGATCTCAATTAGTGTCATCATCAGCTCATAGGACAACTTGTCAACAACTCGTTTTATCCCCACGTGACGTGAGGATGTTTTGCATTTAAACTCAAGTCATTTAAATTTGTATTGTTTTTCTTTGTGTTTTTTCTTCAATCCCCAACCCTTTCATATCCTTGAAATAGTGGGATGCCATCACAGAGATGGACGAGCACAATCGGCCCATTCATACCTTTCAGGTGTGCAATGTGATGGAGCCCAACCAGAACAACTGGCTTCGATCCAACTGGGTTTCTCGACAAGCAGCCCAAAAAATCTATGTGGAGCTTCGCTTCACCTTACGTGACTGCAACTCCATCCCTTGGGTGTCAGGCACGTGCAAGGAGACCTTCAACCTCTTCTATCATGAGACTGATGAGGCACACAGTGTAAAATTCAAACCTGCTCAGTACACCAAGATCGACACCATCGCCGCAGATGAGAGCTTTACTCAGATGGATCTTGGAGATCGCATTTTGAAGCTCAACACTGAGGTGCGCGAGGTGGGACCCATGACCAAGAATGGCTTCTATCTTGCATTCCAGGACATTGGGGCCTGCATTGCTCTGGTCTCAGTGAGAGTCTACTACAAGAAATGTCCATTCACTCTGAGAAACCTGGCCTCGTTTCCAGACACGGTGCCTCGGGTGGACTCATCCTCATTGGTGGAGGTGAGGGGGGCATGTATAGACCATGCGGAAGAAAGGGACACACCCAAGCTCTTCTGTGGGGCTGACGGTGACTGGTTAGTCCCCCTGGGAAGATGCGTCTGCAGTGTCGGGTATGAGGAGGTCGACGGCTCCTGCATTGGTAAGTTTATTAACCTTCTTGTCACACACAAAAAACAAAAACACGAATTGCTGATCAAGAAAGCTCACAATATTTATATAAATATCTTTGAATTGTGGGATAGGCTACAGCACACCCGTGATCCTAATGAGGATAAGCGGTATAGAAAATGGATCAATTATGTGATAATTTATGCAGTATAGTATCATAACCTGGCCAGACACTCAATTTATTATACGAGGAATTAGTTATTTAGATGAATAGTTTGGATCAATGATGTAACCAAAGGGCTATACTGTATATCCATCCACTTAATACACTTGAAAGAAAGCTATCCGTGTCATTGGATATTTGTGTTTTTTTTTTATATGGGTAAACTATTTTTCCTTACCTCCAGATTTCTTTTGTTTGTTTGTATTTCAGCTCTTGTCACTTAATTAATTAATTTCTTTGCCTCCCTCTTATTGCTTGCTGCTTACCCTCTGGAGATTAAGATGAGATCTAAAGTAATTTTGGCCATGTGCAGGGTTAATAGTAAGGGCTGGAGAATTTTCCTGATATCTATCTCTATATGTCTATCGATCTATCTGTCTGTCTGTCTTCTATCTATCTATCTATCTATCTATCTATCTATCTATCCATCCATCCATCCATCCATCCATTTACTGGCCATTTAATCTAGCCAATTACCGGTATACTTGGATTTTAAATGCTGTCTGTAAAATCTGTCTCTGGATTTCTATAATGTCTGGATTTTCAATTTATTTGTTTTCTCTTGGGATGAATCGGTTTCTATGTTTGGGCGTGATCAGGCATCTGTACCGTGCATGCCACCTGCTGCACCAGGGGCTACTTTGCTGCTTGCAAATTACCCACACTGACTTGGTAGCAGTTTGATCCCCAGCTGTGTTATATGATTTTTGGATTATCTCTGGCACAAAAGAGACACATTCATCAAGGTCTACTGAGAGTTTTTCATCAGAATTACCAAAATTCCTAATTTCATGGCCTGGCATTATGATGCAGTGTAGTTGCATATCATTGCATATAACGAGAACGGTATTCAGAACACAAACCTTTGCCATCCTGATTTGCATAAGTACCATAAGATAACCAGTTTGTCCTCGGAGTGTTCCAAAGCAACTAATTTCGCCATACCCTGGCTTGTATTATACAGTCCATTGTTTACATTGTTATAAGGGCCATCATCGAGTTTCAAATTTGTTGGGCTAAATTTAAAATAAATTACAACCCAATAACACTAGAGGTGCCCTTTGTGTTCATTTGTAAAATGTGTTTAACCAGATGTGCTTCTACAGTTCTTAATGATTAATCATGTGGCACTGGTTACAGTTTTCACAGAGCAGCATTGCAATCAAGACATTGTTCGTTAAAAGTAGACTTTACGCCGATCTGATCAGTATCGGCTGATAAGTAGCATTTTATGTGATAATTATGTGATGATTATGTGATAATTCGCCGATCCGATCAATGACGTCATCGATCGGCTCCGCATAAGACATTTAACCCCGCGTTGCCATTGGGTATGAATCCAAAAGCTAGTTTATATTTAGCCTTGTCACATTTCTTGTGGGGCAGTACTGTAACTATCTGATGGCTAATAAAACATTTTCAGTCTTGTCGGTGAAAAAATACTTCATCGGTGTGGGACTATTTTGCGGTGTCTCAGACAAACAACACGTAAGTTATTTGCAGTCAGTGCACAACTGAAGTACGTCGTGGGGAACGTCAACTAAATGCTTCAACACACCAAATTTGATTGGGCACCTGAAGAATGTACACGAGGAGGAGAATGCATCAAGCAATGCAACGTGGGGGGGGGGGGGGGGTTGGTTAAGGACAAGCCAAACCAACGCAAAACTCTGGACAACACCTGTCTATATAGCCGGGACAGTGAGAAAGTTAGAGTAAACATGGTATTAATAGTATTTATTAAAGTAATTTAATTGCAATAAAGTAATTTAATTACAGTAAGTGAGAACCCATTATTTCTGTCATGTTGTAATGTATATTTTGACTAAAGTTATGTCAGTGGCCAATCCTTGAATTAGAGGTCATTGATGTTTTGTCTGAAATGCAAGAGAATAAATTCGAAGATGCAGTACTCAGTATACAGTACACAAGTAAATATATTAAATGAACAAGCCATACAGTACACAAGTATATACATGTCAATGTGTCATGTAAATAGACACATTGCTCCATCATGTGATTGGATTGATGATCGGTTAACGTTTTTTTAAACTTGCTGATCGGTGATCAGCCCCAAAAATCCTGATCGTGTAAAGCCAAGTTAAAAGTGCTGTTAGATCTGGAAAATGTACACATACATACAATAGCCAAGTGTCAAAATATGTTAAGTCCTAGTAAATGAAGACTCTATTGAGGGTAAAGCAGATGGTCTTCTGTTTGTGTTTGAGTTGTCTTTTTAAGCATGTTGTTTATTCTACAGATGATAATAACGTGGTATAGCTCCACCATCTGCTCCTTATTATTCCCAACTGCATGCATTCCTATGTGTTGATTTTTTTATTTATATAAACACAATATTGTACTATAAAATCAAATACTTGTTTTAAATTGCATGTTTGCAAAAAAATATTAAACATCATGCTGTGACATCTACAGTAATGAGTAATGGCAACGTGATTAGATATCCAATGCCGATACATTAATTGGTGTGCCCTATACTATGCCTTCTATCCATCTTCTGTCCGTCAATGAGTAACACATTTGGGAATCTAAGTTAGCTGATGGCATTTTTCCCCAAGCTCAGCAAGTGAATTGCAAGCCATGTTCATTGCTGAAAGTACAGAACCAGGAAAACAATATTTGTCAATATTTTAAAGTTGTGTTTGTAACCTTCTTTAAGTGCTATTTCTGCTTAAGGAGCAACATTACAGGTTTGTGAATTAAAACTACTAATTAGGTAGTAATAAACTAATATTAATAATGATATCCATGATCCAGTCTGGTGAATAGTGCAATCCTAATGTCTATTTGTGAGCAGGTAAAACATTTCACGTGTTTGTAAATATCATACTTCCAAATACGCAGACTATTAAAACCATATGTTTCATAGTTGTATTGTTGTTTTTGTAGCAGTGATTTATCAAAGTGTGTTCCCATTTGATGTAGGATAATGCCATTTACTAATTGCTAGGCTGCAATGGAGCAAGTAAATTAGTTGAAAAGGGCTGATAATTATTTCCTTCTTAAATGCTTGCCCATTATCAGCTAATCTCCACTCATCTAATCGAGGTTACAATAAGTAATGTAAATGTTAGACGTATACACATGTAATGTGCTTTGAGGATAATATTTTATTTACCATAATGCAATTTATTATGAAGAATTACTGCCCTCCATTCGGCCTTCCTTCATTCAACCCAGCACTGTAATGTGTTCATTTTCTCACTGTGTTTGATATTGCCGTGTTGAGACTGGATGTTAGTAGGTCCTTAAGGAAGACGTCACAGCAAGTTTTCAGTGGTGTGAAAACAATTATCCTGTGAAATGTCAATATTAATCGACTCAATCTTTGCTCAAATAAAGTACAGTGCAAAGGTTTTAGGCCACCACTAGCTGTTTTAAACAAGGCATTTTACATTAAAAACCTACCCTGTGAACTATAGAGTACTTTCATGAATTAGCCTCATCAAGCATAAGATAACAGGAGTGTTAGTACCGTATCAGTACTAACAGTGCCCTTTAAAAGTTTGCACATACTGTACATTCTCAGTACTAACGTGAGAAAATGTCTAAAATGTCTAAACTCTTGACCGGCACTGTACATTCAAAAGAGATTTGGACCCCCCTATTTACTGCATGTAGACAGTCGGGTAATTACGTCACACATCGACCAAGATGTCAAACCTCCTGATGAGAATTGTCATACGTGCACGTGGGCATGCACACACGTACACACACGCTCTGGTAAATAGTGGCAGGAAGATACATCATATCATACACACAGATGTCAAAGCAACCTGCAGCAAAATGATCAACAACACAAAAAGAGTCCAAAAAAACTTGGAAGTAAAATGAGAACTACCGCTTAGGTATCATAATAGACATTCTAGCAAAGAAACAAAGCATGTGGGTGTGGTGGGGAGCAAAAGAGATGGTTATTCACAGGTCACACTGCAGACACACACACACACACACACTGTGACATTTTCCAAAGGAAACCTTTAGTTTAACAACCGTGGCCCTTCAGACTTAATTAGCAGCGAGGAAGAGAGAGGAGATGATGATTGTATATTATCAGGTAGCAGACAAACCAACCTCTTCATGCTGCGTAAACACACTCAGAGTTTTGCATTTATTTTCTTTGTCCTGATGTGTTTATTTCCGCTCAGATGTTCTCTGCCTGTCTATTCATTGCTTTCCAAACATTATTAAATGAGAATATTTGTCATCACATGAGCATATTTGTAAATTACCAGTCATTTAGTGGAGGTTTAGAAATTACCCTGCTACTTTCATGAATGCAAATCTTACAGTATGACAAGAATTTTAATGCAAAGCTTTTTGTTTGTTGTCTCTGCAGTGGCTGCATTAGCATTTGCTTCTGCGGTGATGACAAAGAGTGTAATTGAGAGCTCTTTGATTATGTATGCTGTATTTCCCCTGACTTGTCATTCAGCTCAGTGTACCAACTCGGGTACTCTGATGCGGCTTCAGTAATGGCCCATGTAAATAGTTGGAGCATCTCTGTCAAAGACGGGAGAGAGTACTGCCATTAAAAGACGACATTATGTTACTCTGGCTGTTTGCATTCAACAAAGCGTCATGAGTATTCTGATTATGTGTATGGCAACACTTTTCATAAATCAACAGTGCTAAAACAACAAATGTCATATGGCTAAATCATCTTTTCCGCAACAAGAATTATTTATTTTTCATTGCTAAAGATAAAAATATTGTACAATTAAAAAGTAGACTGCACAAAATCATGGTCCTTTTGTATCTTGCCCTTCTGGTGTGTTTTGCCAAAGATGCATTTTGTCACAATATTCTCTTGCCGCGTGTAAATAGTTGGGAGCATCTCTGTCAAAGACTAGAGAGAGTACTGCCGTTAAAAGATGACATCGTTATGTACATTTAGATTGACATTTACAGTATGATCATGGTGTATTTACCTTTTGTGCATGTGATGAAATCAAATACGTAGCGTTCACATTCTTGCAAATTCACAATTGCAATAGTGAAATGACCTAAAAATGGCAGCCCCCAGAACATATGTTTTAGATTATACTTCAAAGATTTAAGCAAACAGCAGCTAATAAAGACTAAATGAAGATTTAAAATACAACAGAAGGTTTTGACATCTTCGTTCCCCTTTAAGACACCCAATTCAATTTAGGTTTTAGTTTAGTTTCTTCCCATGTAGCCCTGTTCAGATATGCTGTAATGGCAATGTAAACAGAAAAGAAAATGCAATGCATACAATAACTTCAGATCCCAATCAGGCCTGATATGTAAACAAAATATGATACCCTATTTGCCAATAGGTGAAATGCAATCTTTGTCCAACGATAAATGTAAACCAGTGGTTAGGTGGGGTTATTCCACGTGTAATTATACAGATGATGGATTGATGCTCCAGAGTTTGTGCATAAATCGTACAAGTAGGTGGAAACTAAAAAGAAATGCATGTCACAGCACAATAAAGGAATGCATGCCAACTGTGGTAATGAAAAGCCCACCGAGATGCTTTTTATTTTAGGTCTGCGAAAAGAGGATGTCTTTAAACCCCACATTTGGATCAGTGAAACATCCACAAAAGAAGTGAGAGGGCAAAGTAAGAGCACCTTTACCTTATAAAAAGCTTAGAATTCAAATTATCAATAAAAAGATTTCACAGCACACCAAGTGCATAAATGCATAAATTGAGTATAATGGAACTGAGGTTGTTTTTCAACTTGATGTACTCATGACATCTAAGCACTAAACTGCTAAAAACCACTACAAGAATTTCTGGTAAGACACAATTTGTACAAAATGTACAAAAAGAAGCACCAGTCTATAACACCACTGCTAAATCAATATCTTTTCCCCGGCAGCTGCCCTGTATTCTGCCTTTGTTCTGCTCTAAAAGCCTATGCAAATTAGCTAGCTGCCATCATGCCACATAAATAGCATTTATTGTTGTAAGCAGTGTTCAAGTTTGGTACAAGGGAAGAAAACATTTTGTTTTACTAAAATCCAGCAATGTCATACAAAAGTATTCACTGGAATGTTTCTGAAGTGTGGCTTTAATACCTCCACCTCTTTAATTCTGTATGATGCAATGGCCGTCAATCCAGTTTCTTTTGCATGCAAATTGGCAGCGTTTCTGTGATGTTGTGTTGTGCCACTGGCGGTTTCACAGTTTTAAGGAAAGAAAAAAAAAAAAAAACAGATTGAGTAATGTGAGATTTGAACTAATCAGCATCAGGTTCAAACAGAGGTCAGGTATATTATACTATATTTTGGGAGAAAAAAATACTGATATTAATTAGAGCATTGAGTTTTAATTAAGTCTTTTAAAGAATTTGTATGTATCATAATGAATATTTGCAGGTTCTGCTGTTTTTCTTAATGTGATGACATCCAGATTTTGTAATTACTTCAATAGAATAATGTACATACTGTGTTGTTAAATTAATATCTGACGGTGTCAATCAATACTAATGATTATAATGTATACACTTTACAGAGTTCAGTTTCAATTACATAAATTCAGCTTTGTGGTGCTTTACCATCCACTGTTTATCTTTAAATCAGTCACTTGATAAGCATTAGAGGCTCTCATGTTGTCGCTCTTGAAGCTGTAATTGAGAACAAATGTGAAGAGTATTTAATTGGGCTTGTCAAGCAGGGAGGCGGGTTTGTTGGGCACCTAGAGATCTCTTCATCTTTTTTCATTTTAATTGTTTAAAGAATAAATTATGTAAATTGCCGATTTTGAGAGTCCTAGTTGCGGCGTGAACTTTCTGTGACTTCTGCTTGGCTTATTTCTGCCTTCACTGAGAGTTACTTCAAAGCTGAAAAGTGATCAAAGACAGTGGGAAAAATATTCCCCAGCGTAGCAGCACCCTGCATACATACATTCATACAGCTTCTGCCTCTCTCGACATGGCATACTCTCTCACTCTCGAAACAAAAGCATGTGACACCTTCTGATGTTTTGCATTTTTTTTCTCTCCTCAAGGATAGTCCTGTCAGATGCTGCAACATTTCAACTGATTTCCATCTTCTCTGTTGCATTCGTGTGTGTGTGTGTGTGATCTATTTTAGAACATCAGCCAAAGGACTGAATTAGTCATTAAAGTATATGTGTATCTCATCGTGGCCCAGATAGAATATCATAGGCCTGAAACGAGGAGAAGACTTGTCATAAATGAAAGCCCACTTTGGGAGCTGAGACAGCTGCTACACTGATTAAAAATCAAGAGAAAAACAGGGGTTATTGGGGGGTCAGCATCACCGATGACTGGAATTTGTCTCCATGGTAGCTTGCTTAGCTCGCAGATATAACGTAGACTTGTAGTCAGTAATTGAAGCGTTCATGAACATGTTTGCTCTGCTATGTAGCGATGAATGATTTATGGGCAGCCCTCATTAGTACGAGGTTAGCGATGGTGTATCAGAAGATGACTCAGTTACCTATCGGGTAAACTACGTCCTCATCTTATTTTTTTAAACTTCTTTTTCATTAAATTGTCATACCTTAACATTTTACAGTATACCACACTAATTGAAATGCAAGTAAATTATTGTTATCAGTTATTTTTTTATTCTTATATAATAATAATAAGAATAGTAATAATAATAATGCATTACTATTATTGATCATAATAAAAGTGGACCGTACAGTGCTATTTCTGGACTCCATTTAGGATGAAACACCTCTACATCAGCCAAAGGCTGCTTTTGACTTTTTTCTCGTTTTATACTGTCACAAAAAAATGTCATATGTACTCAGCAGTGTTGAGCAAGTTACAAAAAAAATGCATTTTACTAGTTAGCCTACTCCCATTTAAAATGAGTTACAGCACACGTCTCTGACTGAGTTACATTTACCAAAACAACTATGGAATTCTGAAATAAAATTGAACTATGATACACAGATGACTTTAACAAGATAATGACAACTACTTTCTCACAAAATCCAACATTTTTTGTTTTTACAGGCACAGATAAAAAGAAAATGTCAGTTTGATAGGCTTTTGCCATGGGCTACTTGCAAATAATCAAATATTTAGCATATATAACTAAGAACCTTTATGCACTCCTATAAATGTAAACTTGATTGTAATCTCTGCTGATATATGTAAAGATTAACTTGGAGACACACGGATTGACATCTTGACTGGTCCTGCTATAATGATTGACGTCTGTTTCGTCCAATATTGTAAGTATGGTACGGTAAGACGATGCAAAATCCAAAGTCAGTGAATTCACAGTGAAGCAGAACAATGCATACCAACGGATTTAATGGATTTAATTTTTTTGTGTGTTACATTTACTCCCAGCACTGGAACACAATTAATTGAAACCCTCAACACGTTCTTTCAGTTTCAGGGATTATTTAGTCATGTAAAATCAAGAACACCGTTTTGATTTTAAATACTATCCAACACAAGATTGCCAAAGGTTTGTCGTGACATGGTTATAACAGAGCTTGATTTCTAAGATTTTGACTAATACTAACTTAAGACACTTAAAATAGTCAAAAGTCAGATGAGTGACTGTGCCCTCAACAGTCCAGCAGACTACAAAACTGTGGCATTTACTGTACATATATCATCTGCAATAGAGATTTTTACTTTATGCCTCAAAGCTGAACAATATGTCCGTGTCGTCTCTTCACAAAATAAATAGCAAATTAAAATTTGGCAGTAGTTTTGCGAAAGCAAATTTTGATTGTTGACGTGATGGTTGGTTAAGGTCACAACACAACATACCAAATATGTCTTCCCTTGTTTTTATTTTAATATTAATAAGTCTATTTGAATGTGTTCCATTTGTTAAGAGAATGAGATTTGGCCTACATATAAGTAGAAGGCACTGGACTCTTCCTCACCCTATCCTTCCATATGTGCAGCAGCAGTGCAGGGATGGAGCAAATGACCCCGGGGCACAAAAGGCTTTAACTAGCAGTAGGTGTCTCAGTCCGTCGAAATGAAACTGCCAAGCTTGTTAGTCACACTGGTAGAATTGCGGGTGCGCACTCAACACATATACAGACACACACATATACACACTGTGGATAGACTTAATCCAGCTATTGAAAGCAGCAAACAGCGATAGCAAAAGTGGGTCAGGTTTAGAGAAGACTGGTGGCAATCCGTTCCCCTCGGATTGGATTGAGGCCTGAACTTTGGCTGAACCCCGACAAGTAGAAACACACAAAGAAGCTCAGAATTTACGCGATGATATCTGTTTGAATTAATGCTCGCAGCTTTCTTGATCATGTAACAGTATTGGTGTCAGACATAAGAAAAGGATGGAGGTGTTAAAAGACAAACTGGAAAACATTAAGCGACTGCATGGATCACATTCTACTTTCTAATGGAAATTACATGATGCTAGTGGCGTCCTGATGTCCGTTTACATCTCTAAAAATTGGAATCTGCTTACTTCACGCTTACCTCTGTCCTTTCAGAAAAAAAAAGAGAAAAAGCCAAATGAAAAAAGAAAACAGGCAGTTATTTTTTTTGCTGCTACCTTAAATGAGGTCTAGTGAGGTGTGCTAACTTCAAACATGTTATGGTGATGTCACGCATTTGTGACAGTCTGATTATTGTCTGACTGAGTGTTTAATTACAGCATACTATATATTTGCCCCAAAATGTTGGTTTAACTCTATGGGTTCTATTTTCATGACTAGCGCTAATCCAGCACTACACTTGGCATAACTCTTCAAAGATAGACCCCATTTTGGTTATTTCGTGGACCAGCGTACTCCCAGCGCATTTAAAAGTGGAACGTCTGCGCTGTTGTCACAGCCGACTTCATTCCCGTCCAATTGAAGCAGCTCCTCTCATTCCCTATAAAAGTGCCGTAATAGTCTTGCTTGGAGACATCTCTATATGTAGAAGATGTGCAGAGATTTGACATGGTCCCAGTGGGCATAAGTTTGGACAGACTTTCTGACACCAAACACTCACTCCGCCAAGCGCATCGCAAAGGCACACCCTCGCTGCGCTGACATACCGGCTTGGTGCAAACTGCTCTGTGAAATTGGCAAACACACGCAACAAGTCTTGCACTTGCACGCAAATCAGTTTTTACGCTGTTGCTCAGCTATGAAAATACAGCCCCATATGTTCTGAGCTTCAAGGCATTTAAGAGTTGACATTCCAGTGTATGAGGGGTTCGCTGCTCCTTTGTAGCAAAGAAGTATCAGTCTGAAATCATCAACACATTAAACAAATGCATTAAATCTTTCTTTAAGTCTAGAACGTTGGCAGAAACACTGCAATATTTATACTTAGTGCATATGTCTTATTCGTATTTCTTGCCGATGCAGTGGAGTAATGGTGATATATAGATAGAACTAATCTCCCTGGTATAAACAACTCTATCTACTTCTGCATTCAGATTGTGTTCAGTCGTTCAGCAAGGAACAGCATGGTAATGGAAACATGAGCAAGTAAATACATTTACAGTGCGAGTGTATGTACAGTACGTTTATGTTCTTAATACTCATAAAATGATTCATGTGAATTCCCTCTGTTGTTACTATATGAGGTTTTGCGATTTGAGGTAGTGTTGCTTTGTCACAAATCAGGTAAATGGGTCAACATGAATAGGTGGCCATTTAACTCTGTCATCACTCTCTGTAATGCCACAGCACCTTAATCAAATAAGCGGAAATATTTCATTACCCGTAATAATGCTCGAGTGGCTGTTTTTTGACAAGATAACTACCAATAGTCACTAAACAAACAAAAAGAAGACCGGTACTATATTCATTATATGTGAATGTGTCTGTCGAAGATCGTGTGTGACACTAAGGCCAACTCCATGTGAGACTTGATATGTGTTTATTCATCCTTATTATCTATCACCATCTGCAGCTGGCTGGGCATTTCTTCACTCTTCCTTTAAAGCTGATGTATGCTTATTGAGCAGCCAGAGGCAGAGACTAGAGACCTGATTTGTATAGCAATACAGCTTGTTTTATGGGGGATTGATCTGACTCTGCCTTCATCACAGCAGCATTAAAGATAATGCTATAATATGCTAATAAAAGACAAAGATGTCTTTTATTCAGAGTGACAACATACAATAAAATTAAAAGTTAAAATTATATATTTATTATATATCATATATATCTATAACCTTCTCTGATATCCATGAACTCCAAGGCTAAAAGTATTGAGACCAGTTAATTTATAAATTAACCAATGAGGGGTTGGGACAGACTCCTTAATTCTCCCTGAATCTTATTAATCTAAGGCTATGATGATTTTGAATGAGCTTTTACTTAACAAAGCATATTATTACACCTGTTATCCCCTTTTCTCATCCTTCTCAACTACATCACCTTCATTTTAGGTCATGCAAAACAGTCATGACATTTAGCGTGCCCAGTGTAGTCTGTCTACCCCACAAATTTATATGTCAGTCCTTGAGACTGTTGTGCATGACTGCATAGCTTCAAACATGCTTGTCACAATGCCCCTTCCTTCTGAGTGTTAACAGTAGCAGGACAGGATCATAAGCAGTGATTAACATTATGTGAGCTACAGGGCAGCAGAAGACCCCAGGGTGTCAGACCAAAATCTCTGAACCCGAGCACTGTCTGTTTGATGTGTCTGATACACACTGTCGCACACACAGTCACAGACTCAATGGAAAGGCCACTTAACTGGCCACTCTGGGTCAATATCAGTTTTTCTTTTGCCTCCTTTCAGTCAGCCGGTGTTAACAAAAATGGCTCTGTGAGTGAAAATATGTGCTACTGCCGTACTTTTCAGTATGCTTGACACCAGACGGAACATTCACAGCCTCAGTCTCACAGATGCAGTGGTGTAATTATTTACCATGTGGTTTCAAAAGGAACATTTTACACACACAAAAAAAGATCCCTGTTATATTACAAAAGAAGCATTCCATTATTTACAGCAGTGATTCCCAACCTTGGTGGGGTACTGCAGAAAATGATCAAATTTGACTAAATTTGTTAAAGAATTAGCGTACATAATTCCAAATTTGACTTTGTTCATCTATCCATGCCAGCAATGTATGGTAACAGGCAGAGCAATTGAATGCGCTTCCATTAGATGGCAGAATTCACAATAAACCTGTGCATCCACCGATTGCCATCCATACAACAGAATGAGTCATGGCTTTCTACGAGCACCCAGAGTTTCATTATTTTTTCACCTAGATTTTGTATTGGTGGGAGTTGGACAGCGCACCAAGCCATCTGTGAAAATGTCTCATGCTTCCTAAATTACTCATTTGTTATTTTAATCTCGATGAATCCTGATGTCATATTGGAACATAGTAATGCCTTCAAGGAAGAAAAATCAATAATTTAAAGCTATTTTTTCTCAGTTAGCTGACTTGGTTGCTGATTTGTTCTTTTAGCACTGTGAACGTTGACCTAACCAGCTGAAGCAAGACTAGACTTGTGCAATAGGCACAAGGCATTTGTACTTCAGATAATCCACTTATTTTGTTATCCTGATGTCCCCATCACTATGGAAAATTGCACATTTATACTTATACCACCACGAGCACTTTTCCCTGGCTCTAGAGACCAATGTTTTGCTCTCTTGCTAAGGCAACATACAGCACTGTAGATATTTTCAGTTCCTTGTATTTTCACATTGTGCAAGGGAAAATTCACTATTATCACTATCACTATCATATTGACTATCAAACCTAAACTTGAGTTTTAGTATGAGATTTCTATTTAAAAAAAAAAAAAAAAAGTATCACCATTGATTCCAACATTCAAGTGATGATTTTGCATTTTTCTTCAGCCACTCCCAGGTTTGAATACATGATTTCCTCTACTGATTCCATACAGTATTTCCACATTTGCAAGTATTTCCTTTCCTTATAAACAGCTACAACCTATTTTCGCTTCTCGTAGAGGTGCGGTGGGTAAAAAATTTAATGATTAAATAGTCCATGTGTTCCAGTTCCAGTAGAATTCTGACAAGAAACATACATTTTACCTGGTGAGTTCTCTTGCTAAAACAAAGAGAACTCAGCACCTACAAATGATCCTTTGAAAATTGAGACCAAGAGACAGGTGGAAAGAAACTAATAACATAAATTACTTTTACCTGAGTCATTTGGATAAATTCTTCATTAGGGCAATAATCCAGTGGACAGTCGTGGCACTTAGGTTTGTAGCAGATAACTTCCACATACTGTATCTGCAGTTTGCTTAGCAACGGAAGGGAATGGCCTTCCATCACATGCCTGAGGGGACAGAATGGGTTCCAGTTATTTCACCTCACTGAGGGATGCAAGCAAGAAGTGTTTGTCTGACGAATGGAAGAAGCAAATTATAGAACGAAAAAAAAAATTAGCGTGAGACACAAAAGAGGCACTGGAGTATAGGCAACACAGGAAAAACTCACAGCTTGAATTGTTTTAGTCGTTTAAGAGATCAGGGGGACAAGCAACTGGGAAAACAGATGTTCAACACAACTAGTTTAAAAAAAAAAAACTTAGTGTTGCAAATAGGATTTTTACACTTGAAATTAACACAGAAAAAAAATGCATGCAACAACAAATTTGACTTTCCAAAAGAAGACTATTTGCACTTTGACATCAGCATAACTTTTACTTTTGTCATTACTGTAGACCTTGCAAGTAACAAGTCAAGACTGTTTCAACTTCTTTTTTTTCTAATTTGTCAAAACCTGTAGCAGGGGTACAATACATTTAAACTCCATATGCCAAGCATTCTTCTTCCCAATCTTCAGAAATCATTGCTTTCATCATAGCAAGAACCCCTCAGTGATCACAACCCTCTGGAGTCTCTGTTGTCAGAGACTCCACACTGTTATCCTTCCATCGAGAGTGATGACGCTCTCAAAGAAAGGATAATTATGCATATATGTCTGTTTGTAAAATGCCATTGACTGGTTCAACTGGCTGCGATTGGCTGGCGACCAGTTCAGTGTGTACCCCGCCTCTCGCCCAAAGGTAGCTGGGATAGGCTCCAGCACGCCCGTGACCCGAGTGAGGATAAGTGGAACAGAAAATGGAGGGATGGATGGATGGTTTAACTGGTTCCACTGTGATGAGGCAACCAACTTCTTTTAGTGGCTTAACATACCTTTGACTGAAAATAATTCACTTGTTTTAATTCAGGATCCTTTCATTGTTGGAAAATTAAGGAACATACACCAAAAGAAAATCCCTTCCCTAGAACCGTGCCTTATATTATCACTTACAAAGAAAAAGGGAAAACACGGAAAACATTAAAAATGATACATGAAAATACAACCAGTTCAGGACATTTTGTGTCATGGAACCAATTGGAAAGTCAGTTATGATGCTTTGCTGTGATGGATGCATTTTCCGGTTCAGTAGTGTTACAATATTTGAAATTTTGGTCTAACGATCAGCAGGCTTGTCAACAGGGTATATGCAATTGAGTCTCACAGTCCACAACTGACTTGGGTGGACAATTTTAATTCAATCAATCACACTTACCTACAAAACCAGAAGTTTATGCACTTTAGGAAACACGTTGTCTATCATTCATTGACGTACATATTTGTAAGCACACTATTAGTTGCGACTCAGATAACGCTTCATATAATTTTGTTGCGTAAAGTAGATGTTTACTAACTACAAAGTACATCTTGTTTTCGAATAAAATGTCAAATTGAACATTGCTCACCCATTCAACATCCAATTCAAGAGGATACTGCATTCTACACACACCTCTCTGTATATATGACTGAGCAGTTTCACACTTTTCATGTTGTACTCTACAGTGCTGTGAAAAAGTATTGGCCCCCTCAAATTCTTATTGTTTTGCAATTCAAAGTTAACCGGCCCTGTGTGAATAAGTAATTACCCCCCTTGTTAAATCATGAATTAATTGTGGCTAATCACAACCTTTGGTTAATTTTCACTGATCAAACCCAAGCCTGATTACCTCTAGAACTGTTGAATCAAGAAATCACTTAAATGGAACCTGTCTGACAAAATCAAGTTGGACAAAAGATCTGAAAAAAAAGCTGCAACAAAATGACACGATCCAAACAAATTGCAAAAAAATTACAAAAATCAATTTCTAAAGTTTTAGGGTTCCAGCGAACCATAGGGTGAGCCATTAACCTCAAATGGTGAAATTATGGAATAGGGGTGAACCTTCCCAGGAGTGGCGGGCCTACAAAAATTACCCCAAGGTAAGAGCAATGACTCATCCAGGAGGTCACAAAGGAAGTCAGGACAACTTGTGAAGAACTGCAGGCCTCCCTTGCCTCAGTTAAGGTCAGTGTTCATGACACAACAATGAGGAAGTGACTGAAATGGCATCCATGGCAGAGTTCCAAGGCGAAAACCACTGCTGACCAAAAAGAACATAAAGGCTCATCTTACGTTTGCAAAAAAACATCTGAATAATTCCCAAGACTTTTGGGAGAATATTATATGGACTGACGAGATGAAAGTTGAGCTTTTTGGAAGGTGTGTGTCTCTGGCGTAAATGTAGTACAGCATTTCAGAAAAAGAACATTATACCAACAGTGAACCATGGTGGTGGTAGTGTGATGGTCTTGGGCTGCTTCGCTCTTTCAGGACCTAGACAAGTTTCTGTGATTGATGGATCCATGAAATCTGTTCTTAAACAGAAAATCCTGAAGAATCCTGAGAATGTTTAGCCATCAGTTCATGACCTCAAGCTGAAGCGCACTTGGGTTCTCCAGCAGGCTAATGGTCAAAAACACACCAGCAAGTCAACTTCTGAATGTCTTAAAAAAACAAAATTAAGGTTTTGGCGTGGCCTAGTCAAAGTCCAGAGAGATGTGAAAGACTCATTGCCAGTTATAGAAAACGCTTGATTTCAGTTGTTGCTGCTGAGGATGGCCCAACCACTTATTAGGTTTAGGGGTCATTACTTTTTCACACAGGACCAGGTAACTGAATAGTTTTTTTTTCCTTAACAAATGAAATCACCATTTAAAAACAGCATTTTAAGTTCACTTGGCTTATATTTGTCTGATATTTACATTTGTTTGATGATCTTAAACAAAGTGGGGAAACTATGCAAAAATCTAAGAATTTGAGAAGGCGGTGAATACTTTATTTTCTTTGTCTTTTTGGAACAGCACATCAGGAAGAAACCAGTAGGAACTGGAATGTATATTGCAAAAATTAAACCGTCTCTTTTCTCATTGCAAGCAATCACATTGATGTCTCAGTATTTAGAATATGCCATTTTGAAGGCTCAACAGCCCACACAAGTGTGTACGTGCACACCAAAACACACACACACATACACACAGTGTTCAAATGCATCTGTTTGATAGTGCTGTCAGTGTCACTGGATGCTCGAGAGAATGAATCTGTTACTAGATCCAGCTGGCCATGCAATTAGCTGGGAAAGGGATTCTTTTTGCTCTTATTTTATTATTTTTTTTCTCAGTTGCAGATGTGGGATATGCTATGGCAGGTCTGTCAGGAAGTTTTGAAGGAGGCGCGTGGCTTAAAAGATTTGGGAAAGGCTGGTCTGCAATATCAATGGATTACCATGAGAGGAAAACTCATCCTTCTGAGTGTTTATCATATTAGATTTTATATATATATATATTTTTTTTTTTTTTTTTTTTTTTTCTTCACAACACAGTGTTTCATTTTCCTCACTAATTGTCTCACCTGTAAATGAAACTTGATAGAACTGCTCCATTTGGGATTTTTTTCCCAAATGGTTTTCCTTGAAAATATTGTAAATAAACAGACTTCGAGACAGATGCTTAAGGTTAGATAGAGTCAGATCATTCCTCTTATAATCACAGCCGTTATGTTGGCTTCCAACACACCTTTCTGGCAATCTCTCCAAATGGATTGCTTCCTCAGTAGAGCCAGAATATTTAACTGCTTAAACTTTTTCCTTTAACATAACTTTGAGATTGAACTGTGATGATTCTCAGAGAGGTTTTCTAGAGAAATTGTAACTGTGAACAAAATAATATAAAAGTTTGCTAACTAAACTGTTTTTCTGTCATTTACCATATAATGCAGTTTCCACATACAGTATGTCTTGCTATCAGCTTCTTAGTGTCACATTAACAAGCATTTCAGTCCTCTAAGATCAGGTTGCCAAAGCTTTACCAAACTATGTGGCGTTATGATTTTTAGTGCCAGTGTAATCCCACTTAACTTTATTGCACTGGTGCTTTCGTGCCAGGATTCCCCCTGAAAGGTCAAAGCAAACCAGTGGACATTTAATGAAGCTCAGTTTGCTGACTGTCTGCCTGTTATCCAATAAATTGTAAGAGGAAGCTAGGAAATGAGACTGCAAGTCCAAGTTTATTGATGAACAGAACAATTGTATATCTTCCTTCAGATTATGGCGTTTATTTTCATATTTTCAAATACATGCTTTATTATGGAAACCTGATTGTTTTGTTGAACTCTTATGGTACATATTACAATGTACAGTATTATAAACAATAGCAGAATGCCCGGTGTGTCTACATCCATACATTACTCATTTCTGTCTGTCACCATATGTATTGCAATAATATTGGCATTTATGTTGTCAGCACTTCTTATCATATTTTTTGCTCCATCACAATAGTTATGTATTTGCAGGTGCATGCATTACATTTAAGAATAAATGTAAATCAAATCTAGAGGTAAAATACATATTCACATCTTCTCATTTATTTAAGTGTGATGACAAAAACATGCACAGCAACTGTCGCCTAAATGCTACCTGAAACAGCACGTAAACTTCATACTGCACTGTATATAAATGCACGTGGATAGGCTACAGGGTTTAGCGTCATCATCCACTCACATCAGGCATTTTTTAATATGTTTGAACTGCTGGAGGACTCCACTGGGTTTTAATTGCAAGCGAAACACAAAGATATGTACTTAATTAAATCCCTTTAGTGGGTTTATTTGCATTTTATTTAGAGGTGGAGCAATGCAGTTAATGATGCTGTGATTCACAGAACAACTTCTGAACCAGAAAGTTATTTTTTCCTCTCCTGTGTTTATATGCAGAAGAGACATTCTGGCTCGAGGGAGCTTTTGGCTCAGTGAAATTATTTGAGAGCAGCACACTGAACACGTTAAACTGATTTCAATATATTTTTGTTGATATAGTGTCTGCGTGCGAGCGGTAGACCCTCGGGAATCTTGTGAATGTGTTATGCAGGCTTTGAACAACATCATAGCCGCATTATGACAAATTTGCTCAACTCAAATAAAACGTACAGCCCTCCGGTGTGAAGGAATTTATGGTTGGTTATCATAAAAGAGAAGCTTTTTTTTGTATTTGGAAAAATTCCACATACAGACAACAACATCAAAACAATCACACACATACACAGATGCACAACAGTAAACACTATGGTATGTATTCCATGCTAGTACCAACAGCTTTTTTTTGCCATCTTACCTAAAAGTGTATTTTAATATGCTACATGGTGTTAATTTGGGTTCAGAGTTTGAGTTAAGGCACATAATGTGTCTTTGCTGTACACTTTGATTGATTTAAAGCTTGATTTTCTTTTCAAGTTTTCTAACGCCTTTGCCATTAACCAGCCCATTAAAACTCATGAAATCAAGAGATTCTTGCCATTCCTTTGTTTTAATAAAGTGCTGGTAACATTAGCTATTGAATGTAACGTTTTGAGGTGATGGTTGATATTTTGCTTAACTGTGTATAATTTATGTATGTAGATTAAAACAGGTAATACCTTATCAATTTTGCTGATGTCGTTGTAAAACAAATTACCGTAATTTCGCGTGTATAATGCGCACCCATATATAATGTGCATATATAGTTGACCTAAAAATTCTGGAAAACCCTTCTACTGAGGTATAATGCATTTTTACAATGCATGATTTTGCTTCTACCCATATGATCAAAACATGAAGTATTATCTGTATTTTGTTAGTTTTTTTCAAAGAATTATTCTGAAGTTAAGCAATTTATTTGAACTATTATTATAGTTATAATTTATTTTTATTTACTTGTTCTAATTTTGAAATTTGCAGCCCTACTTTTATTTAGTAAATGAGAAAACACACAGTTGTGCTCATTTGTTCGATTACCCAGGCAGAATTTGTAAGATGTGTACAATTCTTTTAAGAAAACATGAAGGACCAGGTGAAAGACATTTCATTTTATTTTAATGGGATTCAAATTCAACTGTCAAGCATTTCAGAAAAGCATTATCATTAAACAAAACATAACCATAAATAAATTAATGATGGTTGTTGTTCAGTCATCAGTCATATTTATAAAAACAAACAAACAAACAAACAAAAAAACAATATTTCACAAATTCTGCCCGGGTATGTAAACTTATGAGCACAATTGTACATATATGCAGTCATATTTCCCCCCGTCATATTGGAATGAAAGTGTAGTCTACACCTTTTTGATAACCTCTAGGTGGCATACTAGAACGAAACTGTCCAACTTTTTCATAACCTCTAGGGGGCGGTGGAATAGTGGATGAAAGTGTACGGCTTTTTCATAACCTCGAGATGGCGGCATACATTTATAAAATGCGAAAGTCTTTTTCATTTTCTCCTATACCTGTGTATAATGCGCACTATTGACTTTTGACCATTTTGGGGGGTAAAAATGCGCATTATACACGAGAAATTACGGTAAATGCTTCGGTTAAATTATGCGCTTTGCGGAAACGTTGTTTTATCTTGCTACCAACCTTCACAAGCTGAGAGGAATTTAGGCAAGCGGCTGATGGCCTGTTACACTTACTAACAAATTTACATACTGAGCACAAAGCTAGCTTGAACAATTAAAATTATTTAAAGCAGAGTGGTGAGTGAATACAGATAGATATTTTTTTTTTGCCCTAAATGTTTCCTTTTTACGGATACTTATGGAGTGTTCTTTTGACACACTTCACTGTGATACTTTTAATTGTTTTTGGATTGATGGGAGTCATCCGTTTTTGTATTGTCCCATTTAAAATTTTTATAACAGAAAAAACCTGACGATTCATTAAGATGATCTGTTCACCATTACCAGGACAAAGGCACAATTTTTTTTTCCCACATTTCATAATTGTCTCTTTGGTAGGACTACTTCTAACACAGATGTGGCCGTGTGTGTGTTATCTTATGTCGATATGCTCAAAGCCCCACTGTTCGGACCAGTGATATCCAGCAGTGGCAGTGACAGCTTTAATTTGAATGCTGGTGGTCAATGTGATTAGAGAACTGCAGGAGGCTTTTAAGTGGATCAACTGCCTTGAAAGATGAGGAGCAACAGATGAACAATTAGACAAGAAGGCAGTTTCACTCGGGGGTGGGTGGTGATTTGGTATTTTAAGCCATGCACCAATACGACTACGAGTACAAGCCCTTACGTTTGAGTACTCGTTAAAGTACTGATACTTGACAATGCCATAATGTCTTGCAATAGTGATGAATGTGTTTGATTTTAATCAAATATTATTCAAAAACTCAACCACTCAAATATAACACTTTTTAGAGTAACAACTATTCATTACTGACATTTTAACATTCAACTGCTTGTTTTTCTAACAGTCTTGCCACACATTTCCATTAAATGTAACCTGTAACACAAGGCATTTTAATTCTAAAATAAAACTGGCAGGACAACTGAAGTGATAAATTTTCACACCAACAGTTCTCTTTAGTCTGGACTCAGTTTTAAAAAAAAGTTGCATGTTCTTTAAAAATGTTTTTTACTAGTTCTAGTTAGAGCGTCTGCCTCAGAGTTCTGAGGACTGGGGCCCCCCCTGTGTGGAGTTTGCAATGTTCTCGCCGTGCCTGGGTGGTTTTTCTCCGGGCACTCTGGTTTCCTCCAACTTCCCAAAAACATGCATGGTAGGTTGATTGAAGACTCTAAATTGCCCGTCAGTGTGAGTGTGAATGGTTGTTTGTTTATGTGTCCCCTGCGATTGGCTGGCAACCAGTTCCGGAATGTACCCCTCCTCCTGCCTGATGATAGCTGGGATAGGCTCCAGCATGCCCGCAACCCTAGTAAGGAGAAGCGGCTCAGAAAATGGATGGATGGATGGATGGTTCTAGAATTGCCACGATTGTCAAAGAAACCATTGATATAAATTAGCCATTCGCAGTTGCACTGTACAGTTATGTGTGTATTGAGTCTTGCATGGCTTGATCTTTGAGATTATACAGATATTATGCAGAGCGGCCAATGGTGCTCAATAAACTCACTTGTCAGACTGCCCGCCGCCACAACTAGCTCAGTTGGCTGCCAGGGTCGTCGTCTCATTGGAGTTCATCATCCATTTGGCAGAGCATAATTTGCATTCAGCGTTGTCATCTGTGTTTACCTTCAAGTATTTCCACATGGTTGAGATGGCTCCTACCTGGGAGGTGTATGTCAGGCTAGTGAAGTGGTATTGGTGTAGTAGTATCAGAGCATTTTTAGAAGTCTGAGTACAAGTACAGACGGACAGTATTGGCACCAATATTGCTATCGGTATCAGTGCATCTCTAGTATTTATGGTTACTTTGCTCACTCAAGGAACTCCTCTTAGGAATATTGTTAGTTTTTTGTATCCATAAAATGTTGTATATAATACAACATTCTATTACACGTTATACAGTGTAAATTACATTACACATATGAATACATTCTTAATTCCAATTATGAACAGAGGATCAGTCACTAGTTCATTTTCCAGTTGGCGGGATGCTGATGTATTCAGATATGATTTATTGATCATTTTGCGTACATTTGTCTCCCCACTGTGTTCACCTAAAATGCAATAACACGTTTTACACCCTCCGTTCCACGTGAATGCAATAACACTAAACTAATTACACAAACTGGGGACAACAGCAGGATTTGTAAAAGCCACAGCTGGTTGTCGACTAACAGCCAGACAGTATTGAGAGTAACCCACCACAGCACAATTTTTCATTAATTCATACAGGACCTTACTTGGCATGAACAATAACAGCCACTATACAGATGTGGCTGTGGCTACATACCAGTAATAGCTAACATCATGGCAACTGCAGTGTCCTAATCTTTCCTCATGTTACGGTGACTCTTCCACACGTCATTCTCTGCTAACGCTAAGGACAAGGGGGTTGTTGCAGGTTAACAAATTCACATCAAAGACCACAAATCATGACAAACACAACAAACTTTCAAGCCACAACAGAGCAGAGGAGCTGCAACACAATTTCCAGTGATGATGAGTTCATACCATTGTTGGGCCACTGTTAACCAAGTGCCATTCCTGTTAAATGTCTTTTTTCCAAGTGGTTAGCCTCATAGTTCTAAGGTTGGAGGTTTGAGGATCTGGACTTCCTGTGTAGAGTTTGCATGTTCTCCCTGTGCTTGTGTTGCTTTTGCCTGGGTACTCCAGTTTCCTCCCACATTCTAAAAACATGCTTGAAGGATGAATTGAAGATTCTAAATTGCCTAAATTACCTCAGATAGGTTCCACCTCACCCACGACTCTAGTGAGGATAAGTGGCATAGAAGATTGATGGATGATTCATGATGCATTGAGACACATCAATACTCAGCAATTGTATAGAATTGTATCCCTCTGAATTGTAATTGAATCAAATCCTAGGGTTGTATCTAACTAATCTAACCAATCTCTGACTGGAGGACTCCCCTACAGCTACCAGGGCAGTGCCTCCCATGGTATTAACAATATTTACATCATTATAAGTATACAACAGAGGTCAGTATTACATAAGTAACACCTTGCAATATGGCACCTTCTGGTAGAGTGGATGATGAGAGAGATGACATCATTGTAAATTAGAAACCATTAGGCTCCCTTGCAGTCAGCAACAAACACTACAAGATAAAGCCACACTTTTAAACTTTCAAACTTAAGCACTATCTTGCGTTTATAAAAACACATTCTTTGGGTAAGATATGAGAGTTCTGCAGCAAAAAAAAACCAAAAAAAAAAAACAGCGTGAAGATGTACATTCATCTATCCATCCATTTTATACACTAGGGTCACCTTTATTATTAATTTAATGATAACATCCCACTAAATATAATGAATTCTCTAATAATTACAGGATGAAAAATCCTAGTTAGTCTAAGGTAAATTCTACCTTAGACTAACTCCAGATGAATGAAAAGGGCCTCCGTCAGGCAGGAAGACATGATGTATAATAAATCACACAATCTGCATTAGACTGTAATTTACATTATTTTGTAAAAAGGGTCTTAACCTGGACACAGATTCATGTCCCTCCCACTGTTTGTGTGTTTTATTTACCCAGCGGTAACAGACATTGCCACATGCAAACAGAAACACATTACACTGGGCTTGCTGTTGTACTTTGATAGCAGCAAAGCATGTTTGAGTGTTGTTTTCATTATTCCAGGACTGGTGTCATAAAAGCTATATTTTTAAACCCAATTTAACAGCCGTCGGGTGATTGTTTTCCTCTGCATAGGTTTCCATTTCTTTGTAATAAAAAGCATATTGAACAAAAATGAATACAATACCAAAGGATTTAAGGGAATGAAGCATCCATCAGCTTTCTCGCCTCTCTGAGATCATTTATAATTGATATTTGAAGCTTCGTTTTGTTCTTTGAAATTTGCTTTTGGAGCGCAGAGAAAACAGCTGAGCCAATGGAAATGGAATTGGTTGTGTGTCGGTGCATGACAGAGTGGGATTATACCAATGTAATGTCAGCCTTATTAAACACTATTAAACTCTATAGCTCAGACAAGAACCAGAGAGGAAAAAATATACTGGCTACTCATCTGTGTGTAAATGTGTAAGCTTATGTGACATTAAATGAGAGAGGAGCCACATTAAATTTTATATTTAGCTCAAGTGAATGATGTGATCCACCATGAATAGAATCCAATAAGTCTGAGGATAAATTAGTAGATGTAGTCAATGTCATTGTTAGCATATGTCATTGGGAGCTCAGCTCTGACACTGGGTCTGCATGATTTTTAATTTGGTTTTGCTCAGCATGTCGGTCCAATAACACTATGCATAACTGGGCTTCTGGATTTGAGGTCTTTGAACTATTCATTCGTTCATGTAGACCAGGGGTATCATTCTCAATCGCACAGCGGGCCAAAACTCAAAGCATATTTAAAGTCGCGGACCAAACAGGATAAACATTTTGAACAGTCTAAATTTAAACATTTTTTAATATAAATGTGAATTGAAATGAACAGAATTATTCCAAAATAAATCAACTTAAAATAATGTAAAATATGTTGCTCATACATAAAAATAACTGACAAAATTATACTAATTCAAAACATGGACATACTGCAAGAAACCTAAAAATATATTTAAAAACAAATTTTGCTTTTCAGTAAAAGTTACAATATTTATAAATCAATACAAATATTTAAAAAACACTAGCTTATCTGAGGAAGACATTCTTTATCTGTGCAAGCGATAGCCAATAACTGACTGGCCATGACCTTAATATACCGTAATTTCCCGTGTATAATGCACATTTCCCCCACCCCCCCACCCCAAAAAATTGTCAAGTCAATAGTGCACATGGAAAAACTTTTCCCATTTTATAAATGTATACCACCATCGAGAGGTTATGAAAAATCTGTACACTTTCATTCCAAAATACCACTGCCACCTAGAGGTTATGAGAAAGGTATACACTTTCATTTTAATTTGCCACCGCAACCTAGTGGTTATGGAAAATGTGTAGCCTACACTTTCCTTCCAATATGACAGGGGAACTACGTATGACTGGAAATATGTTCAGTTGTGCTCATAAGTTTACATACCCTGGCAGAATTTGTGAAATATATATATATATTTTTAAATATGACTGAACAACAATCATCATTAATTTCTTTATGGTTATGTTTTGTTTCATGATAATGTTTTTCTGAAATGTTTGCCCGTTTAATTTGAATCCCTTCCATCCATTTTCTGAGCCGCTTATCCTCCCAAGGGTCACAGGAGTGCTGGAGCCTATCCCAGCTATCTTCAGGCAGGAGGCAGGGTACACCCGGAACTGGTTGCCAGCCAATCGCAGGGGACACATAAACAAATAACCATTCACACTCACACTGACGGGCAATTTAGAGTCTTCAATCAACCTACCATGCATGTTTTTGGGAAGTTGGAGGAAACCAGAGTGCCCGGAGAAAACCCACCCAGGCACGGCGAGAACATTGCAAACTCCACACAGGGGGGGCCCCAGTCCTCAGAACTCTGAGGCAGATGCTCTAACCAGTCTTCCACTGTGCCAATTTGAATCCCATTAAAATAAAATGTGTTTCGCCTGGCCCTTCATGTTTTCTTGAATTGTACCCATCTTACAAATTCTGCCTGGGCAATCAAACATATGAGCACAACTGTGTGTTTTCTCATCTACTAAATAAAAGTAAATAAAAAAGAAACTATTATGTGTTCAAATAAAGTGCTTCACTTCAGAATAATTATTTGAAAAAAAACTAGAAAAATACAGATAATACTTCGTTTTTATCATATGGGTACAAGCAAAATCATACATTGTAAAAATGCATTATACATAGTATAGCGGACATGCTTTCCGCAACGTGAAGTGACACAGTGACTCCGCAAGGCTTGATAAACTGCATTCTTCGAAGACGGCCTGCTGTGAGACAGTTACTAAGAGGACGCCTGACGTACTTCAAAGGAGCATAAAGTAATTAGCAGGTCCCCTCGAAATCTTGCTTTACAATCATCAAAGAGTCCTTTTCTTCATCTGAACTGGTGGCAGCCAAAAGGGACGAGTCGACAAATGTGCACACAAGGCGACACCCGCTGGCATTGAGAGGAACTGCAAAGCCGAACCGTGAACTCGCATTTGATGTTTAACCAGGAAAACTGGAATCTTAGTCCCGGTTACAATTGGTTCTTGATTCTTGATGCCCAACCCTATGCATGATAGTAGTTAAAGAAAAAAACATTTGATTTAAAAAAAAAAAAAATAGTATTATTTGATTATTCGATAAATAATCAATAGGGGAATCGATTCTAAAAAGATTCGATACTGACAGCCCTAGTTTCATCCAACAGATTGAGTGACTGAGGAAACTTTAAAGGTCTGATACTTTATTATACCAAACCAACTTTTTCTAGTATTTGTGATGTAATATTGGGTCTATGGTGCCTCAGTAAACATGTAAAATATGAATTCCTGAGTTACAGACATTTTTCTGCCGAGTGGTCTGAAATCAGGTCATTCGAATTTCTCGAGCTTATCTACATCACTACGGAAGATCTCCATCCATGTTAGAAAGTCACTCTATGGAGGTCTAAATAGCCAAAATATCGGACCTTTAAGAACACTGTTATTTAGATTGGCTTACAGACATCATCAATACTTAAGCTAGTTGGATAGGCTAACTAACCTAAACATTCAATTCAACAATTTATAGAGAATCTCACCACTACCACCACCAGTGACGGAATGACCCTTTTCACTAGCAAATATCCATGTCAGATAGTCATTAAGATTATTGTGAATATTATTTTATTTCAGTCCTGCAGGTAGTTTTAATACACATTAAAAAGGGTGTGCCACACACAGCTCAGACTGGGTGACTGTCCCACTGAGCTCCAGTGCAAGTGGACTACAACAAAGATAATTGATAACACTTGAATTTCATCAAATTCACTTATGTATTTGCATAAACACTACTGCACACTGTGTCTACAATCTCTGAATATTGGAGGAAATGGCAACATAACATAATTACGTTAATTGTTTCACTGTCCAAATCTTTTATCCTATTCCAGGTTGTACGTTGCTTATTTGACAACGAGCCACAAGCTCTACTTTGGTTACATAAAACAAATGTACTACCATCATTTAATCCATAAAACATTCTTACGAGTTTGTCCTCGAGGTTTTCATGTCATAAAACATTTCCAATGCTTGTCATCCTCAAGGCATGACTTAAACAAGTGGACATTACGATGAGCGTATTGCGTTTGAGTCTGACTCTGGCACTTGCAGGTTTTCTGGGCTTGTCTTGATCACAGTGACAATGGTCGTCCCATCCGCCTCCAACAATTAGCAGTATATTTATGGTATTTTTCTTTACGGCTTCTGGTCGTATATTTCAGCTACAGGTCAGGGCTTTCAAACTGTCAGACAGTGTTGTGTAAACTCCTTTTTACTATCCATCCCAAAGCGACCATCAGCCAGCATTTACTCTAGATAGAAACACAATAGTGGATGTGTTTGTGGGGTTCCAGAGTTTGTCAGTTGATTTAGCAAAGGGTTATTTGGATACAAAAAAATGGACTGACACTGGCTATATTAATAGTTTGTTTGGAATATGTCATTTTGTAGTATATCTTGCTGCAAGCATGAAAAACAATTTAATTTCAATGAGATTGAAGCTGAATTTGTATTAAACAGTATTATGGTGTCAGAGAGCTCTACTTGTGACTGCTGTGACTCTTTTATAGTCGCTTACACTCCCAATGCAGTCAATGGCAGAGATAATTAGCTCTGATTATCCTTGTGAATGCTGTTTCTTTTTAAAATAAGCAGAGTTAAACAGTTTATTGCCTCTCTTACCTTTCCAATAATGAACCTGCACCTATTTTATCTTAGCCAAGGCCGATTAAATTCAACAAATTGGCGTACAACAAGAATGAAGTCAAATTAATTGAAAACTAGTACTATAAATCAAGATGAAATAACTATGGCGAAAGGAAACCAGAAAATTTCTCATTTTAAATAGAAACAAAGTTCAAAGTTCACAGTCCCTTATGTCAGCCTATTTTTGTACAAATTGAAATTGTTATTAAGACAGTGGTGTAGAAGTTCTCATTCAGAGGAGGTGTTAATTGGGGCAACAGTATGCAGATGAACAATGTAGCATTTTATATATATACGAATACTGTTGACAGTAACAGATAAGAAAAGCGTCAAAAGGTGGACTGCAATGGTCTGGTTCTAATTGCATGCTATGATGCAGATTTTTCTGTACGTGTTAAAAACTAGTACAGCAGTACAGTTCAGCATGAGAGATGATAAATCACCAATCTCGTAAAATATATTTTGTGAAATAATGTGTTGCATGATGCTTCTATTATTTTAATTGATTTGTTTAACTTTCACACTAATTACAATTAATGTAATGTAACACCTGACACCTATTTGCTTGAACATTAGCGTAAGATAGCACAGCAGAATTTATTGTTGCATTATATTCCTTCATGTATATAGGGTATGCTCAATAAAATCAATCACAGAGAACCTGCTTTACCATAAATAATTCATGTTATTTTTGTTTTTGTTTTTTAAACGTGTCACCCTTGCATATTTCAGTTCACTGGATCATGACTGAGTAATATGGCAACTTGACACTTCCGACCATGAAAATGCATTTGGCTGTCCAATTACTTTAGAGTATAGTTTCTCAGTCATCCAGGTCATGCATTGACTATTTAAAGATTACAGCCATCTTTATACGTTTTCACAAGGAATCAAGGCAACAGGACTGTTCTTCTTTGTTGAAGACATTTCACCTTTAATCCCAAAAGGCTTATTCAAATTCTAAAATCTTAGGCGTGGAGACTCCCTATTTATGCCTCGATGGATGTGTTCCCTGGGGGTGGTCAACACTAGGGTGTTGTTGCTGCCTGGCATGGTTAGTGAAATGACCATCCTTCATACCAATCACTCATTCATTTGTGTTGTGGCAAAACAGCTCATTAGGGCCACTCTTCCTGTAGAATGAGGCAATCTTTGGGGGGGGGGAGATGTCAGGACATTGTTATAGGCAGACGATAAGTGATGCCTCGAGCCTCCTCCTCTGTTGAGAAATGGCTTTTTTTTAGTTTGCATAGATGGCTTCTTTTATACCTCTTTCAAACCAACGGTCCTTCCTATCTAGAATTTGGACATTGTTGTCTTCGAAGGAATGTCCCTTTTTCTTGAGATGCAAATTTATTGCTGATTCTGAATCCGAAAAAGCTAGATGCCCACAAATGTTACCACCTGCGCCTGTACGACAGTTATTAGTCTCTCCAATGTAGAGTTTTAGAACTGAAGAAGTCTTTTGGATTAAAGGTGAAATGTGTTCGACAAACAAGAACAGTCCAGTTGCCCTGATTCAACCATTCGGATTACTTTAGAATCTGTGAAAATGTATAAACATGGTTGTAATCTTTAAATGGTCAATGCTTTCCACTACCAGTCAGAGGTTTGGACTCTCATTCAATAACATGTGAAAGTTGGTCCAAACCTTTAACTGGCAGGGTATATTTGCTAAACCCTTTGAATATCTATGTTACAATTCTGTCCTTTTGGCTTTCTTTTAAATTTAATGTGGGTGTGCGAAGATCCAAATTTACAAAAATTGAATATCGACCCGATTGTACTTTCAGCTTCTGGGTGCCGTTTATGTCCTTTACCCGTCCTCATCCATCCCAACAAAGCAAGACACTGGTTCAATACTCATTTACTTGCCCTGTGATCACCAGGCACTTTGCAGAGTAACTCATGATAGAGACTTGAATCCGGCAGCCAGCGAAAACAGTGAGGTATGAAAGCAGTGACCAAAAAGCAAACACTTTGTACACATATATTGTATGTGCTACACAAATAACAAAAAAAGAGCATGTACAGCACATTCCACCACAGTCCTCATCATTTTACGTGGGTGGAAAAAGACAATATTGGATGTGAGTTTTTAAGCCGAATTAAACGCTAACAAACGCTTTGACAACATATAATTATATATTAATATAAATGTTTTAAAAATTATATTCATGCAGTGCTGAAGTTTGCCGACTTTTTTTTCCCCACAAACAAGACAACACCATTCCCAACACCTCAGCAGAGATGTGTTGTGAAGCAAACTAATCCTCAAGTGCAAATCAGAGTTTGCACTCACATCAGCTAATGAAGAGAGGGAGGAGGAGGAGGGGTGATGTGTAGCAGAGAGGCACTGTCTTTGGAGTGTTGAGAGCACCGGTCCTGATTGCATGAAAAACTATTAAACGGTCGGTTCAAGAGTGCCACTTCTCAAGAGATGCTATAGAATATTTCATCATCTTTTGAGTTTAGTGGCTTCGCGTACTGCAAAGCTGCTGCAAGCATACAAAAACAGATTAACCTTGTTGAGTGTACTACAAACACTCATTTTGCTGTAGCTCAGAATTAATTATAAAGGGTTTGGTATTGTTTAAAGAAAATCGTGATTAGAAAAATCAGAATAGCCTACATGCAAATGTCATGGCATGTGGTATAGTATACTTTCCCTGCAGGAATTGTAATATTTGCCTTAAGTAAAAATGGACAAATTAAATCTTTATTTCACTTTGTTTTTTTTTAGATTTTCTAGTTTGAGGCTCTTACCAGCTTCTGGTGCCATCTCTATTATCATTTGCATCGCCTCCTCACCACACTGCTTTTGATTTCAAGAGCTGAACTATTCTGCAACATTTGTTGATGTGGTTCTGCAAGTAAATGCTGCAGAATTGTGCTCCTCTTGGAATTGTTCTCCTTCGCTGAACACCGGGAGAAGAATTCACCATCACCATCGGCTGCAAATACTTTGCTCATGTTAACAACAAACCTGCATATTATGCATGCATTTTACCAGTCATGACAGGTATTGGTTCCAATGATGGCCAGAGGTAAATAGAACTGATATTGTTAGAATGTATGAAAATGCACTTTGACTTTGTAGAAACAATAAAAACATCAGTTTAACAATGTGGGAAGAATGGTTATTTTCATTTCTGCCATGACTTAGAAAACCAATACCGCCGACATGTAAAAAAAAAAAAAAGGTTTAGTTTTTCTCAGACTCGGGTGGTAAATAGAAAAACTGTCCTGGATTTCAAATGTATAATTCCTTGCACTTTCAGTAACCTTAATGATCACTATTAAGAATGTCATTATAAATATCAAATGTAAAAATGTAAATGTGTTGTTTTTTTTTCATAGTCCCAGTTCCCTTGGAAGATTCCTTCGATTTGAACCTACCTGTTTTGAAAAGATACTGTACGTTTGAGTTGCATAGCATCTTGTCAAGTTGTATGGGCTCACGCTATTTCTTTCATGTCAAATAGTTATTTAAAGGTGGCCAATGCACCAATTTGGGTAAAATAAAATGTGTGAGGTCAACAGACTGTGTTACTACCTAACTCCACGTGGAAAGCCTCACAACTATGTCTTATGGTCCATGACTTAGGGCTGTGAAAATGTTCTGGATGACTTCCAGATCCTATTAACCTTGGGCTGAGGGCCAACGTTTGACCGGGGCCCCAAAGGCCAGTGAGTCAGAAAACTATTTTCTTGTACCCAGCTCAAATGTGCTCACCTATGAGATGTTCAGAAGGGCTGCCCTCTAAAAGTCGGTTATTTCATCAATCCATCCATTTTCCGTACCGCTAATCCTCACTAGGGTCGAGGGCGAATTGGAGCCTATCCTTGCTGACTCTGGGTGAGAGGCAGGGTACACCCTGAACTGGTCGCCAGCCAATCGCAGTTATTTCTAGACTTTACACCAATCTGATCGGCTTGATCAGTATCGGATGATAATTAGAATTTTGTGCTGATCGGCTTTAATGTCGTAATTCGCGATCGCGCTCCGCATAAGACATTTACTCCACGTCACCGTCGTGTACCGATCCAAAAGCTAGTTTATTTTTAGCCTTGTCACATGTCTTGTGATGTAGTACTGTAACTATCTGTCGGCCAATAAAGTTTTATTTCAATCTTGTCGGTGAAAAAACATTCGGCGGTGTGGGATTTTTTTTGCGGTGCCTCAAGACAGACAACACGTAATGCCTGGATCAGACAAATTTGGTCTTTCATGATTGCACTCTGTCAGATATCACGGTTCACGCTCCTGCTATTTTGCTTTTTTTTTTATTATTGCACTATACCCCCCCCAACAAAACATATATATATGCACATATATACATACATATATACACATATATACATACATATACACACGTGTATGTGTGTGTATGTGTGTGTAATGTTGTATGTTTATATGTGTATATATATATATATATATATATATATATATATATATATATATATATACAAAAATATATTAGAAAACATTATTACAACAATTGATTGTGTTAGGCGATATGACAGCATTTTAACAATTATACAACAGCGCTAGACTTGCTGGGAAATATTCTCATAGGGACGCCATGTTTTTTCACGATGATGTCACTGTTGCCGTCGTATTGGCAGCCTGCTGTCAGAGAATTTCCCAGCGTGCCTAGCGATGTTGTATTGTTTTGTTTCTTGTAATAATGTGAATGTTAATTGAGCTTATGTCCGCAGGTGCACACCCCTGGGACTCTTTCATTGGGTGTGGAGCAACGTACTTATTGTGACAAGTAATTCATGAATATGTGAATTGCTTGTGTATCCCCTCACTCATACTCTCGTCCTATAGATATTTATAATTTACATGCAACACTCATATTTAATGTTGAATTGTTGTAGATAATTTAATGACTTACATTTCTCATCCTGTTTACAATTAGTGCTTTGTCTTTTGTCTTCGTTTCTCTCTCCCCTCAAGAAACTTTGTTCTGTTCGACTCTGATTCTCAATAAACTTTAATTGTAATACTAAGAAACCACAGCGGAAGATTAAAAACTCCACTCTGACACAGTAAAAACTGTTCCGACATAAAAGGGATACAGATCCTCCATTCTGCTTGACCTAACAGCTGAACAGAACAAAAAAAAAAAAAAAAAAAAGATGTTGTGTGTTTATTGTTCCTCTGCAGGTTTTGTTGTGTCTTAACCTCATTTATTTATATATTAATTAAACCATCTGGCACCAGGAGTGAAATTGTCATCTAGGCACATGACGTCTCTAGCTTCCAACTTTTTCAGGAACCGGCTAATGTGTTAATGAACACGTATGAGTTGAGAAAGCCTTCTGCAAAGTTACAATGTTAAAAGTAGTGATAGGCATGGTGGTTCTTTTGAGTGTACTGAATCATTCAAATCAGTTCACCAAAAAGATTCGTTCACCGAATCGTTCAGTTCTTTTTCCAATCATTCAAGTGCTTCCTCATGCTGTTAACGATCCATCCCTGAGGTTCACGTTCACTCAACACGTTCACCGAAGGACTATACGTTGTTGTTGTCAGATATTGTAAACGAGGAAAGGTGGGGAAATTATATTAAAAACAAAAAACTGCTATATTATCACCTACTGACCATCCTTCCGCGTCCCCTGACGTCCAGCTAGGCTCTCGCCGGCCGGCGAGACTTCTCTGCATTCCACCGCGGTGGACAGCGTCCCTCACACCAGCACCCGCCAGCCGGGCTTCCTGCTCACTCAACTTACTATTTTTTTCATCTGATTAGTGGAAAGCATCTGAGTGTCTTGAGAAGTGCTATATAAGTTCAATGTAATATTATTATTATTAAATAAAAAGATTTGATAATCGCATTAGAGACACAGAAGGAATGATATGTGTACGTAAATTTTTTTATTATTAATTTGCATTTATTTTAACTATGTGTGCTTGTTTTCATGTGGTTGACTGACACAACATTAGCCGTTAGCTTGCAGAAACGGCGGCTAGTGAAAGCTATCCCCGCGAGTACGTCAGGACTTGCGGTTAAAATCAGTCATGAGTACGTTCACTACGTAGAACGTCGTTCCTTGCACAAATTAATCACTCATCGTACTAGTACATCATCGCTCCTTAGTGGATCACAAACAAAGAAGTTCAACGAACTAATCGTGTGTAACGGATCGCGAACGATAAATTCAACAAACGAATCACTCTTCAGTTCCTCAGTTCCTCAGTACACCAGTATACCAATTCACTGAACAAATCACTCAGTTCACTTAAGTCCCTCCCCCGCCTGCACGGCGCTGCCTGATGCTGGCTGCTCATTGGTCATTTGTCGAAGATTCAGAAGCGAGTGACAGATTATATAAAAATTAAATAATTAAGAAGATTAATTAAAAATAATTTAATTACAGTAAGTTAGCACCCATTATTTTTTGTCATGTCATGTAATGTTGGTTTGACCTGACTGATTAAAATGTATGAACCAACTAGAGCAGTGATATCCAACCTTTATGGAGCCAAGGAACATATTTTACAATTGAAAAATCTCACGGAACACCACCAAACAAAAATGTCACAAAAAGTGTATACATTAATTACTGTATGTACTTCCTGCCATCTAATAGAAGACCATTTATCATTTGTTCTGTCTGTCACTATGCCTCACTGGCATAAATAGATGAACAAAGATACATTATTTATTGTAAATATAATTGTTTGAGCAATTAAGTACACAAGTACATACAGTAAATGAACAGGTCATTTAAATAGACACATTCCACCATCTTGTGATCGGATCGGTGATTGGTTATCGTTTTTTCAACTTGCTGATCGGCCCCAAAAATCCTGATCGTGTAAAGTCTATTTTTAACATTAAAAATGTTAGCTTGAAATAAAATACCAAATACACATACTTCACTTGTATCACAGCTACTCCTCATTTTAAGCAAAGCCAGGCCTTTCTGTTTAACCTATTTTACGTCCAAACCAGAGGGAAGGCACCATGCAACTTCTTGTATGGTAGTTTAGCAATCAGTGCCAAATATGGGAATGCCTGTGCCAAGCCATCATCATCCCTGCATGCGTTATTAGGATTCCCACATAGTTTCCAGGCAGGACACACCCTGCTCCAATATTACTGGTTCCAGGACTCGCGCCGCTGCACTATGATTGGCTGCTGTATCCTGGCGGAACACGTGCCACTGTTGGCGGCGTTAATGTTTTCCACTAACCCTAACCCACGCTAATCCTAAATTTCCTAAACGGTGGTTAAAAAAGTGGTTTAGGATTTTTTCCATCCTAAACCACTTTAAATCCCAACCCTTGCCCTAAACCTAACCATAACAAACTTATTTTTTAAAATTTTGTACAAATGTGATACATGTTTGGGATGGTCATCTCGTTACAGCTACGCAGCCTTACCTTTCCGCGACGCCGGAGCCAATCATGTTGCAGCGGGGCGAGAGTAAGCCTCCCTTCACAGAATCAAGTGGATGAGGCCTGCATGATTTAGTGTTATTAGCTTTACTGTGGCAGCACAATTTTAACATATTTTTATATCAGTCCTCTTAACAGGAGCCTATATTGTAGATTTTCTGCTCACCTCAGACTCAAGTCTCTTCTCTGTCGCCATAGAATTTCCCTGCTAGGGGAGGCGCAAATTACGTTCTAAAATGGAGACTACAGCATTTGCCATGATGTGATACTTAAACATATTCAGGTTTTCCACTTTAATTTGTCACCTTTTCGTGATTTCCTGCTGTTGAATATATTACTTGCACACTTAAATGTAAATTTTTTTTCAATTTTTCTTTTTATCATGGAAGATCAGCATTTGGTGTTTTGTTATTTTTGCTTTTTCCATTTACAATGTATGCCCTACTCATTCAGCAATCTGAGTTTAGTGTGTAATTACTTTACTACTGTCTGGAAGGGTATGGATTCTTAACACTGTGTGTGAATGTGCGCGCATGCATGCGTACGTCCGTGCATGCGTACGTGCGTGCATGAGCTCTCAGTTGATGCATTGTCAGCCATAGTGTAGCACTACTGTGACCCTGGAGTGGAGTCTGACCAGACAAATTGAGGCAGAATGTTGTTACAAGGGTTTAAAAGAAACATTGTCTCAGTTCATGAAGGGTCGACCAGAGGCCCTATTAGGTTGACAGAGTCAAAAGGATCTGGTATAGAAGGGGTCGGGGTTGAAAGACAGATTATGACTCAAGGACATAGTTGTATACAAGGTTAATGATGTCAGCAGCCTTGGCATGCCATAAGCTACGACACTATTCATTATTATACAAGCTTGTTGCATTTTTGTCTCAGTAATTAAATGCATTTTAAAGCCAAAACCTGTCTAATGTTTCATGTTTAAAAGGAGTTAATAGTTGATTTTAAGACTCATCTGAAGAGAGACGGTTTTCTATCTTATGTTTTTAGGTTTAAAACATGTGCCATACAAGGCCAAAGACAAGTAGTTAATCAAGTAAAATTATCCCTTTTTCCACTTGCAGTCAATTTTGGGTCTATGAATTGGCTGTTAGATATGTGACAGCACTGTTTGTTACACACAGTTTGGGCATATCTCACAATCTTCAGATGTGTAAATAATTGAAAAAAATGTATTATTTATCCTTATTTAATACTCATGCTCACCATGTTGGAATGTTATGGTTTTTTTTTCTTTTTTCTCAGATATGATGAAATATTGTCCCAAAGAGTGGAGGCGAAAAAATTGTTTAAAAAGTTAATCTCCTCATATCTGATTTAAAAAAATAAAAAAATGTACATTATTTTTTACCATATGCAAAACAAATCAACACGCGATTGGCGATAGGCAAAATGAAAAAGAAGAAACAAAAACAAAGCAATAAAAAACAGAAGAAATGTACAATGCACATGTACAATAGATATAGGAAGAAGTAAAAAAAAAACTTATCGGGTCCTACTGCTAATTTTGAGTACAGATTTGACTTTGTATAATAGTATTCATATAATATAAATTTCAGTAGTATAATAGTAATTATATAGGAAGCTCCAGGTATCCTAAACTAGCTGGTCCATGTAAAGTAATAATGACATAATAAAGTAGGAAGGTAATCATATACAGTATACTCTAATTATGCCAAAACAATAGGTCCATCCAAAGTGTATGTGACATTTTAACGATTGATTGTTTTAACATGGTTTTTTCTATGCTGAAACATCTGTTCTTTTGACAAAAAAGGCTAAATGCATTTGTGAGGTGATGAAATTATTGGTTTGTAAGTCATTATTGATAGATACAGAATATACTGTATATAGATCCAGATGTATAGATTCCCTTGGTGCCCATATTGAGAGAGAAATTCAATTTTGGGTTTTGGAAAGAGGGGCTCAAAGTGAGCTATAACTACAATTGACAGGGACAAGAAAAGCAACAGTACTAAGGGAAGAATAATAATGGGCCTTCTGAACATGACACCATGTAAACTTAGAAAAAGCAAGGCAATTAAAGTAACTCTGAATGAAACCTGACTTCTAAAGCGAAGTTAAAGCAAAGTTTCTGTCCCCATGCATTTGCGGTAGGTGAAAAGTATTTTCCCCTAAGCTAATTCATTTTCAAGTGATTCGCTCTCACTGAGTCTCAGTTTATTTTGGCCAGCAATGGAGACTCACACAGACTTAATGCTTCAAGATGAATCCCCTCAAATTTTGCTGCCTGTGTTCTCTTGTGAAAATAATAAACCTGTAAAAATATCACTTGTCCAAACTTATTTGCATGTTTTCTCTAGGTCAGGAGTTCCATGTTAATAAAATTAGGAGCAAATCCAAACCACTTTGTGACCATTTTAATTGTAGTAACTCTCATATTCTTGTGCTGCAACTTGTTTGACAAGACATCTGTACATACTGTGTAGTGCAAAAATCCAAGTTAAAAACAGACCAAATTCTTTCAAATAATGTGTATGCTTCTGTGCCCTTTGTAGTTCATAACTTATCTGTATTGCCAAATATGAATAAAAAAACAAAATCACGATTTTTCACAGCTTTAAATTATGGTTGTTTTGTTGCACACAAATTGGTGCTGTAGTTTGGTAGAGGATACACTGCCTGGAGTTAGCATGTTCTCCCCGTGCCTGCATTGGTTTTCTCCGGGTACTCCAGTTTCCTCCCACATCCCAAAAACATGCATGGTAGGTTAATTGAAGACTCTAAATTGCCCATAGGTGTGAATGTGAGTGCGAAGGGTTGTTTGTTTATATGTGCCCTGCGATTGGCTGGCAACCGGTACAGGGTGTACCCCGCCTCCCGCCTGAAGATAGCTGGGATAAACTCCAGCACACCCGCGTCCCTAGTAAGAATAAGCGGTATGGAAAATGAATGAATGAATTACAGTTAACAATCTTCGATGGCAAAAAAAATATAAAAATGTTCGATAATCGATGGCCACTGTGTTGTTCCGCATCATTTTCTGTATTATTATGACTTTGAAAGCAGACACAGATTATTTGAGTTGATTTTTGTCCTGAGGATAATTCAGGTAGAATGCCAGTGTGTACAACAATGAGTTGTTGGAAAAGTGACATTGCTAGAATTGAAGCACATGTTTTGACAAATAACTCAGATTGAATTTGTTTTGGTTTGTAAAGTTTGGAGGGGATTGTGGAAGTACGAAGCAACAATTTACGTTCACAGCTTGAGTATAAAATAAAACACAAGAGTTGAAACCCATTATCATGATAGGACCCTTAACCTTATTTAACTATAATGCTTTAATCAAGCTTTAAAATAAAGACAGACTCCAACACCTCCTGCAAAGTTTTGCAAATGAAGATAAAGTACGCTAAAAGTCAACTACTTTGGAAGCTTTGGTGCCTTGATTATCATATTTGAGTGTTCAAGTATGAATCTTTAATGAGTCTACAATAAGAGGTCACAGAAATAGTTTGCATAAACCAATTGTTTTTTTTATTATTAATTCTTAAACGAGCTGGTTGTTAAAAGCAAAAAGGTGGTGTGCTAGCTTGTGCATTGAAACTGTTATATATTATCTATTTTCTTCATATAGTATCTCACTACCTTATTTATTTATTTTTTTGTGTCCCACCCAGCATGCCAGCCAGGCTTCTACAAAGCTTTTGCTGGAAACATCAAGTGTTCAAAGTGCCCCCCAAATAGTTTAAGCTATGGAGAAGGTGCTGCAGTCTGCCGATGTGAAGTTGGGTATTTCAGGGCCGGAAAAGATCCTCCAACTATGGCTTGCACACGTGAGTATGCTGTACCATTCTAATACTTAAACTCATTGGCAGTTTTGAGTAGTACTGGCATTACAAGTAGTGGTGTTAAAAGTTTGACTACATTTGTCAATAGTGTAATCGTCGTGTTGCTGTTTTCAACACCAAATAGCTTTTGAGTTGTGAAGCTACTTTCGTGACCACATAGCACTGTAATGTCCACAGAAGCGACATTTCCCCAGGCCCTTCTAAATTTTAAATGCATCTCTTCCCTTTGGCACACATACCTATCCTCCTTCTGCTAATGTCTGCCCAAGATGGGATAGAAAAATTTTCAGCATGACAGAAAGCACACAGTTGGAGACAATGTTACTTATTGAGTCCTCACAGTATTTACCAAATACTTCTGGAAGCTTCTGTCCACCTCCAGGACAACCAACACAAATTTAAGGACACACATTCAGTATTTGCCTCAGTTAACGCAACAATTGCCAGCGATGCTCGTCATCACAACTCAGCCAGGAAAGCATGAACATCTAACAGCACTAGCTAGCAACATGTTTTTGCCACCAGTGTGAGAAGGGGATTTAGAAAGGAAGAGGTACAAAAAAATTACAACACACATTATTTTGTCTTATGGAAGTAGCTTTGTTGTAGTTTTGCTACTTTTGTCATTTTATTGTACCTTAGCTTGCTGTATTTCTTTGGTTTGTGGCTTCATTGTAGTGAAGGTACAATTAATGTTGAATAACTTGCAGCTTAGCTGACGACATTTTCCAAGTAACTTGCCCAACGTTACTCATTGGACACATACTGTATGAATTTAACAGAGTGGGTGTACAATATTTATCACCGTAAACCACATTGCTGTTTTTGCATCGGAGTACACATTCAAGGGCCTCTCTTCAGCTGCAAGTCATGCCTAATAATGAGGAACGTTATTAGCCTACCACTTTATTATAGCTAATTGTGATTGACGTTTAATACACCAAAACTTGTTAATACCTGTGACTCTGGATGATCCATGTGGTATTTAATACGTATCTGCTCAGAGTCAAAGTGTACAATAGATAATCAAATTAATTGCATGTGGATCAGCTGCCTTGTCTTCATCGTTGAGTCACTGACAGTAATTACAAAGTAATATTTGCATTAAATTAAAGTTGAATTTGACTTATACCCCTTTAATTAAAAAAACATTTAGCTGTCATTTAGATAGACGGGGAGCATCACTGGAATCTTTCTATAGAGGGGGAGTGTATTTGTACTTTGCATCGTAAGAAAAATATTCTGGGCATTTAATCTGCAAGATGCAATCCTTGGAGAAGCAATGTGCAGACATTCTTGGCTTGTATTACACCTCTAAAATTATTGAGCATCTGCAGGTTTTTGGTTGAGCTACTTAAAATCATGTTGACAGTGGATATGCTGTAGTACTCTATATGCTCAATCTTCTTCTTTTCCTTTCGGCTTGTCCCGTTAGGGGTTGCCACAGCGCGTCATCCTTTTCCATGTAAGCCTATCTCCTGCATCCTCCTCTCGAACACCAACTGCCATCATGTCTTCCCTCACGACATCCATCAACATTCTCTTTGGTCTTCCTCTAGCTCTCTTTCCTGGCAGCTCCATCCTCATCATCCTTCTACCAATATACTCACTATTTCTCCTCTGGACGTGTCCAAACCATTGAAGTCTGCTCTCTCTAACTTTGTCTCCAAAACATCGAACCTTGGCTGTCTCTCTGATGAGCTCATTTCTAATTTTATCCAACCTGGTCACTCCAAGAGCGAACCTCAACATCTTCATTTCCACCACCTCCAGCTCTGCTTCCTGTTGTCTCTTCAGAGCCACTGTCTCTAATCCATACATCATGGCTGGCCTCACCACTGTTTTATAAACTTTGCCCTTCATCCTAGCAGAGACTCTTCTGTCACATAACACACCTGACACCTTCCTCCACCTGTTCCAACCTGCTTGGACCCGTTTCTTCACTTCCTGACCACACTCACCATTGCCCTGGACGGTTGACCCCAAGTATTTAAAATCCTCCACCCTTGCTATCTCTTCTCCCTGTAGCCTCATTCTTCCCCCACCACCCCTCTCATTCATGCACAAAAATTCTGTTTTACTTCGGCTAACCTTCATTCCTCTTCTTTCCAGTGCATGCCTCCATCTTTCTAACTGTTCCTCCAGCTGCTCCCTGCTTTCACTGCAGATCACAATGTCATCTGCAAACATCATGGTCCACGGGGATTCCAGTCTAAACACATCTGTCAGCCTATCCATCACCACTGCAAAAAGGAAGGGGCTCAGGGCTGATCCCTGATGCAGTCCCACGTCCACCTTAAATTCCTCTGTCACACCTACAGCACACCTCACCGCTGTTCTGGTGCCCTCGTCCTGTATTATTCTAACATACTTCTCTGCCACTCCAGACTTCCGCATGCAGTACCACAGTTCCTCTCTGGGTACTCTGTCATAGACTTTCCCTAGATCTACAAAGCTCCTTCTGACCTTCTCTGTACTTTTCCATCAACATCCTCAAGGCAAATAATGCATCTGTGGTACTCTTTCTAGGCATGAAACCATACTGTTGCTCGCAAATACTCACTTCTGTCCTGAGTCTAGCCTCCACTACTCTTTCCCATAACTTCATTGTGTGGCTCATCAACTTTATTCCTCTATAGTTGCTATAGTTGCTATAGTTGCCACACGTCTGCACATCACCTTTGTTCTTAAAAATGGGCACCAGTACACATTTCCTCCATTCCTCAGGCATCTTCTCACGCACCAGAATTCTATTGAACAAGCTGGTCAAAAACTCCACAGCCACCTCTCCTAGATGCTTCCATACCTCCACAGGAATGTCATCAGGACCAAATGCCTTTCCATTTTTCATCCTCTTTAATGCCTTTCTAACTTCCCCCTTACTAATCATTGCCACTTCCTGGTCCACCCCACTTGCCTCTTCTACTCTCCCTTCTCTATTATTTTCCTCATTCATCAACTCCTCGAAGTATTCTTTCCATCTAGCTAGTACACTGCTGGCACCAGTCAACATATTTCCATCTCTATCCTTAATCTCCCTAACCTGCTGCACATCCTTCCCATCTCTATCCCTCTGTCTGGCCAGCCTGTATAGATCCTTTTCTCCTTCTTTAGTGTCCAACCTGCCATACATGTCATCATATGCCTCTTGTTTGGCCTTTGCCACCTCTACCTTTGCCCTGTGTCGCATCTCTTTGCCCTGTGTCGCATCTCTTCCTTTCGCCTCTCCTCGGTCCTCTCAGTGTCACACTTCTTCTTAGCTAACCTTTTTCCTTGTATGATTTCCTGTACTGTGTGGTTCCACCACCAAGTCTCCTTCTCTCCTTTCCTGCCAGAAGATACACCAAGTACTCTCCTGCCTGCTTCTCTGATCACCTTGGCTGCAGTGGTCCAGTCTTCTGGAAGCTCCTCCTGTCCACCGAGAGCCTGTATCACCTCTTCCCAAAAAAGATGAACAACACTCGTCCTGTCTCAGCTTCCACCACATGGTTCTCTTCTCTGCCTTTGTCTTCCTAATTTTCCTCCCCACCACCAGAGTCATTTTACACACCACCATCCTATGCTGTCTAGCCACATTCTCCCCTACCACTACCTTACAGTTGGTAACCTCCTTCAGATTACATCGTCTGCACAAGATGTAATCCACCTGTGTGCTTCTACCTCCGCTCTTGTAGGTCACCCTATGTTTGTGCCTCTTCTGGGAAACAGTGTTCACTACAGCCATTTGCATCCTGGTTGCAAAGTCTACCACCATCTGTCCCTCCAAGTTTCTTTCCTGGATGCCGTACTTACCCATCACTTCTTCATCACCCCTATTACCTTCACCAACATGTCCATTACAATCTGCACCAATTACGACTCTCTCTCTGTCTGGGATGCTCAGAACTACATCATATAGCTCCTTCCCGAATTTCTCTTTCACCTCTAGGTCACATCCTACCTGTGGGGCATAGCCACTAATCACATTACACATAACACCCTCAATTTCAAATTTCAGCCTCATCACTCGATCTGATACTCTTTTCACCTCCAAGACATTCTTAGCCAACTCTTCTTTTAAAATAACCCCGACTCCATTTCTCTTCCCATCTACACCATGGTAAAATAATTTAAACTCTGCCCCTAAACTTCTAGCCTTACTGCCTTTCCACATGGTCTCCTGGACACACAATATATCAACCTTTCTCCTTATCATCATGTCAACCAACTCCCGAGATTTTCCTGTCATAGTCCCAACATTCAAAGTCCCCACATTCAGTTCTAGGCTCTGTGTTTTCCTCTTCTCTTTCTGCCGAAGAACCCGCTTTCCACTTCCTCTTCTTCTTTGACTTCGACCCACAGTAGCTGAATTTCCAACGGCGGCCCGCAGGTTGACGGCGTCAGTGGCGGACGTTGTTAACCCGGACCACGACCGATCCGGTATGGAATTCTTTGGATGAACGCTCATATTTGTTTGGCAAGGTTTTAAGCCAGATGCCCTTCCTGACGCAACCCTCTGCATTTATCCGGGATTGGGACCGGCCTACAGTTTGCACTGACTTGTGCCCCCTATAGGGCTGCATTACTCTATATGCTCAATAAGGGGGAAAAAAATGTGTAGTTGCCCACAACTGCATATATCATTTTACACTTGAGACTATGTAAGTTCCGGGATGCACATATCTTGGAAACAATGTGTCCCAACCCGGTATCAATGAGTCCCTGCAACTTATCATCACTGAATACAGATACAGTAATCCTCCTCTACGTCATGGTTCTTGCTTTGCGGTCCCGCTGTATCGCAGATTTGTTTTTACAGTTGTTACTCTATTTTTTTACACTGATTGGACAATATTTTTGTGTTATCCATGGCTCTTGCTCTCTCTCAGTATATTATGAGTGTTTAGGCTTGTCACAATAGCAAATATTTTAAGGACAATATATTTTCTTAAGAACTATCACAACAAAGGATAGTATTGTTGATGTTTTTTATGCTACTGATATAAATGATAGTAGAGCATAATCATTCAAGTGCATCCTTTTTAAGAACAATCCACTTTTAATTCTAATTCTAAGAATAATGAACATTGACATTGTAATGTACAACCCCAATTCCAATGAAGTTGGGACATTGTGTTAAACATAAATAAAAACAGAATACAATGATTTGCAAATCATGTTCAACCTATATTTAATTGAAAACACTACAAAGACAAAATATTAAATGTTCAAACTGATACAATTTATTGTTTTTAGCAAATAATCATTAACTAATTCTATGGCTGCAACACGTTCCCAAAAAGCTGGGACAGGTGGCAAAAACAAAAGTTAAGGAATGCTCATCAAACACCTGTTTGGAACATCCCACAGATGAACAGGCTAATTGGGAACAGGTGGGTGCCATGATTAGGTATAAAAGGAGCTTCCCTGAATTGTTCAGTCATTCAGAAGCAAAGATGGGGCGAGGTTCACCTCTTTGTGAACAAGTATGTGAGAAAATACTCGAACAGTTTAAGGACAATGTTCCTCAATGTACAATTGCAAGGAATTTGGGGATTTCATCATCTACGGTCCATAATATCATCAAAAGGTTCAGAGAATCTGGAGAAGTCACTGCATGTAAGCGGCAAGGCTGAAAACCAACATTGACTGCCCGTGACCTTTGATCCCTCAGGCGGCACTGCATCAAAAACCGACATCAATGTGTAAAGGATATCACCACATGGGCTCAGGAACACTGCAGAAAACCAATGTCAGTCAATACAGTTCGGTGCTACATCCGTAAGTGCAACTTGAAACTCTACTATGCAAAGCAAAAGCCATTTATCAACAACTGCCAGAAACACCGCCGGCTTCTATGGGCCCGAGCTCATCTAAGATGGACTGATGCAAAGTGGAAAAGTGTTCTGTGGTCCGACGAGTCCACATTTCAAATTGTTTTTGGAAATTGTGGACGCCGGTCCAAAGAGGAAAAGAACCATCCGGACTGTTATGGACGCAAAGTTCAAAAGCCAGCATCTGTGATGATATGGGGCTGTGTTCGTGCCAATGGCATGGGTAACTTACACATCTGTGAAGGCGCCATTAATGCTGAAAAGTACATACAGGTTTTGGAGAAACATATGCTGCTATCCAAGCAATGTCTTTTTCATGGACGTCCTTGCTTATTTCAGCATGACAATGCCAAACCACATTCTGCATGTGTTACAACAGCGTGGCTTCGTAGTAAAAGAGTGCGGGTACTAGACTGGCTTGCCTGCAGTCCAGACCTGTCACCCATTGAAAATGTGTGGCGCATTATGAAGCGTAAAATACAACAACGGAGACCCCGGACTGTTGAACAGCTGAAGCTGTACATCAAGCAAGAATGGGAAAGAATTCCCCCTACAAAGCTTCAACAATTAGTGTCCTCAGTTCCCAAAGGTTTATTGAGATCAGGCTATGTTCACAAAAATTGCACTTCCACAAATATTAAAATTTAGCACAGAGGTATAAACAGTCATTAATGCCTTACCAGGCAATATACTGCCAATCAAGTTCACAGTTTGTAAAGAAAAAGTGCCAAGCAACAACATTAATAACAGGACAACAAGTAGATCAAAGCTACTTGTTTTGTTTCAAGATTTGTACTACTTTTTAAGTCTGCAGCCTTTCTTTAAACCCTGCTTTGTCAACAAATTCAATGGCTACATCGCTTACAATAGTGAGTACACTATACTTTATATAATGTGAGAATACGTACGCCATATTCACGTTTGTATTTGCATTGTTGGGCAGAGGGTTCCATAATTGCAAGATGACGGTAAACGGGAAATCTCCCACCGTGTTTTTTTTGTTCCCAGCTGAAGAAATAGGGTGGGATGGTTGTGTTTAAAATGGATTTTGTCACTTTGAGGTTTTAAGTTGTGTAGTCTTTGTTGCGACTTCAAACAAATTAGACATACCAGCTCTTTGGTGTTAGTGGGATGGCTGCTTCATCTGGCTTGAATCCAAAATGTTCCCACATCGTCGCGGTGGTTTTAGGCTTTAGAACTAATTGCATTTATGCCACTCAATTTTCTGTAACTGCAGCTACCAGCTCGCCATCAGAAAACCTCGCTTCTTGTACGCGAGCGCCCGCATTTCAAACGCACGCGCGCACACACAAAGGCATGCGGCCAATCAGACAGAGGGTCCCCGGTCTTCACTATCTGTTTGGTTTAGAGACCATGATGGGTTTAGTTTAGAGACCATGATGATGAAACCCATCATGTGTCTGCTTTCAAGTTGCGGAAATGTTTTTCTTCCTCAAATGACTGGGCACCCGTACGCACCCTCTGTTTTGTTTTGCCGCACTATTCAGAAATTAGGGCGTATACGCGACCAAATTAGTCACACTTGAGAGTCCTGTCTCGTTAAAAAAATAAATAAAAATTCTTACGGTGAGTTTCCAGCACCACGCCAGAATACTAAACAATACCCCTGCGTCAAAAGACCCAGATTGAATATACTTTAAGCGTCCCCGCTAATTTTTGTCGGTTCCCAGGCAACTTGAGAAACACACAAGAGACACGTGACACACATCAAACGAGATGTTCATAGTCCACAATAATGGTCGACCAGCCAGGACACCTCTCTTGTCATCGAGGCTACAGTTTAGAGTTCTCTGTAGTCATTATTGTTATAAATCAGGCCAAAGAATAAATTGTGTAAAATTAAAGCGAAATGCAGTTTAAAACCTGAAAGGAAGAAAGCAAGGATATCACAAGAGAAGAGATAAAGGAGGAGGAAACATTGGTGGAGTAGACATTGAAGGAAGAAAGGAAGGAAGATACTGATCCAAATCTCCCTCTAGAGGAGAATAGAGGCTGATTGATGGCAGTGGGGTTGATCCACAGGAGGGCAAGGTGGGTGGAATCTGCTCAGTGGAGAGAATAGAGGAGGTGCGATGATGGCCGATAAAGGCAGCTAAAGATAAAGAGAGGGAAAGAATGGACATAACGCTGACTGAAGTGGAGGAGGAGCATTGCTGTCTGCTGAGATTTCCAGCAAAGGTAGAGAGGGATGGAGGGTTGCTGTGGGAGAGGGAAACATTGCATTGTCTTGGCAGACAGTGAACTTGGCAGGAAAGGTGTTTTCAAATCTCGCAGGCCTTTTAACTCTACCCTGTTGATGGCTGACTGCCTGCTACAGCACAGTGCTTACTCTGACACACAAACATATCCAGGAAGCACAAAATACCTTAAGCACTCAAATGAGAGAGAGGAAAAAGAATGTAATGGATGGAGTTGTGCGGTACAGCAGTAAAAGATGTTAACCTTTTAACATTGTGTTTTGTGGCAAATGTGTTAATAATTGGGCAGAGCTTTTAAAATTCAGTTGCACTATGCCCCAAGGGTCGATTCTAGGTCCTGTTCTTTTCTCACTATGTGTATTCCACTGACAGTAAGACATTCAAGGTTCTTTCTCCTCAGAATAGCCAAGTAGCTTGGTTACACTAAAGGAATGCCTTAGTGAGGAGTCTGCAATTACAGAATGAACCAACATGCTTTTTGAGAGCTACGTAAAATCTATGGGGAGGACAGTGTTGCAAACTCCTCAGTAAAAAAAAAAAAAAAAAAAAAGTAGCTATTGGCCGTCCTAAAAGTGTCTATAAGTCGCAAGATGACCTCATAGCCTCACTTGCATAACTGATTGTAATGGGCGCTGTAAGTGAATAACGTCGTGGTAGAGGTAAAATGTGAGTCAGTCATACTGGCACCACAACCATTCATTAAAAATAAGATGTTGAAAGCAAAGTAAAAGCTTTGTTCGACAAAGTGACCCTGGTAAAGGTGTCTGAATTAGGTGTATAAAATTTGTACTCACTCTACTTTTTAAAAGTTTAAGAATCTTTACCTTTGTGTAGATGACCCATTATTCCTAAATAACCACTGAGTTATATGTTCTCTTTTTCATTTTTAACAGGCCCTCCGTCCCCTCCACGTAACTTACTTTTCAACCTCAATGACACATGTCTGATGCTGGAATGGTCACCCCCCAGTGACACCGGGGGTCGCAGAGACCTCACCTATAATGTCCAATGTAAACGCTGTGGTCCAGAGCCTGACCAGTGTCACCTTTGTGAGGAAGAGCTGCGTTTCCTCCCACAACCGTTAGGCCTGACTACCGCCTCAGTCACCGTCATGGACTTCTCTGCGCACGCTAATTACACCTTTGAGATTGAATCACTCAACGGTGTTTCAGACATGAGCTCATTTCCTCGGCAGGTCGCCATCATTACCGTCAGCACTGACCAGGGTGGTGAGTGTGAACTTTACTTCTTCACAGTAATATTATATACATAAAACTTAATAACCTCGAGTCCCTTTGCCATTGTTCACCTGTATGCCATTTTTAATCCTTTACTTTCTTTTCATTTACACACCAATCACACCTCTACCAGGTAGCTGTAGAAATCTGTTGCTCTCTCAAGAAGTTACAAGAGCAGATGTTCAATTACAAAGCCTAAAGTGTGAGATCGCAGTCTAACATGCTTTGAATGACATGGTAATTTAATTAATTATGACTAAATGCAATGATTAAGTACCTTAAGTAGTTTTCTATATGTTTTTGTTTGTTGAAATATTGCAAGCATATACAATGTCTTAACCAATAGAAAGAGATGAGTCTATTACCTCAGGTATGAATTGATGGGAAAGGAGCAGTCAGTGATGGAGCTGACTCATGGCTTTGTACACAGATAACTGTTTGTCTCAACCCAGGATGGCCTGTTTTAGTCCAGTCTATTTGTTAGTTTTCAGGAAAACTCAAACATTAATCTTGCAGTGGGGTTTGATGGATTGCCCAGACCGTGATCCTGGGAAACACCTCATTAGCTTTTAATGGGGATATTGCCACTGGAAGGCCGTTTGATTGGTTGGTTCGCTTCTCTGCCGGTGAATGTCCAACTTTATTTTCTGTCCCATTCACCTGTTGTGGTTTGGTAGGTAGATCAATCTGCCCTGTAAATTTGTTTCTACTCTTGCAAGATTTGATCCAGCCATTAATTTATATTACCAAGAAAGACATTGTGTTTGTCTCGATGTACCCAAGGTTTCTTCCTTGAAGGCAAATTTTTCTTTGCTGTCATTGCCAAAATGCTTGCTGCTCATGTGGGGATCTATTGGGTCTCTTGAGTGTATAAGGAGTGTGTCCCTAAACTGGCTCCACAAGAAAACTGCCTTGAGATGAATTTATTGTCAAGGAGAACATATAAATAATATAGTAAGGGTAAAGTATTTTACTTTTCTCAGTCTTCTTTGATTTATATGATGATTAAGATGATAATCATATTTCACACAAAGTTATTCACATTAAGTGTGGGCAACTTAGCAGAATTCTGTACTCTTCAACACTCAATTTACATAATTTTTTGAAATATACAAATATTACTGTTGTTGATTGTAGCTTTACATAAACGCAGGTCTTTATATAGTTGATTCAAAATGTCAATGCAATTTGTTTAGCTGGACAATCTCTTTTTTTCTAAGCCACTGTAAATAATGGTGGGAAATTAATGAGCGTTCTCTCACTACCTGCATTCTCTTAAGAGTTTTTATGTTGAAATGGCTATGTTTCCTGTGGGATATGGTATGGTGTGTAGAATGCACAGGCTTTTAATTTGTAATTTGCAAACACAGGTTTTTGTGTTCTCCCACCTCCTTTTCTTCTCCAGTGTACATTTTTCTGTCGTCTTTGTTCTCTGGCTCCATCCCACCCTCTGCTCCTCTGTTGTTAAGGGAGTTTGGGGGGAAAACGCATTTTCTCATACAGCCAAAACACAATTAAATGTATTATTGTGTGTGTGTCCAGGGACAGCTCGGCAGTCTTTGCAGGTAAACACAATGTCACACCTAGCCTTTTTATTTCATTAGGATTCCCCAAGTTCAGTGCATAGACTCACAGCAAGTCCCCTGGCTACAAGACAGCACTAATATACACTAGGTTAATATACTCACCTACGGCTTTTTTAAGTGCTTTAGGGAGCTGGAGTAAGGTCGATAAGATTTTTTTTGTGTAATTTTATGGACATGTTTGTTTTTATTTTTTCTTGATTAAATAGCTGTTTGAAAAAAAAACCAGTATCTGATCCCATTGGACTCCGGAACCTGCGGCTCCTTTCCTGCTCTTAAGTGCTTTGGGACTGTTCTAGCTGGGTTATTTACAGCAAAGTTGTTCATAGCAATATGTATTTACACTACACTGGCTCGCATATGTGATTTGGCATACGTCTGCTCGCCATGCAGGTTAAAACACCAATTTTTTGCTTGTCATGGCAGAATCAGCAGCTATAGTAGACTCCGTTGTCTGTAGATCTCTAATTTGTTTGGAAGTTTGTTTTGGAATTTTTCCCTTGAGAAATAATGGAAACTGAATCGGTTACCAGCATTAAGACTTTATTAATGAATCATTGCAACATTCAACACAGTGGAGAACAAAAAGTGTAAAAATGTCTAAACCATCCAACTGTCTTGAATACCACTTGTGAGTGTGCTGGAGCCTACCTCAGCTGAGTTTGGGCGAGAGGCGGTGTCTAGCTGACTGACTGGTCGTCAGCTAATCGCAGGGCAAAAATAGACAAACACCCATTCATACTCACAGCTATGGACAATTTAAAGTCTTCAATTAATCTAATAAACATGTTTTTGCAGTGTGGGAAGGATACTGGATTACCTGGAGAAAGCCCTCGCAAGCACAGGGAAAATATTCAAATCCTGCACAGGAAGCTCAGAGCAATTTGGGCCCCCAACCTTAGAACTGTGAACTGGATGTGCTAACCACTTTCATCCACTGTGCTGCCATGTCTTAACCAATGTAATATTAATACGTTAAAACAATAAAACATTATTTGAACTGCCCTGTGATTGGCTAGCATTCAGTCCGGGGTTTACCCTGCCTCTCGCCCAACTTGAACTCCCCTATGACCAAAGTAAGATAAAGTGGAATAAAAAAATGGATGGATGGACTCTTTAAAATCTCTTTTAACTTTAATGATGCATGACTTCCTAAAATAAAAGTTGAGTTGCAAATATTTCCTAAATGTCACGTATGTAAAAAGAAGCCTTGTGAGGACAAGCGGCTCAGAAAATGGATGGATGGATGAATGGATGGATATGTCAAAGTATAATTAATTACAAGATTACCCTCAACTAATACATAGAGCTTTGATATCTGAAGCCCTATACTAATGTTTTGCACTATAATTAAAAATAGCGGTGTTTTGGAAAAATGTCCAAAAGTGCACAAAATCAAGTAATGGACTCATCTAATAAAGTAACATGTAAACCTTGTTTTTTTTTTAAGCCAAACTTAACCGTAAATGTGTCCTCCTAATGTGTTCATACCCGTTTCCCAAGACACATCCACATAAAACTCTATGATGTGTGATTTGGAAATGTGAACAGAAAACACCATTTGCATAGAGTTGCCATCAGCAGAAAAGAGGCAGGCATGTGAATTCCTGTGTTGTGAGCAGTAGCAAGAATCTTGTAATAATGCACTGCAGCCAAAGATAAATTAGTCTTAGTTATTAAAATGCAGATGGCCCTTTTGGTTAATGCTTTATGCTGGTGAGGTTACCATATATGATTTGTTACGGCTGTGATGGCTTTCTTTGCAAATACACACCATCCTTTAGTACTCGCCACATGCATCAGAAACTATATGGCCTGTGATAATTTCCTGTCAGGCGTAACCTTTTCTTATTCTGTGATTTATATATCTATATATGCACAAACATCAATCTCCATGACATGCCTACTTTGCATGCACTAGACTGGCAGAGAAAAAGTAAAAATAGACCATCTATCCATATCATCCAGGTAAAGTACTTAGAAATAATATATTTAAGTACTTAGAAATAATATATTTGAGACAAACTACTCTGCCATATGACCACAATTATTTGGTTTGTCATACATAGAAATGCCAAGTAAAAGAAGATCCTCTAAAGGGGAGAGTACTTTGAAAAAAGCGATTGATATGAATGTTAGGAGGGAGGAGCGGGACAGAGACAAATAAAAGGGAGAAGGTGAATGGGAATATAAAATGAGAAGTGCGAGAATGGGAAGATGATTGCGTTGGAATGGGAATAAAAGGGAAAAAGGATAGCAGGATGAAAAGGGAACAAATTACCTGACAAAGATTCAGTCATTGAAGTGTAGCAGATAGTTCTCATATAATGTAATGTAAATCAATTACTGTAGATCAAGGCTGCAGATTACAGTTTATTTCCATTTGTACATTTCCAAATTTTGGGATTCAAATAAAATCTATATGGAAGCATATTTCCTTCTCTCTCTCTCTCTCTCTCTCTCTCTCTCTCTCTCGCTCTCTCTCTCTCTCTCTCTCTCTCTATATATATATATATATATATATATATATATATATATATATATATATATATATATATATATATATCCATCCATCCATTTTCTGAGTCGCTTCTCCTCACTAGGGTCGCGGGAGTGCTGGAGCCTATCACAGCTGTCATCGGGCAGGAGGCGGGGTACACCCTAAAACTGGTTGCCAGCCAATCGCAGGGCACATACAAACAAACTATATATATATATATATATATAGGGTGATTGAAAAGTAACTCCCTATTTTTAAGTACTTGTAATTTATTTCGGAACTATAATTCTTACATGAGAAGAACGTGTATTGCATGGAGTTTTACTTAAAATTCGATATGGGCATTAGCCACCAGTTTCTCAAGTCGCCTGGGAACCGCTTTCATTGATTTCAGGAACTCTTTTGGGATGGAATACATAACTTCTCATATTCGCCCTTCAAGTTCTTCCAAAGTCATTGGTTTGGTAGAATAGACTTGCTCCTATAATCATGCAACATACACAAATAAAATGAGAACAATATTCCAACATATGAATAAATTATAAGTATTTTATAAGTAGAAGCTTGAGGAAAGTCATAACCAGAAAAGGCACCATAAGAGTAATATGTCAATAAAATGAATTTAGAGATAACGGACACAAAACACTGTGATGTCATTCAATCCAATTGTTGGATTGAAAACTCTTAACCCTTTCTAGATTTTTTTAAAACGACTGTTTTCTGTTGACTGATTGATTGCTTGATTGATTGGAGACAAAGACATTTCATTATTTAATGTCAACATAAGCATTTGTAAGAACAAGAACTAATAAATATCGACAGCTAGAAATGTCAATTGGAAAAACTAAAGAAAACCTATCCAAATATGAAGTATGAAACCATACTTAAAGACTTGGATTAAATATCCTTAAAGCCAATGGGGCTCTTGAAATAGGGAATATACAGAAGAATAAAAGACCGTATGGATATTTGACCCCGATAATCTCAACAATCTTATGTTGGAAATATTTTCCCAAACTTAATTTGAATAATTTTAGTCAAGACAAACAGATTTGACAATGGAAAACTTTAGCAGAGGACTAAAAGACCTCTTTATACTCCCGCGGTTGCGCGGCCGACAACGTGACCGACGAATTGCCCCGCACGGCCCGCACACGTCAAAAATTTTGCTGCGCGTCAATCATCTCTCATGATTGGTCTGTTTTAGTCACATGCTGTGATGACGTACTCAGCGTGCCCCTTGGTTCTACATACCATCTACGCCGCAGCTTTCTCGATCGATTTTTCAGCATAATTAAACGTACCATCTGGTCATCTAGGTCCATTTGTTCTAGCAGACACTGTTCCAGATCGCCATTGTTGATGCTTTGTTCCTTGTTACGGAAAGGAAAGTAAAAACCGGAAAATGGCCAAAAACATGCAGAGGAAACGCCACCCTGTGGTGTCCTCGCTAAATACCAGTCGTAGCGACACCCCCGACTTGCAGGTGAACTGCAGTACATTTTAAAAACTGCGTGCATGGGTTGCGCTCGAGTATAAAGGCAAACTACGCGTGGGACAGCCGCAGTGACGTCAGCGCGGTCGCCATCCGCGCGAGTATAAAGAAGCCTTAAGACTAAATATTATAGTCCTTTAAGCTTTGCAGGGACTGCAGAAATGTGACCTGAGAACAGGTAATGCTGGTGGTGTGCATTGCATAGCAGGCTTTATAATGCTTACTGAAAGATAGAGTGGTGAAAGGGAGGCAGACAGGTGGGTGACTGTTGAAAGTGGCGGCGGAAATAGAAAATGAGTTGTCCTCGAAACACGAGGGTCTTTAATCACAGGTAGCAACTTGGTAATTGTGTATGTGACTGAAAGCAATCAGAGACAGGTTGGGCACTCAGTTGCTGTGTCACATCAGAACAGCAACTTGAGACACCAATCAAACAGTCTTTTGTAAATGGAAGAAAAAAAAGCTTGTGTGTAAAATGCATAAGAAATGATGTGGGAGGAGCTGGCTGTTGGAGTGCTGTTCATTACCTTCACACTGACTCTCAGGGCCTGATTTACTAAGATCCCAAATAGCGGGCTCTAAACTGTGTGTTCACTCTTAACAGATTGCGCAGGCTGTTAGTGGGCGTGTTGTACGTAATTTACTAAGATTGCGATCTTTGATTAAGATCCCAAATGGCGCCCCCCATCCTGCGTGGGTTTTCTGCAGGTACTCTTTGTACATGCATGTTAGCTCACCCACCACCCTAATGATGACAAGCGGTATAGATGCTGGGTGGATGGATAGATAGATGGATGGATGGATGGATGGATTTCCAAAAAACATCACTAGGAATTAAAGCCATTGTGTGTATAGTTTAAAAAGTTTTACATCCTTAAAAAACATGCAAGTGTGCAAATACTGTACATAGAGGATTGTAATGTAAAACCTCAATCAGGGTCAATGTCCTAATACTTCTCAATACCACTTCGAACTTCTTTTTTCCAACTCTCAAAAGACAATTATTTTTACTGATTATTTTTCATATTCACATTTGGTTGTTTACAGTTTTTAAACTGTTATCATGCAAGCAAAGTGAATCGGTAATTGGAACTCAAAAAGCATTACTGTCTAACTTTACTAGATTGTTAAAGTCAAACTCTATTAAAGATTACGTCTTATCTTCCTTGACCTGTGTTGGCCTTCTGCCTTGTACCCCAGCAGGCGCCAGCATCAATTTGCAGCTCTAGCTATAAATGAGTTGAATGCATGAAACTGCTGGCCTTCTAAGCCACCATGCTCCTTCTAGGCAGCCCTCTCCAAGCATCGCACCATGCTCTAACTAACTATGACAAATTATCCCCACACTTAATTACCAGCCAGGGGAAATCCCAATTATGTTTATTAGGCGTGGCATCATAAAGCGGTTTGTCCATGGCCTGAGACCAAAGCGCTGTACTGTGCTGCAGAAACACTAATAACAACAACAGCCATACAAATTAGATGACTTGAAACACTGAGGGCCTCAAGGAGCTGGTCGGGCTGGGGTGAGGGGGGAAGGTGACAGTCTTTGGATGAATCAATGCCGATCACCACAGTGCTGAGCTCCAGTTCCCTTTCGGCACATTTCCTCCAAGTGGTACATCTGTTTTAGATTGCCACACAAGTCTGAAACATCCATCCATCCATCCATCCATCCATCCATCTATCCATCCATTTTCTGAGCCGCTTCTCCTCACTAGGGTCGCAGGCGTGCTGGAGCCTATCCCAGCTATCATCGGGCAGGAGGCGGGGTACACCCTGAACTGGTTGCCAGCCAATCGCAGAAGTCTGAAACAGTAGATTTTTATCTGGTTAGTGTCTCCGACACCAGTTGTGTAGGTAGAGTGAAATAGTTTCCACCGCATGGCTTGCTATGGCTATACTCGCAATTTAGACTTATACATAGGCAAAACGGCGGCACGGTGGCTGACTGGTTAGAGCGTCAGCCTCACAGTTCTGAGGACACGGGTTCAATCCCTGTCCCCGCCTGTGTGGAGTTTGCATGTTCTCCCCGTGCCTGCGTGGGTTTTCTCCGGGCACTCCGGTTTCCTCCCACATCCCAAAAACATGCATTAATTGGAGACTCTAAATTGCCCGTAGGCATGACTGTGAGTGCGAATGGTTGTTTGTTTCTATGTGCCCTGCGATTGGCTGGCAACCAGTTCAGGGTGTACCCCGCCTCCTGCCCAATGACAGCTGGGATAGGCTCCAGCACGCCTGCGACCCTAGTGAGGAGAAGCGGCTCAGAAAATGGATGGATACATAGGGCAAAACCAGGTACTACCAGGAACTAGAAGTAACACCTCAGTCAGTCGTGATTCCAAGTGACATTCTCTATCAGATTTGTAATTGCTGCATCATTTTAACAATTAAGGATCCTACAACTATAAATGACAAAAATAACAACACATGCTAACCTTAGCTCACCCTGCTGCAGTGTTATACTCCACTTATTATAGCCAACAGACACAGGGTGAGAATTAAATAATGGAGACCCACAATACCCTTTGTTTTTCTTGTACATTATGACATCTCATTCCATTGGATATGTTCAATGCGGCACGCTTTTCCTGAACCAAGGAACTGTGCTGTGGAAAATAATAGAAATAGTGCCTATTAATTCAACAAACAAGCTAAATTCCTTCCAGTAACCAAAGGAAGAGAAGTCTCATTGGCATGTGGCTATTTGTCTGAGAAAATGTTTTGTTTCACCAGATTCTCATTTTCAGTCACAAAATCCAGCGACAACAGTGTGTCCAATTCTACCTTTTACAGTAGGAATAGTATCGCTTTGGTTGGTACCTCAACAAAAAGTGGTTCACTATTAAAAATAAAAAAATAAAAAATAAAAAACGAGTGCTGCATCATTACCAGTAGCAATGATCATTACAATTCTCAATATATTTGTGCAGATCTCATCTCACTCACATCTGTATGCATGGATGTGAGACAAGAACTGGAGTCAGAGCACTGGCCTTGGGGAGTGGGTGGCCATAAATACAACCTCTATGGTAGCTGGCTTATTAGAAGTTGATTTATCAGCCTCTCTGTAGGAATACACGCCCTTGGCACCTAAAGCGAGAAAATCCGCCCCCCAGGAAGCCCCAATTACCGTGCAGCATATGGATATGTAAAGGGAATATTTATTGTCAGACTATGAATGTCACGTGTCCACCTTGTGTTGGTGTGGACACAATTTATAAGGCCCTAGTCACTGTCATGTCTCTCCCATGCTGGCACACACCCACTCACATTCCCACCCACACACACACACGAACACACACACACACACACACCTCTTATGCCTTCTGTAAAGGCAGATAGAGGGAGGAACAATTGAGCAGGATGAATGTGTTCGACAGTTCTCTGCCACCTTAGTGATTTTGTCAAAGTATTTATCCTGATAATTTGCCATATCTCTTCTTTCTTTCTTTTTCCCATCCTTCCTATTCTCCCTCATACAGTACATTTATGATGAAGCCTTGGGTGCGTTTAAGTATTGCGAGCATACGCACCCCTTCCAATATATTTTGCCGCAACATGACAGCGGTGTGGCATTGACTTGAAGCCGTAGAGCTAAAGGTTAAATGGCTTATCTCCTGTTATACAGAATTATTGCCTTTCCTATCTTATTTCTGTTGTAATCCTGTCAGGAACATGGCATGATGATGAACAGTTTAGAAAAATACTGCCTAGCCTGAAGAAAAAAAAACTCAACATCTCCAAAAGTAACCAAACAAATTGTTCAGAGCCTAGCATATTGGATAATCATCAACAAAAATTACTACAGTGAATAACATGTCATAGCTTGTGCAATAAAAAACTGTTTTAATTCTCTCTGTCAGAAGACATCTAGGACACAAATAGTCGTGCTGCATCAAGCAAAAAATTGTACTACTGTAAAGAGAGTTCAGAAATTATTAAAAATGGATTACGCACTGGCGTCACTAATGGTGTAGTGGTACACTTGCCTGACTTCGGTGGGTTCAGTTCCCACTCCCTGACAGTGTGAATGCGAGTATAAATGGTTGTTTGTCTTGATATATGCCCTGTGATTGGTCCATGGTGTAGTTTACCTTTCACCCGAATTCAGCTGGGATAGGCTCCAGCTCCCTGCAACCCTGAACACGATAAGCAGTCTAGGAAATGGATGGAGGGATTAAGTACTTATTTTCATGCTCCTGTAATTGAAACCTGCAAGCGTCACTATAACTGCAACCACAGCAAGTTTAGCAAAGACTACAAAGCCAAAACATCTTGTGTACAATGAACAACAACAAAAATCAACAAATAAGTGGAACAAATTATGAATAAGACAATAACCAAGGTGTCATTTTGTGTCAGTTACCTTTGGGTGAAACACAAACCTCCTTCCTCACACATAATTGTGTGAGGAAGGAGGCAATAGTGATTTCAGTTGAACCTCTAGTCAGAGATTATCAAGAGCCGAAAAGTGCATGAAATCAATGCTCAAATTTATTTGCCATAGCAACGTATAGCGCACAGACTATATCAGAAATGCAGAACCACTTATGGCATCGTTTATGTCTTTTCCTGTCCAGTAAAATGTTGTTTCAAAAAAAATAATTATAGGAACAGACAGTGTTTCTGTGTGAGAACACAGTATAGTATGTTTCTTCATAAATTATCTAGCTTTTATTTATATTTTGTCATGTAAGACTATTATGGTGAAATTGTTTTTTGCAATGACATAATGGTGTCATGGATTTTTTTGGGACGATCTTTGCCTGACATTAAAGTACATCTTGGTTTGGATTGCTGATTACTGATTTAAACAAAGCCACCACAAATGTGCGTGCCGTAATTAGAACTAATGGCTAACGGCTACCATCCAAGCTGCTCCATGTGGAAAAGAAACATGATAATTTTTTCTGCCATAGTCTCAGATTCCACATCTTCTCTCCTGTTGCTTCTTAGATCATTAGTACGATAATTATTATGTACTGTAGACTTGCCAGGACACATGCTGCAGTACAAACTCATTTAGAAAAATTATCACCAACACCTATATTTAATAATTCAAACTCATGGATTTAACATTATCTTTTTACGTTGAGGAATTATCTAGAGAGAAAAAAAAGACACTCCACTATAAGCTTAGGGAAAGGTTTGATATAAATGTAGCCTGCTCCAGTGTTTGATACACTTGTGAAAGTCCCTATGGCTCTGCAGTGAGCGATGAATGTACTTTGCAGAGTGTTTTTTTTTCTTAGCTTGTGACTGTCTGGGACAGGCAGTGACACAGGAAGCTCACCACTCACTTGCAAACTGTAAGAGAACCCATGATGCTCCCTAGCTTTGGAGTTTAAAAAAAAAAAAAAAAATTATATATATATATATATATATATATATATTTTTTTTATATATATATATATATATATATATATATATATATATGTATATATTTATATATGTGTATATATATATATATGTATATATATGTATATATGTATATATGTATATATATGTATATATATATATATATATATATATATATATATATATATATATATATATTCTGAGCCGCTTCTCCTCACTAGGCATATATATAAAATATTCTTTATCTATGGCACTGTGAAAGACTGGTTAGCACATCTGCCTCGCAGTTCTGAGGATTGGGGTTCAAATCCCAGCCTCGCCTGTGTGGAGTTTGCATGTTCTCCCCGTGCCTCCGTGGGTTTTCTCCGGCATTCCGGTTTCCTCCCACATCCTAAAAACATGCATGGTAGGTTGATTGAATACTCTAAATTGCCTGTAGGTGTGAATGTGAGTGCAAATGGTTGTTTGTTTATATGTGCCCTGCGATTGGCTGGCGATCAGTTCAGGGTGTACCCCACCTCTCGCCCGAAGATAGCTGGATAGGCTCCAGCACGCCCGTGCCCCTAGTGAGGATAAGCGGTACAGAAAATGGATCGATGGCTGGATATCATTACCTAAAATAGGGGCACTTCTCTCCGGGCCCACACCACCGACCCCCGACCCCCCACCGCCACCTATGATCATTGGTGATTACGATTAAAAGTCAGGTGGTATATAGCGCCAATAAACCGACTGACGGAAAGCACTCTGCTGCACAAAGCCACAAGAAAGTAAAGCTTGACACTCTGACACCATATGCATCCATCATTCAGCACACTGAGTACTCACATCATAAACTCCCAATGTCACTATTTAACCTGAAACTTACTACACTCTTGCACCATTACAAGAATTGCTTCACAAGTGGTTTCTATAACGAGGCCAAATAATGAAACATAAAATGGAATTTCATTACTTTGGCTTCTACCATACATCTATTTTATTACCACACCATCAGGCTATGGGCAATATTACATCAAAAGTAGAAGATGCAAGGGATGTGTTAAAATGATAAATATAATAATGAAATTATTTTCTTTTCTTTTCGGGAGCTTAGATTAAAACCAAAGGTTCCTGAAGTGTATTTCCGGAGTGAGCGGCACTTGCATAGTGATGACAACAACAATTC